>NC_090450.1:167879796-168200259 GCF_031143425.1 Pleurodeles waltl
GCAGCTGCTGCAAGGGACTTCCCAGATGTCAGTGAAATAAGGATGTCATCTGTCCTCCAAAACGCAAGGGTCTTAAGGGAACAAAAAATATTTTTACGCTTTTCGCCTTAGAAAATCTCGGGTGCGATGCAGACAGAAGTAAGAGACACTTAACCATTCATATGGCAGGCTCTCAACTAATTTCTTCTGAACGTGTTACAGAGCTAAGCGTCACATGGAGTTGTCCAGTTCATACATCCATGGGGATTCCTATCCGGCAAGCCACTGTCTAAATCCCACCGGTCTCCCTTCCTCATATTCACAGAATACATTCTTCTATTAAGGCTTTATCATCTCCCCATCTTGAAACAGTGAAAGGTTGCAGGGTAAAAGATGCCAGGAGCAGTACCCATGTGAATATCTGCTCCTTGTTTCGTACTTTTTCGTCAATCTACTTGGCTTGGGTGTCAGAAGAGACAAGTAATGAGTCCTGACAGTTTGGTTTACCGAAACTGTTCCTCCTTTCATTATTGTATGCCTGGTGGTTGGTAGGAGCTAACTGTACTTTGAGGGTACAGGCAATTTTTTTGCACATCTGTTGCAAAGCTTCCTTATACTCTCTCACTGGTAAAACTTTCTGAGTCTATCATAAAATGACCCTACACTTCCCTCAAGTGTGAGGTGAGCATGTTGTGCGTATATTAGGAGTTGAGGAATCCGTAACTATGAACATGTGTGTGTGTATATGAGAGTGTATGTGTGTGCATGAGTGATTGTCTGTAAAACTGAGTTAACATGAATTTCCTAAGTTCTTTCCCACTTTTTCCCTATGGATGCCCCTACGATGCTCATATCTCACCCTCCATACATAGATCCCCGAAGCCCATGAAGCATCTCCACACATCAGAAATGATTATGCACATTTTTGATAAGGCAGTGTGACAGTATGACTTGATATAAGCAATGAACAAAAAAATACCATCCTGTGAGCAGATCTCAACCAACCAAATAAGGTTATTAGGAATTGTCTTCACTTTAGCAAGGGGGTTGGCTTGTGCTATCTTGTGTTATATATGGCATTTAATCATTCGTTCCCTTTCATATTCTCTTAACTTGTTATGAGCTCTTAGCTCAAGCTCATGGTTAAAAGTAAGAGGTTTTCATTTCCTCCACTGAGTTTCTAGAAGAATGCAAACAAAAAATGAGGTTCAAGTCAGAACAGAAATATCAAGTTTGATTTCCGGGGTGTCCTGCAAATGTTCATCAGTGGATTCATAGTGCATTGGGCACGTTTGAGTCTTCTTTCCCACTAAGATTTGATGTTAGCTGTTGTTAGAAATGGGGTCAATAGTTGGCAGAGGTGTACACCTTTGTCCACGTAGGGAGCACAATCCCAGTCAGAGTAAGTAACTCACAATCCAAATTATTCTGTGCCCACCCTTTGGTAGCTTGGCACTGATCAGTCAGGCTTCACTTAGAAGGCAAAGCAAAGTATTTGTGCAATAAAATCATACAGGAACACAGTGAAAACACCACAAACATACACCACACAAGTTTAGATAGATAATATTTATTTCAATAAACTAAGGTTAAAACATCAAAGATTCAATAAGCACAAGTTGAAATATCAATTTTAAGAGGTTTAAAAGAGTCTCAATCCTTAGAAATAAGCAGTTGTCTTTTTGTTACACACAAAATAATACTAACATCACTAGCCATACACGTTAATCTGATGCTTTTATTATTATTATTTCACCACATGTGGGACAAGTATCTCAAGAAAGTTATTTTAGTTAAGGCGCTGCAATCAACTCTTGGCACAGACATGTACACTACCTCAACGATTTTATTGCTTTATATGCTTCTTGCACACTCTTCTATATGCAATTATCTACTATGTTTCATTCTCCACTGTTGTACTTATTTATAGTACTATTTGGCCCTCTGAAACTTTAGCACCTTTGGGTAATGTCCACGTTGTATAAATATAAATTAATAAATAAAGATGTAGCTATCGTCCATTTCAAATACATTCATACTCAGCCAACTGCCTGCTCGGGGCAAGGGGAAGTACTCTGCTCTAATTCTGTGAAAAAACTAAGTAAGTGATTTTGCCTTTACGGTTCTATTCAACCTGCTATTATTTTTGAGGTGCTGTACGTCTGCCACATAGAATGGAAACTGACGATATTTCTGGCTTCTTATATGGAAGGAAAATTGGTTTACATGGTGTTTTTCTCATAATATTGTCCTTCATATTCGTCATGGAGACAAGAGGTTACTGAACCCCTGAGTGTGTGTCAAAATATGGATTTTCCTTCATTTCATGAACCAGGTCATATGCTTATGTAATATCCTTATTTTGAGTGATCCTGCACAATCTTTTAGGGGAATGTTTTATGTCTTTATAATGCCTGATCACTTCTTTATTAAAACTTGCAAATCTTATACTACTTTTAGATTCTAAGATGTCGGTTTTAACTGGCCCGATATTCATCTCTGTTTAACCCATAAGGGGGCTTTATCACATGTACACCACAACTGGCGGGTTACATTTAGGAACGTTTCTCTTTTTCAAGTCTCGATAGATCGTTTTAGTTGGTGTTCTACGTGTAGAAAAACTTCAAGAGCCACATATGAAGTGACCCTGTATCTTAGGCATATTCCAGAATGTTCAGGGTTGACTAATGTCTGAAACCACTGATTAAGTGCATTCCAATTTGAATGTTGGAGAGGATCCTCGTTGGAGCACAGATCTGATTTTCAAATTTGTTATTCCTACAGTTCAAAATGTCACAGTTGCACATTTGTCTTCGGTTGATTATTGATAGCAGTGAATGCCATCAAAAAGTGTTTATATTGGTTTCAAGAAGAGCTTTCATAATATTGTTACTTGTGTGTCTTTTCACATGTGTTTTTTTGAAGAATGTCTAATTCTCAATATTGATGTTAGTTTTTCAGGTTGAGCCTCGTGTTTCATCATATTAGACTAATTTCATCTATTTCCAAGCAATTGACCATACAGAAATTACCCCCTTCCAGTTCTTAGGTAATGGCTATCATATAAAACAAGCAAATTCTTGTCTGTGATTTCGGTGTGGAAATTGGTTGGCAGATGAATTAATAACCAGTTCTGCAAAAACCTATTCTTTTTTTTTTACTCTTACATCAAATAATAGTTGTTCATTTTGAGTGTCCAACCATTTGAAGAACAAAGGGATGGATAAACCCTCTTCTTCCCGTATTACCCACATATCATTAATGAATCTTCTCCATACTCTAATTATTCTCCAAATACTCTTATAATTGGTTGGAATTGTTTGCAGCAAAGATGACCAGTTCAAAGCTGCATAACTATAAATTCAGTAGGTTAGGTGCGCACAGTCAACCTTTCAATATTCCACTAGTTTGTTGATTTCTCAACTTGTATGGCACTCAGAATGAAGTGCCATAAATCTATGGCATGTGCTCAAGATGACACTATTAATAAAGTAGTGATGCTGGGATTTACGGGTGACACAGTAAAAGTTTGGGGTCTATGTACAGTGCAGCAATATGAGAAAGGAAGACTCATTTATACAAGTGTGATAGAACGCTGGAACCTGCTACACTGTTACAAGATTTGCAGATTAGGCCATTAAAGCATTATCATTTTAAAGTATTTATGGCGTATCATTAACTTGAATAGTTGTATCCTTTAATTTTGCATGGAATCCTAACTGAAATGCCTAATTAATTTAGCAGGTGGGTCCACATAAGCAGAACACTAAAAGATGAGCCTTGACGAACATCACAAGTTGGTATTTAGAACCCAGAATGAAAAGGACAGCTTTAATAGTGTAAACATGATCTTCCAAGAAGGAGCAGAATCAGAAAAGGGCCTTGTCTCTAGTATTAGTTTCCTCCAGGCAAGACACAATGGCTGCATGAGACACGGAGTCAAAGACTGCTGTAAGATCCAGTAAAAAATGGTTTTGCTTCTCCCCCAACATGACTCATCTGGAATTTGCCCATTATAGCAAGTAAGTGCCACCTGTGTCATGAAAGGCACAGAAACCTGTCTATGTATGATTCAGAATGGACTCTTGTTTATTAAATGATGACAGGCACTTTATCACTTTATTCTCAGCTACTTTAACCATAAACAGTAAGAGGAAAAATAGGCTACATTTTCTAGGCATGCCAACATCCTTAGAAGGTTTCCAACTAGTGGGAACAATAACAGTCTTAAAGGAGATGTTGATAATAGAAGCAAAAACTCCTGACAGAGTCTTGGAAGCTAAATGAAAGATACAAGATGTTTTAAGTTCTAAACATAACCTAGATTTGGTAGCAAGGATTTTGATATTAATGTATCCGACATTGGTAGGAAGAATATCAGAGAAGAGTGGCTGAGTGGAGGTTTCCTTCATCAGCTATTGTATAAGTAGATGTGACAGATGTAACATGAAACAACAATAGAGTGGTTTGAGTGTTAAAAATGGAAAAACAGTGAAAGGTATTCAAGTGTACTGTTGGTCTAATAACAAACACACAGGGAGCAGGTTTGGCAAAATTATTTGAAATTTTAAAATTTCTTTTGAATGACTATCAGCAGTGACAATGTAGGCTGCCTAAAAATAGGAACGGCCAGCTGACTCTTCTTTTAATGGTTTTAATAGTAGAATTTCAGTTAGATTTTGCAGCCGTGAGATAGTCTTTTTGTCACAATTTTTCAAGTCCTTTAAATGATCTCTAAGAAGATCTCAGGTTGTCAGTATACCAAGGAGCTAAGGGAGTATTAGGTTTGCTCTTTAGTATGCTTAATTGGACAAGGTAATCAAGTGTTTTAGTGATCCAAGTGTGTTCCCTGGTAAATGATTCTTCCAGGTACTGTATCAATAGTTAACATATGTTAAGGATTCCAAAGATAGTTTAGAAACAGAAATATTAAAGACATTCCTTCTATTAATATCTCAATAACCTTACTTAGATTTAATGTAAGTGGGTGAAAGAGTAATAGAAAAATAATGCTTGATGATCTGAGCATCATACCAGCAAGACAGAATGTTGTAAGGGCAGAACTAAACTGGAAAAAATAAGACTAATTGATTGACAGTCCTGGAATGAGACAAAAGTAATTGATTGCCTAATGCCTAGGATAGAAGAAGAGTCAAACAAGAGGTATGTATTGTAGAATCCTCATCCTAATTATTAATATTTCATAGTGGAATTAATTTAAAGGTTGAGAGGCTGTGCCACTGGCATGCCAAATCTACGCCAAAGGCAAGCCCGTCTGCACCCGTCCGAGCCTTGACCATGCCAGGCGCCATAGACCCTGGTCCTCCCTCCATCCGTTGCTTCAACTCCAACACTCTATGTGCCTCAACCCGGGAAGATCCTCAGCCTTCTACCTAGCCGACCCGAGGAACACTCATGGACCCTTCTCGTGCCACTCATGCTCCCGCACCCTCCCCTGACCACCACATGATCCCGCACCAGGCCCAGATAGAAACCTCAAGTGCATACTCCTCAACACATGGACCCTCAGCCCTGGACATTGTCCTGCCATTCCAGACAACTACAAAAATCATCCACAACGACAGAGCCAACCGTCCAGGAGGAGGTGTCACCATAAGAACTCCCTCCGCCTGGCAACCACCAACGAGTCACAGAATCCGCCAACCCATAAACACCTACACTTCCAGATTCAGATCAACCCCCAACTCCTCCATCTGTGGCGCCCTTGTCTACAGACCACTCAGATCCCAGCTTCAATTCAGGGAAACCACCACCAACCTTGTCGCCCCCCAAGCGCTTGCCTTCACCGACTACATCCTACTGGGCGTCCTCAACTTCCACCTTGATATCCATGATGACCCCAACACCATAAGCCTCTTGGACAACCTTGCAACTCTCAGCCTCAAACAACTTGTCAACGTCCCCAACCGTACAGCTGGGCACTCCCTAGACCCGTCTTCTTGGCAGGGAACAACATCACTATCTCTCTCACCTCGGAACACCATTGGACCGACAACAGGTACGTCCACTTCACCTTCACAAAGAACACTGCACACCACTATGCTCGCCGACCCCCTGGCAGACGCTGGGGCAAAGTCACAGAAGCACAACTCACCGACACACTAAGCAACATCCTCCCCACCAGATGCAGCAAAGTGAATGAATCTGCACTTAATCTACACCGCTGGATCTCGGAAGGTGCTAACCGTGTAGCTTCCCTCAGGAAATCAACAGGAAACCAACAAAGCAAAATACCTAGATGATTCACGACAGACCCACAAGAGTCCAAGTGCTCCTGCAGATGACTCGAACCGCTAAGAAAGCCGCCATTCAATAATGCCTCAGCACCAGAGCTTACAACAGTTAGGAGGACTTTACCATCGTCAAAGAGTTTACGAACCCTGGGACAGACCCCTAAGTCATCCCTCCCGCTCAAGACCTCTGCGATGACCTTGCATCCTTCTTCCACCGGAAAATCTAGGAAATTTACCAAGTCTGCAAGAACCAAAACCTGCCTGCACCACCCACTAACACTACCACGGGGGCCCCCATCACCACAGAGGACATCCGGAATCTCATGAATTCCATCCATTCAGGAGCAGCCTCGGATCCATGCCCACATCACATCTTCAATCTGGCCAGTGCCACCATAGCACAAGAGCTCTGCCAGACTATCAACCGATCCCTCGAGACGCCACCTTCCTATCCGACTGCAAGCACGCCGAGATCAACCCGCTACTCAAGAAACCTACTGCCGACCCAAGAGAGCTGAAGAACTACAGTTCTGAAGACCCATCTGTCTGCTCTCTTTCCCAGCCAAAGTAACAGAAAAGGCTGTCAACCAGCAACTCACGAAATTCCTTGCGACACACCAGATCCTGGACCCATCCCAATCCGGATTCAGGAGCAACCACAGTACCGAAACAGCACTCCTAGCAGCCACTGACGTTATATGCGCCATACTAGACCACGGAGACATGGCCGCACTCATCCTCCTCGACCTCTCAGCGGCATTTGACATCATCTCCCACTTCACCCTCTGCAACAGACTATACAACGCTGGCATCCGCAATGAAGCACTGGAATGAGTCAGAGCCTTCCTGACCTGAAGAACACAGACTACCCCCATTCACATGGGAACCCAAAGAAACATGCTGTGTGTTAGACTTTTCATCCTTGGCGTGGTCTCCCTTAACTTTTCGCGTCTGTTTCCCAGGTTGTTGATGTGTGTTGGACTCTGATTTTGCTGTTTTTGTTGCTCTGGGCACTTTACCACTGCTAACCAGTGCTAAAGTGCAAGTACTCCTTTACAAAATGTGTATGTAATTGGCTTATCCATGATTGGCATTTTGATTTATTAGTAAGTCTCTTTATTTATTTATTTATTAGCCAGCACCTGGAGTCTCTGGAGAGACTCCTACTCTGCCAAATGGTGCCGACCCAGTTCCTGGGACCCTGAAAGGAGAAGCTGGCAGCCTAAGAGGAAGAAATCCATGCACAGAATGGCGTGCGGGAAAAGATCGACACAACTCCAATCTGCAGCTGAAAAATAGACACGAAGCCCGCTTCGCAGCTGAAAATCGATGCTCGCTTTCAATGCGACCCGAATATCGATGCACGGAGCTCGAGAAACGACACGCAGCATCGCTGACGGAGGCTGGTGAGATCGAAACCCACGCTGCATGGTTTTCGGATCATCGTGCGGCTGGATTTCTGACGCAAACACCGCTAGGCGTGTAAAAACAACACAAGGCCTGCCCGGACCCGAGAGTGCTGATTGGATCAACGCATCGCTCTCCTGCAGAGAGAAGAAACGACGCACCCGACCCGACGAAAGGATTTTTCTAAACCTGTGTTGTGTCATTTTGTAGTGTTTTCATTAAGTTACTGTGTGTGTTGGTACAAGTACTTTACACCTAGCACTCTGAAGTTAAGCCTACTGCTCGTGCCAAGCTACCAAGCAGGTAAGCAGGGGTTAGCTGAGGGTGATTCTCTTTTACCCTGACTAGAGTGAGGGTTCTTGCTTGGACAGGGGGTAACCTGACTGCCAACCAAAGACCCCATTTCTAACACTGCGGAGTACCCCAAAGATCCTCACTCAGACCGCACTCACCAAAATCATCAGACATCACGCCTAAACATCATCACCTATGCTGACGATACCCAACTGATCCTCTCCCTTACCGACAACCAGCAAAGGCCAAGAGAATTTTTAAAAACAGAATGAAAGCAGTCGTCCCCTTCAAACTCACCTCAGAGAAGACGGAGATCATCATAATCAGCTTTACCCCCTCTGCCTGAAACAACTCCTAGTGGCCTACCGCACTGGGAAACACCCCTGCTCCCGCTGACTACGCTTACAATCTGGGCATCATCCTGGACTTCCCTGTGCCCATGACCCACCAAGTCAATGCCGTCTCGTCGTCATGCTTCCACACCTTTCGACTTCTTTGAAAGATCTTCAAGTGTATCTTCACCGAGACGAGGAGGACAGTCACACGCACACTCGTCAGTAGCAAACTGGACTACGGCAACGCAATCTATAGCTACACGACCAAGAAATTGCAAGCAAGACTACTAAGAATCCAGAATGCAGCAGTCAGGCTCATCCTGGACATCCCCCGACACAGCCACATCTCCTCCTGCCTCTAAGGCCCACACTGGCTCCCAGTCAACATGCGTATCACCTTCAAACTTCTGATACACACACTACAAGGCACTACACACATAGGACCAGCCTACCTCAACCACGGCCTCACCTTCTAGGAACTCACCAGACAACTCTGTTCTACCCAGCTTGCCCTTGCAGCAATTCCAAAGATCCAAAAAAGCACAGCAGGAGGAAGATCATTCTCCTACCTCACAGCCTGGACTCTACCTCTCAAACTCAGACAGACCACATCACTGAAGCAGTACAGAAAGGACCTCAAGACCTGGCTATTTGATTGTGCAGCAGGCCCGCATACAGCGCCTTGAGACCCCATGGGTGATAAGCTGCACTATAGAAGTACTGATTAATTGATTGATTTGATTGAGAGGACTGAGGAAGAAATAAATAGTGTTAGGGTGCTACCAAATACAGGATAACTCCAGGAGGGCAATAATTAAGAACAGCAGTAACAGAAAAGGTGGTAGTAGGTAAAAATCTAAACAAGAAATTCAACTTGAAGTGGTCCATTTAAAAGGTACAAGGGGAAGCCAAATGTGATGGTTGTAAATAATCGTCATGCTGCCACCTATCTTAATGGTTAAGCTGAGAAATATTTAGGGAGTTAGGTATTGAAAAAGCAAAAAGAGGAAGGAACTTATCATGAATTTGGGCATGAAAATGAAATCAAGTCAAATATCTAAAATCCGATCATAGATTTCAATCATGTGTTTAGATATTGACTTTACACACACAGAATATTCACTGAGAACGATAGGGAGCCAAAGGAAGAACTATCCTTACGTGCAAAAAGCATGGCTATACCATTACTATTGCTGTTACATTTGATAATATGGCCTGCGTGGATCTCAGCACAGACTTCTGGGGCAAAGCTTCAACTTCTCAGAGAGATGAGGTTTAACCATAGATACTAGCTAAAGGTTTTGATGTCTCAAATATTAAAACCTAGAATTATTGAGAGGGAAGAACCAGTGGAACAGGTTGAAGCCATGTTCCAGTCATGGAAGGGCACAGATGAACTTACCTCATGAGCTCATTCGTTGCATCACAGGAATAGCCATGCACCCAGTCCTCTGATAAAGATTCCTGGCTTGAAATACAGACCAAGGGATGAGGATGAGCTATGCTACTGACACCCAGCTGAGCTTGAGCAGCCAGAGTGAGCATGAAACAGAAAACAATTAAAACCAAATGTAACTGAGAAACATAGGGCTCGATTTAGAGTTCAGTAGAGCAGTTACTCCATCACAAATATAACAGAAATCCCATATACCATATTAAAAGTGCTGTTGGGTATAATGCACTTGCAATATGGTGGACAGGATAGCTGTCATATTTGTGAAGGAGTCCACAGAATTCAAAATCACTTCAAAAGACTGGAGGCCAGCAGCACCTTCAGTGACCACAGGCTTGCTCATGGGCTTCAGCTACAATGAAATACAAATTAATTAATGTAACCTGAGAAACTTAGCTAAGTGTAATAAAAGAATACTAAAATAATCCAAGCACACAGTGCCGTGAGAGTAACATGTTGAAGTCAGGTACAGGACATGTGGTGCATCTTCTTCAAATGTGCCAGTACTTGAAATGTGGTGGAAGAAGAAAAAACTATGAGCAAGTACTCCAATATGGCTATTGACACATAGGGGCATATTTATACTTGTTTTGCGTCGAATTTGCGTCATTTTCTTAACGCAAATTCAGTGCGAAACTAACTCCATATTTATACTTTGGCGCTAGACCCATCTAGTGCCAAATTTATGGAGTTAAAGTTGTTTTTTGGTCAAGGAAACCTACTTTGGGTCAATGAGATGCAAAATAGGTGTTCCTGTGCAAAACATGACTCTAAGGCCTTAGTGCCATATTTATCCCCCGTGCTAAAATCACCCACGGGGAGCAGGAGGGGTCAAATAATGGTTCAAAGATTGCTTTGCACCATTATTTAACGCCTGGGTCAGGGCTGTTGTTAGGGGACCTGTGTGCCTATTTCAATGGTGGAACACCATGGAAAAAGCCCACAGGTGCCCTCCCCAGGCCCCAGGGACACCCTCACCCACACCAGACGTACAGCGGAGGATGGGGCACCCCATCCCAGGTAAGTATAGGTAAGTACAGGTAAGTATTTTTTTTAAGTGCCATTGGTAGCCCTGAAGTGGGCCCCCCTACATGGCACTGGGTGCACTGGCCATGCCCATGGGACCCTGGTCCCCTGTGCTGGCCATTAGGGTAGTGGACACGACTCCTGTCTTTTCTAAGACAGGAGTCATGTGGTATGGATGGTTACGCTTCAGAAAATGATGCTAGGCTGGTTGGAGTCATTTATTTTACTCTAACCTGCCAATGCCTTCTTACATACCGCCTGCCCCACACGGCTAACATCAATATTTTTTTACGCTAGCCCACCTTTTGCACCGGCTTGCACCATTCCATAAATATGGTGCCCTGCTCACCACAGTGAGGCCAAAGAAGGTAGCAACCAATATCCAATTCAGCCCGATAAGCCAGAGTGAGAATGGAACAGAAAAAGATGATTCTTTTGTTTTATATGGCACCACAGAGGCATCCTTAGGACATTTATGCCTACTATACAGTACAGTTGTAACATGGTTGTAGCTGTGCTATGTACTATTGGTAATGATAGTCAGGGTAGACTCCTTCAATACATTTGACTGGAAATGTTTCAATAAAGAGGTTAGGGTAATTTGTAATGGGGAGGATGACGTTTAGGTAGCACAAGCATATAGTTAAAAGTATAACATGATTAACCTAGCCAAATTTGGGCCTATCACTTTAGCCAATGCACATTTCTTTACACACCCCATTCAAAGCATCTGTGCACAGCCATTGGTCATTTGCAGCAGACTCTCATGGCTTGGCAAATGGCAGAGGCTCTACTCCAGCCTCTGCCTCTCTTTCCATACCCCTCTAGCCGCCTGCTCATGGCCTTCTCTACATATGATGTTTTCTGTGCCCAAGACCTGACCTAGAGTGCAGTAAAAAGGTGACCAGAAACGATTTCATTTGCTAATAACTTTGACTCAGTTTGACAAAGCGGCATAAAACTAGGCAGACAGCACATCAAGTCCAGTTCTAACATCTCTAGTTTAATGGAGATGAAACTGCGCCAAAGCTAATAGCTAATCAAAGGTTAATGGGCCGCTGCTGCCCCTATCATTTCCCCACCTCATTCGTCAGATCTACATGAGCCATAAAATGGCCACAGGTTAAACCACTGTAGTCTAAAGGGTAGATTCGGTGTTTTGAGGACTGGATGGACTGCCATGGCAGCAGTCCTGTGGGAGGACCATACAATTAGGAGTGCATACTTTAAACAGTTTGATGTGTAACGGGTACTATTCCGAACTGCTTGAAAAAATCCATGGATTTATTCGTCAATATAATTGTGACTAACTCTCTGAAAACGATTAGGTGATAAATTCACTTCACTTTCTATAACTTCTTTGACTGGTGCAGAATGTGTTACATAGAGGTGGTATTACTCTTTTTTCAGGAGTTATTTTACCTCTTTCTCTGAAACTGCACTAGTTTCAGACCTAGGGGTCCACACCTGTTGGAGTAGGATGATTTCATTGCTTCTGGGGCAGACTGTCCGACATTCCAATACACTACTCATCCATCACTCTTGCAAAAGAGCATCATTATATATGACACTCTGTGTTCTGGTAAGTGTTAAAGGGGAGATGAAGGTCACTGCTTCTCTGTTAGGGAAAATCGCAATTTTTGTACAACAGAGCTATTATGAGCTATTATTATTATGTCTGGCTATGTTTTTAAAAGATGGGCACTCCCTGGAGGATAAGGTTTACACAAAAGTCAGGAAGTCGGAAAATGACTCATTCACTGAGACTTCTTCATCTCTAACACATGTCTAATCACTTGGACTGCTGTATTTGCGACAAAAGAAATATATGCAGAAGTCACGAGATTAAAGAGCAAATGAAATCCATCTGTCTTCAGGGGCCAGTTAAGATTCGAGTTAAGGGTATGACGGCACTGATAACATGCTTTTTATCTATGTTAACAGTAGACGAGCATTAAATGTCTACAGCTGCGGCAAGATGTTTATCAGTGTCATAAACCTAAGGAAGTAGTTAGATTTTGTGGGTTTATGCTCTACACTGGCGAAGAATAAACCACATAATCTCACATGGATTTGTGACAATGATTCTAAAATAAATACAAGTGTTACTCCTTCAGTATACAGTTAAAAAAAATTCTATAACATGCTGAAATGAATGAATGAGGTTTTGCATTTGTTTTCAGATCCTAAGAAGAGGAGGCTAGATGCTGCAATTGTAAGACGAGGAATCATTGAAACAATTTAGTGGTTCCATCTCAGATGGGCCTAGTATTGTACCAGTGGAATCGTGTTCAAATCTAAATGTATATGCTTTAGAGCAGACATGGACTAAGTTCGGAGAAACACTGAAACAACTGAATTAAAACTAAAGCTTTCTAGGAAGAGAGAGTGAAAGAGAGGGCCAATGATAAAGGGTGATAAAAGGAAGAGGGAGAAAAACAGAGGGAATGTCAAAAAAGGAGAGAGACAAGGTCACATTCTCTAGTGTTTCACTCTTCTTGACCAATCATCCCATGATATGTCAATTATATGTTTGTTTGAATCCTGATACTGCTCTTCAACAGAGCCTATTTCCTGATCAAGGGTTCCCATAACATTCATTACACTCGTGGTAGTGGGCTTTTTTTTTTACCCATGTGATTGTCCCTCGTGGCAGTGGACTTTTTTTAGGGTTGAGCGCGCAAAGCGCTTTGTCCCTCGTGTAATCTCTCTGTGGGCTTTTAGCCACGCCCATCAGTTTGTTTGGTTTGTGGGCTTGCCTTTTAAAATTTGCTTGATTTCATTAGTGAAAGGCACAGAAACTTCATGCCTTTTCCGGTGCTTGGGCCTCCTCGAGAGCACTGGCCAACTACTGAAAACATATGAGGCTCGATGTTTTCCATATGGTTTCTGGACTACTTCTTTTTATTTTGTAGGCAGCACGATCTCACTGGGCAGTAATGGAGTGCTTTGGATGACATCGAACCTGCTACATGGATAATTGCACTTTTGCCAATACGTTTCACTACGAGCGAACTTCTGTTTCCTTTTGTGTGTCTCCTTTGCGTTAATGGCGGCCGTCGGCTCACTTACCTGAAACTGTTTTACTTTTCATTTTATGTGGCAAGAAAAGTCAGGTTAGGAGTTTAAAATGCAAATAGCTCTAACTCAGGCAAACGTGAGACCCGTTGCATAGCAAGTGCTTGTTAACCCATGTCAGGGCAGCTAACAATACTGTTGCTAGTATTACATTTCTCTAACAAGCCAGCAATCAAGTAAAAAACCTACTGTGATGAAGTCTCAAGAGGGTGGCCCAGCCCAGTCTCTGTCGGCCGCTCTTGGCCCAGACTTTGCTCAGGCAATCGTCTGGGTGCGTCAAGCACCGAGGGAGATGGTGCAATGCAGTATAGTGTGGCAGCACCGGAAATGCCTCATTAAGGAAAATGTTCATACTACTCTTTTTAAAGTAGGCCAATTATAGGCAATGTAGGACTGCAATGGATTTTTTACAATCCTTACCAAGAGTGAGGATGTGTTTTTTAATTGTCGTTTGTACAGCATGCTATGTGCATAAGGTCTGCTATAGTTCTGGCAAGCACAACTCCACCTACGCTTCATTGTGAACTGTCCCTCTACAATAGCTTAGATGAAGACCTTTAACTGTCTGACCAATTCATTGGCCTTTTTCTGAACAGGGTCCAGGTTAGAAATAGCAACATCATAGGACCCAAAGGGCCAAACTACCAACCACATTGAATTCATATTTTGTGGGGGCAACTAGTGAACTTTGAAAATGGTGAAGCTTAAAGTCTGCCCCATAATGCACCAAATGTGTAAAAGTTGCAAAACTGATGTTTTCCAACAGAATTTCTCTATAGGGGCTTCTTTCCATAAGAACACTTGGTGACACTGTGTCAAATGTGGATTTTACTTTCAAGTAAATTGGCAAAACACTTATGGGTTCGGAGGGAGAGTCCATATAAATGTTGCTTACATTTTTATGGGGTGCTAAGCATGTCTGACACTCCTCAAGAGGTACTTGGAATGCACCTTAGTAAGAGAAGCTAAATTCATGGTGATGATATAATGGGTTTTTAACCACCATAAAACTAGAAACGGACTAAAATGATATGGGGTTTACAGCCAGCTAAAAAGATATGTATATGCAGTTTTCATGGACTCTTATTTTACAAAACATATATAGAAATGTTGCAGGGTAAATAAAAACATAAAAATGTTTAAAAAGACAAACTCTTCTTTAGCAATGAAAAGACAGCCATCTACGACTGGGACATCAACCCTCCTTACACAGGCAGGCAGCCGGTCTCAAGTTGCTGTGCTACAGACAGCCTCTTATGTACAAAATCACACAATGCTTTATTACAAAACAGTAAATAATGATTGACTGGCCAGTCATAGATTGAAACAGAAAAACATTTGAACACCTGTGACTCCCTAACCCCTTATCTCCAAACTAATCTTCTACACATTCTTTACTTGTGGCTTTAACAATGCTCGACAAGCTAACCATTCTTCACTCTTGAATACATACATTTTTGTAACAAATACAATTTTAATACCACATGTGCCTTATCATTGTAACCCTAAGACCTCTGTGTAGTCTGAGCTGATTATATTTCATGCACTCGTTGTCTAATCAGGTTTACAAACTATTTGAAAACACAAAGTACGTGCCAGTGAGCCTTTATGCCTAAAATCATAAATATCTTCATGTTTGCGAAACACAAGTTATATTGTGTTACTTTATAGTGTGACCTTTTCAAGTTACTCATTTCAGTGTCCTCAAGTGAACTCTTCACCTTATTCTGGTCAGCAATGAACTTGGACCTGCAGTGTTCTTTTATTTCATACACCTGCATAGTGCTTTCTGCCAGTGTCTGTTGTTGTGTTATGTTTTTCTACATTTCCTGTAACATAATCCCTCTCTAGTTAACACATCAACCGCTAAGTGATACACATTACCCTGAGAATCTGACACATGTTGGTGTCCTAACTGGAAACATCCCTCCCGCCTTACCACCTACCCTTTACAACATGCTAGAATCAACTGTATGACATAATATATTAATAATGAGGCCACAATAGATTAAACCAACAGTCCCGACATCCAGGATGGTAGTATGTCAACCACCCACTAAACTAAATATCTGGGGCACCTCCTTCATCTACCATTTTCCTTTGTAGATTATGCAGTGTTAGTATAGCTTCTGATAGAGATCCATTATCTGCATCATTTGCTGAAATAAATGTATCACATGCTTTTTCCAGTTAATCTATATGTTCCCATTGGGTGGACATCATTAGGTCAAGTACATAGTGGTGCTGCACCACCATTATTCTCATCGTACCCTGCTCTCCCTTAACCACGTTGAACCCATACTTGGTACGGTTGATAGGCTTAAGAAGTTCCCATTGAGTTATCTGCAACCATCAAGCTGTTGCTTTTGCCTGTACAAACTCAGGAATACTTCCAAAAAATAGCAAGGTCGTTGGATGGTTCATGGGCTGTTCTTGAAAAGTTGTCAGATTAATTCCATGGATTATTAAAATTGGAGCATGGAAAGTCACTATGGAGCAAAATCCCTCACAGTTTAGTCGCAATTGGGCATACAGTAACTTTCTACACTGCATGTAATAGTACATGAGGTTGGAGGTGCCTCCTGCATGGCGGCGTTATCTATTGTAGTCCTGCATCCAATATTTTGGCCCACATCGACAGTGCAATTTCCTCTGAAACACGGAAGATTCATTGTGATATCTATCCAAGTGTAACATGACATGTTTTCATCCCAGATTTGTGTACAGTTCCCTATTGCATCCTGACTAGCATGCCATTGATTGTGAGCAAAGACTGATCCGGTGACTCTAGATCCTGGTCTAAAGGATTTAATTAATAACTATTATACACAGTGGGCGGGCGGGTTATTCCTAGAAAACCTAGCTCTAGGACCATCTGAATCTAAACTGCAGTAGTAGGACGATCTGACTTCTTCATGTGTGATATCTCTTCTTTGATGTCCTCTCTGTCTGTGAGAATGTACAGCACCTCTCCTAAAGGGTAATTTTTTGTGGCGAAACATGCTACTTTAACATGTGTCAAATGCATTTGGTCCTTAATCCTACATAAGTAAAAATGTGATAAACATAAGACTGTACATAGGGGCACTTCCCTTGCTAAATATACTCTATCGGATCCAGTAGCACGAGGAATTAGGGAGCACAAAAAAAAGTATCATTAGTATTTTCCAAACCTATATCTAACATCTGTTGATACCACATATTTTCTAACAACTGAGTATGGGCATTATTGTTCTAGAAGAGTGCAAAGGATAGATTCAGGAGATAAAAGAGAAACAAAAAAAAACTAAAATACATATCTTTTGTGCTATACTTTAAAAAAAAGAATTGCCCAAAAGCAGACATGGAGGGGGTAATTTTTGCGATGATATTTTTCTTCCCCTCTCTTGTTCCATTTACATTGTTCATAAGTCATAATGAGGTGCTGGACTTGGATGAATCCAGGGTTTTCTACCATCCATCTTTGAGAGTGGTAGGGGTCACCATGGTCACCTTGTATGATCCTTCAAAGCGTGGTTCTCTCCATTTGCAAAGGAAATTTCTCATAAAGACTTTGTCCCTCATGTTGACATTGGCAGTCTTTTCCGAAGACCGCGTGGGTACTGCAGCCAACAGACTTCCATGTAGGCAGCAATCAGCCAACCAGATTATGATACCGAAACACAAAACTGACAGAAAGCAGCCCAAACAACAATCCTGCCAGACTCAATGGAGGCAAAAAACAGTCGGTCCCACCACCCTCTCCACTACCCCTGCAACACACCGGCCTCCAAATTATGTACCACAAATCACCTCAGCGGACACTCAACAGCGGTCACCCATTGGCGGTGCAGACTGATTTGGCCACTCCACACCAACAGAAGCCAACATTGGCCAGAGTAAAAAAAAACACACATGACACATATACACATACGGTACACACCCACCAACAGCACTATAAAAACACCCCCCATAAAACCCACAATTCTTTGCAAACTTGACAATTCTGCTAAATGTTGCCAGCACATACATTGACAGAATTGCACACACACACACACCACATCCACCTGTACACCTGTCATGCATCACACACCACATACCATACCTCAACATCTAACACCCTTTGCACAACACACACACTACGCAATAGGCATGTCCCCTCATAAGAATCCCTGTTTCACTGATGAGGAGTTGCAGTTGATGGTAGAAGAAACCGTCAGGGTACAGCCACAGATATTTGGTGCACAGGTCCAGTAGATATCCATTGCCAGGAAGATGGAGCAATGGCGGAGGTTCATGGACAAGGTGAACTCCATAGGAACCTATTCACGCACAAGGGAGGACTTTCGAAAGAGGCAGAATGATCTATGGGGGAAGGTGTGTGCAGTGGCCTCCAGGTACCACATTGCCCCAATGAAGACTGGCGGTGGACCCTCACCTCCTCCCCCACAGTTGACAGCATTGGAGGAGAAAATCTTGGCTATCCTGCATCCAGAGGGCCTCATTGGAATCATTGGAGAGCTGGACACTGGTAAGTCACCATTACCACCTCAACACCACTGATACCTGCATAGCATGTAACCCCCCTCACCCTGACTCCCTTCACCCCACTCCATCCCATACAGAGGACCACCCCAATAACCACCCTCAAATGCCATGCCCTACCCACTGCAAGCACACACCTCCCAGCTCTGCATGCACACACAACAGTAATGCATGGGGAGCATGAAGCAGTACCAATTTCACAATCCATCATCATACACTAACCAAAGGTGGAAGGACAATACCCAACCCGTAGGGAAACCAGAAATGCTGAATATGTAACTGACAATGACTGTAACAAATCTCATATATATCCACAGGTACCCCAGCTAATGCTAGTGGCCAGCATGTGCCACATTAACCTAGTCCTCCACCAGAAGAAGGCTCCAGTGATGACAGCAACTCTGGATGTCCGGATCTGGATGATCTCCCTGGCCCATCAGGGAACACTAGTCAGTCGGACACTACAGCCAACACCCACAGGGCCTCCCCATCGGACTCCAATACCACAGCAACCACCCAACATCCCCAAACCTCTGTCTCCAGTATACGACAATCAACAGCATGCCCACCTGTACAGAGACCCGAGTGGACACCACACAGGCAATACGATGAAGGTCCTGGTATTAGTGGAAGTCGGCACAAAGGTCAGGGGACACAGGCACAGGGGGCCAGGGCCAGTGGGAGGTTAACTGTGTGCTAAGGGGAGGCCCAACCCAGGGAACTGACTGCCCAGGAGGACCTCACACATGTCCTGGGAGCCTACCAGATATCCCAGGACAGGATGGGCCAGGTGATTACCATCTTGCAGGAGAACCAGCGGCTGCAGGGGAAACACCACCAGGAGATCATGCAGCAGTTGCAGAGCTTAAATGCCAACATGGCCTCCATTGCAGGGATGCTGGGTGACATGGCGAACATCATGCGTGAGTACACAACACACCAGCGGGCCCCTTCCACTAGGCAGTGTACTTACCAGCCTTCCACTTCTGCTGCAGCTAATGAACAGGAGAACCTGCTACAAGACTCACAGGCCACCAGCACCTCTTCCTCTGCAGCAGAAGAACCACCCTGCAAAGGTTCCTTGCGACCCAGACAGACACCAGAGACTTTAGCCAAGACCCAAATCACAGCCAGGAAATGAGCCCCTCCTGAATGTCTCCCTTGTGTGCCGCTGAGACACCTTGTCCACTTTGGACTGCCATTGCTCCTTTTCCTATGGTCCCATGGATACTGAATCTGTGCTACAAACCAACTGGGCCACTACACTGAAGATTTCATCCACCCCACTCTATTGCACTATTGCTTCCTTTCTGTCACTTCAATAAACACACTTGAGCACAACTGAAGGTTTTGTGTTTTAATTACAACAATATGTATTGTCTTGACCATTATCCTGTGCAAAAGTCACAGGAATCCATCCAATGGACAGTCAGTTTGGGGTGAAAGCAATCTGTAGGCATCACATGAGTTCACAGTTGTGACCACATCAACATCTGCAAAAAGGGAAACCATTAGTGACATTCAGTTGAGAAGTAAAGGAAGTAGCGGAGCATGAGCCCTTGTAACATAACAGCCTATACTCACCCTGTCACTTCTACTCAGTAATTTACACAGCAATTGACTCCAAACACCATACATGAGGAGAAACAACGCATTTTAGGCCCTCACACAAGTTACCACAGTATTAGCTATGTCATGTTGTCAGTATGCCAAACCCTTCTCCAGACCATCTAGTGTGGGCCACGCTGTCAGGGAAATTTAAGTCACAGAGCAGTTGTGTAAGCACATTGTAAGTCACATGACATTCTTAGCAACATATGCTAAGTACTGTATGCTAAGTACAGTATGGGATGCGGACACAATTTGCTGTGGGCATGTATTTGAGAAAGCTAAAATACTGACACATTGCATGGGCTGAATAAGCTTGTTCACCATCACCATAACACTGGCATGACTGACCACAGATGGAACAGTGTCAGGCACATAATGCACACATTTGTGCTTGGCACAAGACAGCAGCCAAACAGCACTTAATTATAATGGAGGTATGGACAGACGTACAGTCTTACCTGAGTGTCATTGGAAGTACTGCTGTATAAGATGTGTTCTATTGTCCACATCTTCCTCCTCCCCATCCTCATCATTGTCTTCAGTGTACTCTGCTGACAGGTGCATTGTCTCCTCCCTCCTCATGTCAGAATGGATATGCCATCTGAGGGCCAAATTGTGCAGCCTATAGCAGGCTACCACTATCTGGCAGACCTTCCCAGGGGCGTAGAGTAAGGATCCACCAGATACATGGAGGCACCGGAACCTCGCTTTCAGTAGCCCAGAAGTTCTTTAAATTACCCTTCTGGTCTGACCATGTGCTTATTTGTACCAATTATCTGCCCCTGTCCTCTGAATCCTCACTGGTGTCAACAGCCAGGATAGGTTTGGGTAGCCGGAGTCACCTGGAAGTAGTGAGAGACACACATTTCTCATGTACAATAGCACAGAGTTCAACTTCAGGTGGCATACAGTGACATACATTGGGTGAAACCTCAAGTTCACCTATGAGCCACACTCTCTCTCTTTGTCGTCGTACCATCACCTGTGGGACGCTGCTATTCCTCAATACATTGGCATCATGCACATATCCAGAAAACTTGGCAGTAACGTGGAAATGTACTGATCTGCAAGGCACACCATCTGGACATTTATTGAATGGTAACTCTTCCTATTTCTGTAGACCTGCTCATTTGCCCTTGGAGGGACCAAGGTAATATGGGTCCCGTCAATGGCCCCAATCACATGTGGTATGTGTCCCATGGTGTATAATGCAGCCTTTTAATTGGGCAAAACAACACTGAGGGGGAATGAGATATAGCTGCTCATGTGTTTCATCACGGAAGCCAAAACTCTTCTCAGCACATTTAAAACCATTGCCTGTGACATACCTCCAGCCAAGCCCACAGTCACCTGGAAAGAACCACTGGCCAGGAAGTGGAGCACTGACAGTGCCTGTGCTGCAGGGGTATTGCTGTAGTGCTACAAATAGCAGGAATCAGATCTGGCTCCAATTGTTGACCCAATTCAGTAATTGTGGCCCTGTCTAGACAATAGGTTCGTATAATGTGCCGTTCCTCCAGTGTAGCCAGTTGGCAAGGGGTCTGTACATGGGTGCTTGCCTCTTCCTTCGCAGTGGTTGGTATCTATGTAAACCAAACATCAAAAGTGTGTGACTACAAGAAGGATGGACATACAATATCACATTACACAGAGCAGTCACATCCAATGTCCGCAAACAATGATTGTAATTTACACTGGTGTTCTGTACATGCAAAGGGACTTCATAAAAAATACCAATATTTTTCATTAGCCATTGTGTCTCACAGATTTAGTCGGAGTCATGTGTCATGATTAGTAGCATCCCATTTTAAATGTTCTGTCAACTACTCATCTGCAAGCAGTGCACTGGTATGGGATCTAATTTGAGTGCCAGAGTTTACAAACAAGCCAAAGTATGTAACGGACTGGAATTGCCTTGGTGTCTACCATTGGTACCAATGACGCACATTAAATTGACCACCATGAGTACCAGCATCAGGAAATGGCAACCGCCTGTCCTGCTTGCAGGGACAGGTGGAAGTGACCTCACTCCACCAGTGTTTGGCGTCATGGCGGAAGGCGGACTGCACCGCCGTGCAACTCCTCATTGGTTAACATGGAAGTCTATGAAGCACAGAAACCAATGATGATCACCGCCGGCGGTGACGGTGTTTACCGGCTCGGACGTGACCACATTTTCAGTATCCCTCTTCACTTGATTCCTGACTCTCACCAAAGCAACACCTCCACTGCGTGTGCTGCTGTGTCCTGTGTCTGGAACCCGGGATGGCCCATGCTACAGGGATGGGGTCCCAGCCTTCGCATCTGAGGAACTCAAGAAGATTGTGTATGGGGTCCTACCCTTATATGGACAGTTGTGTGGGCCTCCAGATCAACAAGTGATCCCCTTTTGGGTACTTTGGATGCAAAATGGCTGTTTGTAGATGTATGTGTGTGTGCTGGCAGTGTGTCATTTGGTAAGTGTATTTTTGCTGTATGCAATGTGTACGCAGAGGTACGAGTAATGTGTGAGGTTAATGTGGGATCTATGCAGTATGCAAGCCATTGCTGTAACAGTATGTAGTGTGGAGTTCTATGTGTCCTCTGTCTGTGTTTCCTATGCAGGTCATCACCCATCAGAAGAAAGGGTTATGGTGTATTATCGGCAAGGATGTGCGGACCCTGGGGGTACATATCCAGCGGAGCACCCACTGCAGAGAGAGGTGGGAGGACTTGTGACACTGGGCCCAGAAGGCCACAGAGGCCCAGCTGGGGATGTCCTCCAAATGATGGAGGGGTGCGCTTCGGACCCTGACCACCCCTAATGCCCCGCATGCTGGCAGTGGCCAATCCAGAGTTGGATGGGTACTTGAGGGCAGCACAGCATCCACAAGGGGGAGAGTGCACACTGTGTGAAATTCTTTCTTGATGCCTGCCATGTTGTATAGGTTTAAGGTTCTATTCAATGGATGGCCCAATATACCTGTTTAGCTAGCCTTGTAGAGCCCTGCTTAGCAATGAGGAGTGGTATGTACATTTGGTATTGGCAAGTAGCTGGCATACCATGGCAGACATGCCTTAATGAGTACCAGTAGGTGTGCAGATGGTAGTGTTTGAGTTCATTTCTGATGTTTTTCCCAGGGAATGGTTCATACTACACAGTGTTTGTCCCAGTGAGTCATTGTGATGTGTATGCCATATTTGTTGTTCTTGCTGTAATTAACCCTGTGTTCCCTTTCTTTCTCTCCACCCTCTCTCCTTTTCCCATCCTGTCCTTGTGTGCATCAGCATCATCTGGTGAAGGAGCAGGGGCACCAGCAAGTGGGGGAGCTGCAGCCAATTGGATCCAGGAGGCAGAGACCACCAATGCCGAGGGGACCAGTGGGTTGGAGGGGAACGGAAGCACCATGGGGAGACAGGAATATGACAATAGTCTCTGATTCCTCCTCCAATAGAAGTTCCCTGGTGGTGGCGGACCCCTCTGGGACCACCCCAACTACATTGTCTTCCACAACCCTCGTACCAGCACCACCCTCCCAGCAACCCCCCACATAGTTGCCCATGCCCGCTCACCCAGGAGAGTGGGTGTCTCCTTCTCCCCAGGCACCTCAGACCCTGCCCCAGTCAGCCCTGCTGCCCTCACTGAGGCTATTGACCTCCTGAGATCCATCTCTGTAGGGCAGTCAACTGTAGGGAATGCCTTCCAAGGGCTAGCATCCAAGATGCAGTAATGCAGGGCCTACCTGGATTGTTTTTAGGCTCGGGCCTCCTCCTTGACAGCAGCCAGTGTCCCTGGTTCTTCCGTCCCCTCTCCAACTACCTGTTCCCAGTCCCAAAGCCCTCTCCCCCACCCATCCCAAGCACACAATCAGCCCATCATAAACCCAAGACAACAGACAGGACTCGCAAAAACAAGCACAGGCACACAGATCACACCACTAACTCACATACAGCCAACACCCAGGTGCACACACAACAACAGCCAATGTCTCCACTGTCTCACCCTCCTCCTCCTCCCTCACAGTCACTTCAGCACTTACACCTGCAAGCACTGCATCTTCAGTCACTGACCTTGCCATGTGTACAGCCTTGCCTACAGACACCACAACCGCAGACACACAGACTAGTACCCCATTTACCACATGCACAGTCCCCACCACCACCATCACAACCACCTGCAGCACACCCACCTCACTTGCAGACACCACAACAACATACATGCCCAAAACCTGTCTGCCCCCTCCAAAAACACATAAACACTTCCACTCAGACACTCAACAGCCATCCACTGCACACATGCACACTGTACATGCACCTGCAACCCGCCCAGCACACCTATTCCTCCTACTACCACTCCTTCTACCTCCACTCCTAAACCTCCTCCCACACTCCATCCCACTGTACCAAAAAAAGCTTCCTTGCCCGCCTTGACCTCTTCCCTCCTCCTCCCACACACTGTGTTGTCCGTAAAAGGAAGGTCCCTCTCCTCTAGCCCAGTACCTCCAGCTCCCAATCCACTCATGGCCCCCCTGGGGTTGCCCATGCCCCTCCCCCTGCAGCAATAGCTCCCAGTAAGGGGCACAAGACTTTCACTCCCACCCCCCCTCCAAGCCCACTCCTCTGTCCCTAAACAGAAGAGCAAAGGCCTGTCCCCTTCCAAACCCAAATCCAAGGACCCCCCTCCCAAGAAAAAAAAAACACCCCCACCCCGCTTTTCTGAGGTGCCTGCCTTGCATTATGATGTCCCTGCCCAGTGGAGTGACAGTAGTCAAGTTGGGCCTATTACGTTGCCCTGTGGGATGCCATGGACAATTGGATTGGCCAATGGCCCTTTGTATATATTGTTCATTGATATTTTGGTTTACGTCATTTCCACCGGATTACAGTGGTTGGACCAAAGATATTTGTCCTGGCTTTTTTTACTTCTGACTCTTATCGTTGTTGTACTATTCAGCGGATTGTTCTCCGTGTGTAGTATATGTGTGTGGTGTATGTTGTGTGTGTGGGTGTGTCACTCTCCCCTCCCTCTCTTGTATGCTAGGCGGTTGTACTCACCGTTGTCATTGCTGCTCCTGGACTGCCATTGCATGGTACTTCATCAGCAGGGGTTCAGGTTTGGGTTCCATGGCTGCCGCGGACTCCTCTGTGTCCTTGGAGGTGAGTGTCTCCTTTTGTATGATTCGTTTCTGCCAGGCTTTTCGTGGCAGTGGTCCCGCCCCGGAAATCTTGGCGGTCTTCTATTTCATAATATGGGGGGGGGGACGGTGTTCTGCCAGCCTGGACTGGTAGCCGAACCGCACTGGCGGTTCAGGTGGTTTGTTGGCTTTTTTTGTATGGGAGAGATCACCGCCGTGGTCATAATTTAGTGGTCTTAACCACCAACCTGGCGGCAGGACTACCGCCATCACCGGCGTGGTAGTCAGCTGACCGCCAATGTCATAATGAGGGCCTTTGTCTCCTATGTGCAAAACTAAGAGGTTGATCTCAACACTGGCGTGCTTCTCCTTTTCCTTAGTCACCTGTTTAGAAATGAACTTTTCATTAACTCAGAAAGATACACATGCATTTCATCATTTAGAATTTCTGCAGAGCTTTTTTCCTGTACACTGCTTCTGGTGGTAGGTACTTGTGTATTCATAAATCTCCCTGTCACTATCTAATGGGTTGTCAATTGATGATCAGGACTAGGTGAATTTCTGAGAGAAAAGAGTGCTAATGGGAGGCAACACAGCTATTTCTTATTTAATATAGCACATATCTTACTGATGTTACTTTTCAAAAGCCCATTTAGGCATTCAACAATGCCATTACTTTGAGGGTGGTACACAGAGGACAGCTTATACTTGATCCCTAACTGTGTCATAATACATAATATGCATTAATATTGCATTGACAACATGGGTGCCATTGTCAGGTCTTACACCCTCTGAAATTCCCCATAGTGGATTTACTTCACGATTTAGTGCCACAATGAATGTATGACCCTGTTTAAATCCACCGGCAAAAAGGGCAGATCACAACTATAAGAGACCTATATTTGCTTCAACTATCAATCATGTTCACAAATTCCATGTGAAGAGACTTAAAGGGGCCTCCTGGCATTGAAATGGTGACATTTATTATTTTCAGCATGGAATTAGGAGAAAACTGCTGGCAAGCAATTCAGTCATGAGGGTACATAGTAAGTATGTCATGCAGATTAGGAACAGACCAGTCTAGTTGTATTTGCATAGACAAGTGATCTCTTTAAATATGAGCTGGTAAATGCAACTGATCAAGAGCTATCATAAGTAAGGCCTGTGGCATCACTGATTTACATGTAGATAGTTGTCTATATATTAAGTAATTTCTTGACTGGGTACATCCCCTATCCTCCCATAACAATTTTTCATGTTGATGCTACAATTTGAGCAGATGTAAATTTGCTGTCTCAGCAAAATGTGGAGTATCACTATTTTGATAGAATTAGATTCAGACTCAGGCGGTGACGCAGTCTGAGCTTCCAAGACAGGCACCAATTTTGATATCACTGGCACAAGCTGCTGCTTTAGCTGCCCAATTTGCTAGTGCATTACCCTGAGACACAAAATCCTGTCCTCTGGTATGTGCTGCACACTTCATAACTGCCTGTGGTAATGCAGGTGCCTCTATTAAAGCCTTCAGGAGCTGTCTATGCATAACAGGACTTCTGTCTGACTTTAGAAAACCTCTCATGCTCCATCTCATGATGCTGGAATGTACAATAGTTGTCACAGAAGCTGAATAAATGGCAATATGGCCAGCCCTGCTTTGCAGACAGTGAACTTTGCAATGGGTGCTGGTGCACCCTACGACTACAGCATTGCCGCCGGCTCGATTACGAGCCAGAGACAATGCTGTAGTGCGTTTCTCACTGGGCCAGCGGGTGGAAACTTTGTTTCTGCCCACTGGCCCAGCAGGAACATCGTAATGGGGCCCCCGGGAAGGCAGCAACACTGGTGGCAACCTGCCCATCGGGACTTTGGCAGACTGTGTAAACCAGCCGCCGAATTCATAATGACCCCACAGTGTCCTTCCTACCCTGCTGCTTGGTGGGACTACAAATGTGTATGTTGTTGACATATTTCAATAAGGTGCTATCACACTGACAATTTAACAGATAGTTTCTTTACCACCCTGTTAAAAATAATTGGGGACGCACAATACCCTTGGGGCAAATGAGAATCCAGATATTGAGTCCTGGTATAAGAGAATGCTGTCCAAAATTGACTGTCTGGAAGAAGAGGGATGTTAAAGAAAGGACTCCTCAAATCAATAATGGGAAGATTCCTAGCATCCGGAGGAGTATTTGTCAAAATGATATGTGGATCAGGATCCATTTAAACTTCTGCTACCTCTACATCATTCAGGGTGTGCAGGTCTTAAACTATGTGGGAAGTACTGCCCTTACACTTCTTAACCAGGTAAATCGGGGTGTAGCAAGGGGACACTCCAGAATAAATGACTCCTTGCTCTAACAAGGCCTCTATAGTAGGGGCAATGCCCTTGTCTGCTTCCTTAGAAAGAGGACACTGTCTCAGTCTGGGTGAGATAGCACCTTCCTTTAATGTAATTCAGAATGGTGTAGCAATATGAATAAGACCTACATCATGAGAACTGTTAGTCCATAAAATATATGGTACTTGGGACAGATCGACTTCCCTAACAGAATCAAAAGCTCTTCCTCACGTGGGTGTCCTCACTTCCAACATTGTCCTCAATGGGATGTCTCTTTAGAAAACCACAAATGTTTTCTTAGAATTGGCATCACAAAACAGTTGGTCATCCAATATGTCTCTAACCATTTTTCCTGCATCTATGAAAATAATACATTCCCATAAGACATGATTATAGACAATGGCTCACAGAGTGCCATAAATTGGTGCTAAGTCTAAGGCCTCTATTTGCAGTACTAGTTCAGTATCAGACATCCAAGAGTCTTTCCCTTGTCTCCAAAAAATTGAATTCTTTACGTAACTGAACCTCCTTTTCCAATAACTCTGGTGTCTCTGCCATGATTTTATATACAGCTGTTGTAAATGCCTCCATATCAACAAGTTGTGCTCTGATTTGATCTTCAGTGAAGGAATCTAATGTAACTGCAGGTGTTGAACAAATCATGGTAACATCAGATTCAAAATGAATAGTCATTTAATTTGCCCATAAGATCTCTTCCTAATAAGTTAGCTGGGGCAGCTGGAAGAAAAAATAAAGAACCGTCAATGTACCTCCCCTCTTCTCCCATCTCCACCAGTTTAGTGAATGGAACCCTCATTACTTCCACAGAGAATCTCTGTGTCCATTGATCTGTTACAAATCAGTAGCCAACCCTCTTTAATAAAGGATTGAGTTGCTCTGTATTTATGAGGAATGCATAAATTTTGTCATTGATAGTTACCATCACAGAGGGCCCCTAATCTGGCCTGTGCCTCACTGACAACACTGGACACATAGCAATGCTCTGCGGGCACCTTCATTCTGCATATCCTCCCTCAGAATGCATCTGAAAAGGATTCCCTCCTCTAACAACTACACCTCCCTGTCTACTTTGAGGTAGAATCACTGTTGAGGGTGTTCGATAATTTTGCTGAGGCGGCACCTGTAGTGCTTGTGACTGCATATTTTGTGATGGCATCTGAGGTACATAAATGATTTGTGTATTAGATTGTGTATGTATGGCCATGTTCCTTGGCTGATTATAAATTCATACTCTTCCATTTTGATCATCCAGTCTCTTAGATCTAAAATCTCTAATAAAATGTCCATACCTCTGACAATAAAGACACACCTGATCCAATTTTTGAGGACCCATCCTACCTCTTCCTATTCCGCCTTATCCTCCTCTACTACTTCCCTCTATCCTTACATTGCCCTGTTGCTGTGCGTATTGTTGTTGAGTGGTCCCTAGGGTCGGTCTCACAGATATTGCAGTCATGTGAGTGGCAGCAGCCACTACATTTCCTTCTGCAGCTCTTTTCTTTGGCAACATCTGCTGTACTAACTTGGCTGCTGATTTTTCTAGCACTTCCTGTTTGTTCCTATCTTTTTCCTGTCTCTTCTTACAAAAATGAATTACATGCACATGTATCTCTGTCCAGGGCTTGGCTTCTAGCACCACTATATAATCTAAGCTATTCTGTACATTACAGAGTAACCCTTTTTTTACCAGGTTATAAAATAATACAGCATTTCCTCATGTTGTCTCCCAACCTTGGTCTACTTGGATCCATTTCTCGTTCATCCTATTAAGGAGCTGGATACTCATTTAGCTGCATTGACTGAGTCATAAGGGATACAATATCTGACCTATCAGGATACATCTTCCTCAACTGATCCCAAATCGCTATTCTTACTTAAATAAATGGAGACCCATCATATGTAGTTTCAGTGAGGGTAACATTTCTCACTTCAGCCTTTTTAAAAACAGTCTGCTTCATGTCCTATAAGAGAACTAAGCAGACATTTCATGCTCCCTACTGCTAAGGTAATACCTTCAGTTTGTTTTTCAGAAGCCGTAATCCACATCCCTGCTCCCTCTGTAAGCAGCTGCAACAATTTTCAAAGAGTTTCCTTCTCCATTTGTGGCCATGGAACATAATGAGGTGTCCCAGGTTTCTTATTTATCAAGGGCATCTGATGTAACGGAGTGGTAGGATGCTGGGGATTATGCTGTTTAGCATATTTTTGCCACACACACAAACATCCCAGTCTGGAGCTCTCTCCTCATAAAGAATGCAATCTTCTGCATTTGCCAAATCATATGGATCAAAAGATCCTTCTTGTGGCCATAGACTCATCTGTGATGCTAGTCGTTTAGTCCAATCCACTAAATTCTCTACATATGGCACTGTGCCAGATATTCTCCCCCTTTGCAATTATCTCAATACGGGTGAGATCTGTACTGCACAAAGCTAATTGAATACTAATGTGATGCACTGATCTATCCTTTAGTGTCAGTCCTCTCATAGCTTCACAAGATCCCCTCCCTGGGTCTAGTTGGCCCAAGGGTGTCTCCATAATTACTTGTCTTCCCAATATGTGTAGCCTTGTTTTTCTATGTAGCCAAATATCACTCCTCTTTAAAATGTACACAAATAATTTTCAAAGCAGGACAATTTAGCATTTTTTGTCTTTGTCAATTATACAATACATATTAAAAGACATTACTTAACTTTACAAAACATCACACAGTGGCCCTTTCATTCACACACACTCACCATCAGCATAAATAAATATAGGAACACATCAACAATTTCTTAAGTATGAATCACTATTTTTTCCAAATATAAATGATAAATACAACCAGCAACCCCTAGTAACTTTGCTTTGAGCTTGCAGAGGATAACCACTTCAAACTATATGTCCGTTAGAACATGGAGTTACTTCTGGATATTAGATCCAGTTTAGTAATTCAAGTGTCCAGATTGTACTTAGAGGTAAATGTTAACATCATCTCTTGACTGTCTCTCCATGTCAAATCATTTGGCATGCATTGGCAACCCCCAATTTCAAATTACCCAAATTGATTGCTCACAAATATTTGTTAGAAATGACAAGATAAATGGTTATACAGCACCCAATTAATCAACAATCTTTTACTCTAAATAGTAAATGCAACTGGTCACCCCTGGTCACTTTTCTCCGCACTCAGAGAAGACAACCTTTTCAAACCATGCATCTCTCAAACCACAGAATAACTTCCTGGCATTAGGTCCAGGACAGTAATTTGAGTGTTTAGGTCTTATCTGGAGGTAAAGTTTAGAGACATCAGGTTTTCAGCTGTCCCTCTATGTCAACAAGAAACACATACTTGTCTCCCTCTGAATTTCAAATTACCCGCATTGACCACTTCTAACTCATTACCAGGAACAACAGGTGAACCAGTTTTTTAGTGCCTTCCTTGATACTGTGCAACACATGTACACAATTTTGCATGTGATACCCTCATATCTCGTATAACCTTATATGACTACAAAAATATTTAGCATGGTCAAGAAAAATAAGTTATATAGCAAATAAAGAGCGTTAAACGTTAGTCTGCCTTTACCCTCACCTTTAAAAGATAGTAGTCCCCGGATTCTTTCCCTGCCCTTGTGCACTGGCAGGACCTCAGAAACCATGGTGTAGAAGGCTGGCCTGGCTTATAGTGGATACCTGATCTTACTTACATCTTATGTCAGGTCCAGTTATCCCTTATTAGTAGATAAGTAGTGTTCTAGCAGCTTAGGCTGATAGAGGTAGCTATAGCAGAGCAGCTTAGGCTGAACTAGGAGACATGCAAAGCTCTGACAATACCACTGATATCATATAGGTCCCATATCATAAGAAAGACAATACTCAGAGTTACTAAAAATAAAGGTACTTTATTTTAGTGACAATGTGCCAAAAGTATCTCAGAAAATATACTCCCTTAGGAGGTAAGTAAAATACACAACATATACACACAAACCAAAATCAGGTAAGTAAAACAGTCAGAAAGTAGTGCAAACACTGTAGAATAAAATAGGATGCAGTAGGCCTAGGGGCAACACAAACCATATACTAAGAAAGTGGAATGCAAACCACAAATGTACCCCAGGCTAGTGTAGTGTGTAGAGGGTCACTGGGAGGGTAGGAAAACACTAAGGACACTAACGGTGTCCAAGATACCCCACCCCAAGACCCTGGAAAGTAGGTGAAAGTACTACTATTTCCCCAGAAACAAACTAAACATGTGATAGAGGATTTTGCAAAGACTGCAAAGCACTGAAGACGGGTTCCTGGACCTGAGGACCTGCAAAGGAAGGAGACCAAGTCCAAGAGTCTTGAAAGTGTCCGGGGGGGCAGGAGCCCACTAAACACCAGATGAAGGTGCAAAATGGCTGCTTCCGGATGGAAGAAGCTGAAGATTCTGCAACAACGAAAGGTGCTAGGAACCTTTCCTTCATGCAGACGTTGTTCCACAGAGTGCTGGAGGAGGATACAGAGTTGTTTCTTTGGCAAAAGACTGCAAACATGCCTTGCTAGCTACAAGAGATGTAGTTGAAGAAAAAGGGTGCTGGCTGGGCCCAGGAAGGACCAGGATATCCCCACTTGGGAAAGGCGACAGAGGGGTCCCTCAGCAACTTAGAAAGCCCATGCACAAAAAGGTAACCCCACAGAAGCACTTGAATATGGGTTCAAGAAGTCTGAACATGGTGGTCATTTCAACACTGCAAAAGAGGGTCCCACGAAGCCAGAGATCAACTCAGGGAGCTGAGCATTGCAGGGCAGAGTGCTGGGGACCTGGGCTTGGCTGTGTATGAAGGATGTTTTGGAAATGTGCACAGAAGCCCTAATAGCTGCAGTTCATGCTGTGCACAGGAGTACTGTCTGGAGAGGTGAGGCAAGGACTTACCTCCTCCAAATTTGGACAGTTGGACCACTGGACAGTCTGGGTCACTTGGGTACACCAACTGTGTACCAGGAGCCACGCTCGCCAGGATGAGAGGGGTCCCAGATTACCGGTGGCACTGAAGTTTGGTGCCGGCTGGAGCAGGGGAAAGATTCCGACAACCCACTGGAGATTTCTTCATGGCTTCCAGTGCAGGATGAAGGCAGGCAGCCCCCAAAGCATGCACCACCAGGAAACAGTCGAGAAAGCCAGCAGGATTAGGCGCTACAATGTCGCTGGTAGTCTTCTTGCTACTTTGTTGCAGTTTTTCAGGCGTCCTGGAGCAGTCAGCGGTCGATCCTTGGCAGAAGTTGAAGAGAGAGGTGCAGAGGAACTCTGGTGAATTCTTGCAAGTCGTTATCTGAGGAAAAGCCCACTGGAGAGACCCTAAATAGCCTGCAGAGGAGGATTGCCACCTAATCAGGTAAGCACCTAGCAGGAGGGGTCTCTGACATCACCTGCTGGCACTGGCCACTCAGAGCCCACCAGAGTGCCCTCACACCTCTGGATCCAAGATGGCAGAGGTCTGAGACACACTGGAGGAGATCTGGGCCCCACCCCTAGGGTGGTGATGGCCAGGGGAGTGGTCACTCCCCTTTCCTTTGTCCAGTTTTGCACCAAAGCAGGGACTCGGGGTTCCCTGAACCGGTGTAGATTGGCTTATGCAAGGAGGGCACCATCTGTGCCCTTTAAAGCATTTCCAGAGGCTGGGAGAGGCTACCCCTCCCCAGCCTTTAACACCTATTTCCAAAGAGAGAGGGTGTAGCACCCTCTATCAGAGGAAATTCTTTGTTCTGCCTTCCTGGGACTGGGCTGCCCAGAGCCCAGGAGGTCAGAACCCTGTATGTGGGGTGGCAGCAGCGGTAGCTGCAGAGAAATCCCCAGAGAGCTGGTTTGGCAGTACCCGTGGTCCATGGTGGAGCCCCGGGGATGCTGGAATTGGCACCACAATTCCAGATTTGGCATGGGGGGACAATTCCATGATCTTAGACATGTTACATGGCCATATTCGGAGTTACCATTGTGAAGCTACTTATAGGTATTGACCTATAAGTAGTGCATGCGTGTAATGGTGTCCCCGCACTCACAAAGTACGGAGAAATGGCCATGAACTATGTGGTGGCACCCTTGCTAGTGCAAGGGTGCCCTCACACTTAGTAACTATGCACCTAACCTTCAGCAAGTGAAGGTTGGGCCTATAGGTGAATTATAAGTTACTTAAGTGCAGTGAAAAAAGGCTGTGAAATAACATGTCTGAGCTCCATATGGGTGGCAAAAGAAATGCTGCAGCCCACAGGGATCTCCTGGAACCCCAATACCTTGGGTACCTAGGTACCATATACTAGGGAATTATAAGGGTGTTCCAGTGTGCCAATTAGAATTGGTAAAAATGGTCACTAGCCTATAGTGACAATTTTAAAGGCAGAGAGAGCATAAGCACTGGGGTTCTGATTAGCAGAGCCTCAGTGACACAGTTAATCACTACACAGGTATACACATTCAGGCCACAAACTATGAGCACTGGGGTCCTGGCTAGCAGGATCCCAGTGAGACAGGCAGAAACAAACTTACATACATGTAAAAATGGGGGTAACATGCCAGGCAAGATGGTACTTTCCTACACATGGCGCCTGCTTACCTAGTCAAAAATGCACAATAATCTATGCAGCTGTAGTAGGTAGTCCTCGATGTCGGCAATCAGTTGAAAACAAGAATGAGACCTCCTATGCTGGTTCGCCAACTGTTGTACTGTAAATGAAATCTTAAAAATAGAAAAAAAGACAAGCTCTTCTTTGGCATTGAAAAGACAGCGCTTTACTGACGTGACAGAGAGATCAACCCTTCTCACACAGGCAGGCAGGTCTCAGGTTGCTGTGGGACGGACAGCCTCTTGTATACAAAATTACAAAATGCTTTATTATAAAATATAAAATATTGATTGACTGGCCAGTCTTTGATTGAAACAGAAAAACATTTGAACACCTGTGGCCCCGTAACCCCTTAACTGAAAACTAATCTTCTACATATTCTTTACTTGTGGCTTTAACACTATTTGACAAACTAACCATTCTTCACTCTTGAATACATACATTTTTGTAGCAAATACAATTTTAATACCATGTGTGCCTTATCATTGTAACCCTAAGACTTCCATGTAGTTTGAGCTGATTAGATTTCCAATTGGAAACACAAAGTTCGTGCCAGTCAGCCTGTATGCCTAAAATTGTAAATACCTACATGTTTGCTAAATACTAGTTGGTTTTTAACTGTGACCCTTTTCAAGTTACTTATTTCAGTGTCCTCAAGTGAACTCTTCATCTTATTCTGGCCAGCATTGGATTTGGGCCTGGGGTGTTCTTTTAATTCATACACCTGCACAGCGCTTTCTGTCAATGACCGTTGTTGCATTATGTTTTTGCTTATATATTCTACATTTCCTATAACAGAATGTTTGTTCACACTGGAAATACAACCTCCTATACTTGTTGCCGTTAATACTAATGCTTTCTTACACATGTATGCCTTAACATGCACTGATATATTGCATGTGTTTGTCTTAGGATGAGTGTTTATTTATCTTCATATGCTAGGTTTCATGATACTCTTAGTCCCATAAACCAATATATTTAGTGGTGTATATTTGCATTTTTTGCGCATCATGTAGTAAAGCATAGCCTCATTACCAATGTTGACAATCAAAAGCGCGATTTTCAGAAAGTAGAATGTTTATGTATGTCTCCCTGTGTTTCAAGGACTTCTAACAATCTTCTCTTGATAATACCCACCTGCATTGCTCATTAGTTAGTTTAATTGAAATAAAAGTTTCTATCATGTGTTCATGTTCAAATTGACTTGTGTTGAAATTAAATGTTTAACAAACCTGTGTAATTTGAATAGAATTTAGAATTACTTGCTCCAACTTGATTTTGGGTGGATGCTCTACAACATCTACAAATCTCTGCCTCTCATTTTTTCATCCTTTCTAAAATATTTTACCTAATATTTGAGAATATACTTTAAAGGGTCATGTTTGGAAAACTGACAGACAGTTACACAGATTGCACAGATTCAGTCAACAGACATAAGATCTAGACAGATGTTTGATGCTCAGGCTCCAGAGCTACCAATCAAGCTACACAGATATATCAGGTTTACACAGGCAACTCTAATGTTGCAGGCTGGGGCCTCCAGCTGCAACAGTGCAAATCTTTAGCATTATACACAAGTATCACCATTTATTCAAGTATCACCAATTTAACAGTCTCTGCAGCAAGTGTTCTCTTGAACCAAAGAAACAACTTTTGCAATATGCCCACCAAACTGGAAATGACCATGGATAAACATGTCCTAACATATTTTGGAAATGTGGTAATTTCAACACCACATACATTCAGTCATGCATGTAACCAAACATAGAAGACTGCACATACAAGAACAGATCACTTAACATCTTCCCAGAAGTGAGAGACTTCTTTTTATATCTGTCTCACTCAAGCTAGTCCCTGCTTAGACCTTAACATAATTTTGTTCCACACTAGCTGTCTCCTGGCTCTCCTGAGTATGGGTCGCATTGTTTGAACTACATCACCGTCAATCACCTTGGTGACCCTGAGGTGACAGTTGGCTATCGGACCTCAGGGTACAGCAGTAAAGCTAACAACTGTTGTTTCTTTCCTATACTTTTCGCAGAGCTCTTCCTCTACAAAAAAAAGAAAATGTGTATGCCAAGCCCATCACAAATGTGTAGTTTCAATTTGACTTTCACTGCCTCTTCAAAGGTTGGGAGCTTTGTGGCACCCCCTGAGTTGGTCTCTTGTGCCCAAAGGACCACTGGCATTTGCAACGACTTCCAAGCCTTGAAACGTGAGGACAAAATGTTCATCTATGCAACAAAACCTGTTTAACAACATGGGTACATGTTAGTGTAGCATGCAGGTTTTGGAATGGAAATCTAGAGATTTTTAAAATTGTGTTGGGTTATTACTTGATGTGCTTGACTAACGGTGTGCTGCAACCAACACAAGAAGTTGTTTTAAAAAACACTGTTGTGCAACCAAACACGTTTCCATCAAATCAGTCAACTCTCTTACCACGTTTTTCTTTTTCCTAATTCACCATACTATTAAACATAAACGTATGAAATATGCACGTCAGTTTCATTTGGCATGGTTTAGGGACTGCATTTCCTATTTAAATTTATTGCAATATGATTTAGGCTTGCACAAGCTTGAATGCCAAAAAGTACAATGATAAAATTGGTCTCATATTTATGTATGGGACTGTGGTGATTAGTATGTGTTCTGCTATTGGTTCACCGTTTTCCTACTTATGGATCTCAATCTATAGCGTAATAGATTGTTTTATTCTGCCTTGTTAGTAACATCTAACAATGTTGAATTTTCTTCATCCTGATTTTTTCATGTAATTGATGTCTGATGGCCAAATTATCGCTCCGTCTTTGGTCCGCTCCTACTTTGTTTTTCTCCTTTGCCATCATGACCTGAAGAGTTTATTTGACCTTGTCATCCACAAATTAAACTTTGGAGTGACTCATCACACATGATATTTTTGCAACAACTTCGAGACTATTGGCTTGTTTTAGAATAAGGCCGTCTCATTGAATATGCATTTTATGGTAAGTTGGTAAGCCTGCTTTTGATGGACCCTCTATCAGTGAAGAATGTGTCATTTAATCATAACTGTCATAGGCATACTCTAGGTATGCATGCATAAATATAGTAATTTTCATGTCTTTTTTTCAGTACTAAACTGAAGCACCGGGATAAATGATGGTATAATGTTTAAACATATAATCCACATTTTTTTGTTTCTTTGTCGTACTGCAACCTGCATAGCCACACAATGCGTTCCTGATAGCGTCACAGTGTATTGCAAACTAGAGGCCAGATTTGCTAATGACATGCTTTGTCCTTGGTGATGCGAGTTGTGGCAAGGCAAAGAAAGTCCTTAAATGGATTTATAAAGGCACACAAGGGGCAATTTGAGCTGCCCTGCATGACTTTGTAAAGAAATGTAACACAATGAAGTGGCTTGCACTGAGTAGCATTATGTTTCATTGTGGTAGGCATGCCAATAGTGGAGTATGGGCGTTCCTGACCATCCACCCATGGAATTTGATGCAATCCCAGATTTACTAAATGTAAGTTCCCTTGCTGCATTGCCTGAAATGTAAGAAAATTGGTTCCTAATTCCCCTATTTAACTAATGAGGTCAATATTTAGAAAAACATACTCCCATTTGACTTATTCATCACATCCTCTTAACACCTTCGAGAATATGGGCAGCATGATGAGCTGCAGAAAACCTAGATAGCAATGGGTAATAATCATTTCAAGCAAGATTTTCTGCAGTTTTCTGAAATCTTGCATGAAACTTTCTCACCACGTTGAAGCTATCCCCACGAAGGTGGGGAAACTTTCACGTTCCAGGTGTCAGTGTGTGTTGACTTTGCTAAACATTGTCCAACCACCATATTGAAAGGCAAGCTAGCCTTTTAGTCCTTTCAGAAATGATCAAGTGTCTGTTGTGGCCACAGCTGTTTCAATGTGTGTTTTTTCATTGATACCGATCAGAAGTTGTCTTTGTTGTGTGACTGTACCTTTGACTACATTGTAATATACTTTATAAAACATGGCCGTTTCTCTCTCCTGCATACAGCAGTTGCTCAGATTGTGAAAGATTTGAAAGGACATGTTTTTTAATCATGGATTTGGCACCTGAACCTAAAGCTGGAAATATTGCTAGCCCAACTACATTAAAAAACAACTGAATGTGAGTAGTCTACAACTGTACCAATAAGATCTCTCCATAGTTCCTGCTCTCACTGACGTTCTGGGCTATGTAAAGAAATATGTGCTGCATCCTGCACCTCACACTGTCTTATGCAGTGCTCCTCGTGCTCGATATGCTCCTTTTGCAATGAGATGTTATATGTCAAGTCGACTCCTCTGCATATTTGAGGTTCCTTTCACAATTGCCGACGGAGGTAGAGACTGTTGAATATGAAGAATGTTTAATGATTTTAGATACTGAAGAGGGGCAATTTTCCTAGTCAGTGATAAAGCTACTAAATAGTAAAACACATCTATGAGCAAGGTAAGAATATACATCAATGATCCATAGACTATATGCATAAGTGGTAGTAGAACAAGGATGTCCACGAGAGACCTAGGCAAGCTGTTCCAGGCCGCATTTTCAGGGTAACCCATTTCTATGTAAGCTAGCTTTATTTCGTGGTATAGTATAGAAATCAATTTTATGTAGATTCCCTATTATCTGGTATGGATCCGTCCCTCCTGAACCAAGGCTGTGCACCCCTGTTTTAAGCAGTGCATGCATCAATTGAGTTAGGTATTTAGATATGTCTCAGAGAAGTCAGTTACTACAGAAATCAATAGCGCCTGAGAGTAATTGTCATTAGTAGCCCACTCAGTAACAAGCTTCAGTCAATAACAAGCTCTAATGGCATCAAACTGTAACCATTATTAACACCCCAAAACTTCATGATTTCTCTTTTTCACCACCAGACAAACACCATTGCTGCCAGTCAAAAGGTCCAAAACCTGGTGAGGCACCTCCTGGGGATCAGGAACTTACTCCAGAAGAAACCATCAGGGCTTATGAAGGTCCAGTTGCTGCAGGTCAACTGGCCAGTTTTAGGGAGGTCTCTGGAGCTTGTTCCATCCCTTTACCTCAGAACAGGAGGTCAGCCATCTGAGCCTTGGAGTCTTCTCATGTTAGTCTGAGATGAAGGGAGCAGGTCCAGTCTTCCCTCTCAGAGAGCAGGCAGACCTCAAGCATCAGGGAAGTCCTCTGGGGAAGAAGGCAGGTATAAAGCATCAAGGCAGTCCTCCGGTAGCATCAGGGCAGACCTCTGGGGAACAAGGCAACCCTCAAGCAGCAGGGAAGTCCTCTGGGGAACAAGGCATGTCTCATGCAGCAATGCAGTTCTCTGACAGCAGTAGGGCAGTCCTCTGGGGAACAAGGGAAGCCTCAAACAGCAAGGCAGTCCTTTGGGGAATAAGGTAATCCTTTATATGTAGTCCACAGCTCCAGGAATATATTTAAGAGGTGTCCTGAAGGTCTAATAAAAATGTTAGTACAAGAAAATGCTAATTTTCTAAATGTGGGATTTTCAGAATTGTGACTTAAAATCCAACTTTGCCATTAAAGTGATTTTTAAGTTACAATTCACCTGATTCTGAACATGACAACTCTACCTACTCCCAATCAAACGTTAGCTGTTATTAAATATAGTAAGGCAACCCAATGTTATCCACTGAGAGAGAGACAGGCCTTACTGTGGTGAAAAGCTAATTTAGGAGTTTTTCACTACCAAGACATGTAACACTTCTCAGGCACTCATCAACATTTCATGATATCACTCACAGACTGAGCAGCAGGGATCAGAGAATCTATGGAGATAATGCATTACAACTAACAGTAGGTTATAACACATCGCCTTTCCTCAGAAAAATAATACAAATACAACAAGACTAATGAAAACACAACATTTCCTTAAAAGACTATGGCTTAGATATGCCCTAGAAATTATTTGCACAATGGTCGCATACAACCCCATCAGTATGGAACCAAAACACACCCATATGCTGGTCAACCAAACCACTAGCACGCGCCATACCCTGGGAACAATACTTCCACTCCAGTGACACACATGTAATTCACATACCAACTATAGCACTCAATTGCAGGACCGGGCATGTGTACTACATCTACCTCTACTGCCAGCCAATCAGTCACAAGACTAGGGAGGTTCAGTAAAAACATATACTCCACACACCTCCTACACTCATCCCTCTACTGCCTACTCCAACAAGACCAGGGACAAATACTATGCATCCACACTCTCCTGAATACTCTCGCAGGGCCATGGTTAAACACTACACCCAGCCTCTACAGCATACTCTCGCAGGACCAAGGACAAATATTACACATTCACTCTCTTCTGCATACTCACACAGGACCAGGGACAAATACTACACATTCACCCTCTACTGATTAGTCTGGCAGAACCAGGGACCAAAACTATACATCCACCCTCTACTGCATACCTTTGCAGCACAGGGACAAATACTACACATTCACCCTCTACTGCACAATCATACAGGACCAGGAACAACATTACACATCCACCCTCTACTGCATACCCTTGCAAGACCAGGGGTCTAATTGACACCAACATTGCATGCATCACATATATAAAAACATTTTCCTGAGAACTTCACTAAAACTGGAGCAAATGAAAACATATTCTTGGCAACAAATTCATCATGGCATTCAAAAATAGGCACTAGTAGCAATTCAAAGTCCTCCACAATGGAGAGCAAAAGCTTCCCCAAATAACCACACAGCACCGACATGAAGTCAAATGAAAATCTGAATGTTTCTTTAACTGGATATCATTTTGTTATATAAGCGCCTTCTGGGGCACCAAACAATGCCACTGACGCACTGTGTTCCAAACAATACCATCGATATGACTTGCAAACACTTCTAAGGTGTTGCAAATGTGTTCTAGTCTTCAAGTTATACAGATAACAGAACGTGCCACAAGGATTAACGCTGCTATGCACTGCATGTGACTTTTAAATCCCCACCTCACTCTGAGTATGAGGGAAAGTTACACTTACTGAAAGTCTACTTGAATCGGGAAATAGTGCATTTTGTTCTCGATTGCAGAGATGTGCACGCTTTCCAACTGAGCCTGAACATATGATGACACAGACTGTCTTCATCCTATGACATGCGATGCTTGCATTACCTATGTGTGTGTGTGAGCACTAGCTTTGCATGGCAACACACTCAGAGATCTTGGTGATGCTCCGCGGCAATTTACTTCTTCATATCTCTTCCCAGTTACAGAGTACAATATTGATAAATTCCTCCCCAAGCCATACGACAAGGCCTCCTCATTGCGGGACCCGTTATAGTTGTTAAATGAGCAACACTACCAATAACAGCCTTAAATCGGACAGTCAGGGCTTCACTTGCACAGATGTCATATGATCTGGTTCCCATTGTCCATAGAACGCTTGCATGCGTCTGTGCGCAGCTCACGAGCCACGAGACACCACTCCACCCACAATGAAACTCTCCCTGTCTCGCTGCCTGGAACGCCTTCCACAAGCCCTCCCATTAGCTTTCAATAACAGGAAGGCTCTTGTGCTGCTTTTGTTAAAGCCCACTCTGCCACACTGCAAGGTTAAAGACCCATACTTCGCTCCCAATAAAGTATAAAAGATTCACATACAGTCTCCAATGTTTCCCACTGTCTGCTGCTAAACTTCTTCAAGTTGCGCCCTGCACTGCGCCCAGGTTTTACATTCATGCCAGGTTCTCACTGTACTTCTGACGGGTGAAGAAACCTGCTGCTCTTAAGTACTACTCATCGGCGATCCTTATTTTTCATCTAGGAATGTAAGGAGATCAGAAGTCAACCCCTTAGGCTCACAGTCTTTGATTTGGTTGTCCGTAGGTTGTCTATTGAAAAAGGGTACATACGTTACTTTTACTCTTATTATGTCTTCAATCTTTTGTTCACTTTGTTTCCACTAGATTCTCATAGATGTAGGTTCACTTTGTCTTCAATCTGCATTCTCTCCTTTGTTTTCGTCAGTGTCTCTCACACGTAGGTTCACATTCCAGTCTTTGCCAGTGTTGTAAACAAGATTTCTTCTCTGTAAGTAGGAGTCAGATAGCCAGTTCTCATACGTTAACAGCAGGTTATAATATTGAGAGAGAGCGTATTTGATATTACATATTATAGACGTGAAATGCTTATGATTAACAATGCTGCATTAAATAAAATATTCATTGACACATATTCATTAACGTAAAGGATTTTATGTGTGTAAACTAATGTCAACTGTAAGAAATAATCGTTCATAGATTGCCAAAGCTGTGCACATTAAAACGCATAAAAACTGCATTCATTAGAACTCGTATATCTTAAGTTAGCGTGAGTCAAGCAAAGCTGTGTAGCTCTCATATTAAAGCGTATTTTTCTGTCTCTTCAATGTACTGACTTGCAAAAGACCATGACCCAGCGATTGTTCTTTTCTTCATTAGTTTGCAACATAACCCGATTCTCCCATCCGCATGTTAGTAGAATCTAGCATAACAGTTATATACTTTGAAACATTAATGGACACTTCCAAGGATGATGAAGCGAGAAGAAGAGAACTTTTGACCTGATACATGCAAAGACAATGAAGTAATCCCGGATGAGCCACCTATGAAAATACATTAATTATGATGACCAATTAGAAAATAAGAATTTATCGAAAATGACAAAATGCATTACTTAATGCATAATTTGATAGGTTAACAATGGTGGGATGTATTGACTGACCAATAGAATTTTGGGGGAATGAATCACGAAAAAGGGATAAAAACCCATGACACAGGAGACAAACGACATTAGGTAGGGAATGATATCGATTGCATCCCGAAACTCTGTCACACTATTTTGTGACTTGAGACCTAGACAAACCATCCTTGCCCATAGACTGCCCCTTACACTTTTCTCCTTATGAGGAGAGTGTCTTTGCCTTTAACTTAGATAGACTGACGGCGATCTAACTGATGTCCTGAAGACGAAGACTGATCCTGAATGCTGACCTATTGAGACGAGGGTAATTATAATGTTGCTAATGGAAATTCATTTATTTGCCTTTTCTTTCTAGGTACCAACTGCTGTATGTTTTTGATTAAAGACCTTAGTTAGATATTTTCCAAATTGGTGTTCAAAATTGTTTTGCATGAAGCCCAACATGCTAATGCTAATTAGAGGTTAGACGAGGTATTCATTTTGACTGACAAACTGATGTGACTGACGTGATGCTATGCTGAACTAGTATCTTAGAAAGTTCGATGTATTACAATCTGCTTATATCCATCTGATTGTCTATGCTACTGATCTTTGCATTATTGAAAGCTTATTATGGTTGTCATCTTGTGACTGTGCTTATATGCTTCCTGGCTTTGAGATTGATGCATTTGCTACTAGATTGTAATCAATAGGGAATAAAACTCATAACACTTCATTAAGGTGTGGTTATTCATGACTGAAAGGTCATGGTTGCGCCGAATGTTTATTAATGTCTAAAGTAAGATATATTTTGGTGTTAAATGTTGACAATGTTATTGACATATTGATTGATATTTTGATCAGTTATCTCGTCCTACGGTGTCTTACCACTGGGCCCAAAGATTCATTGGCCTAAAACGAGTCCTGATGTGTATAAATTAACATAGACGGACGCGTTAACAGTTCTGGTAGCAGAGTACGGTTTGGCCCTTGGGGGCCCTAGGACGGAGTTTCATTGTTTAATTTATTTTCTTGTGATAATGCAATTTGGAGAGATGATGAGTTGCTAGATTCGCCATGGCTTTCCCGGGATCTCGGAGCCTGCCTAAATGAGTTGGGAATGTTCTCGGCGCCATAGTATGTGTGGTTAGGGTCTTTGCGCTTTCTAAGTCTTATGCACTTTGCAGGTGATTGTGCATATGTGAGTGCGATTAGGCCAAATTAAGTGTTGTTCAGAAGGAGTGGGCGTACTCCACAGCATGAGAGTAGGGAAGTCGGCGTACTTCATGTGAATGCAGCGCTTGTTGCTCAAAATTATCCACGTGGTTGGTTGTGGTATACGGGCCTATTGAGGTCTAAGACTCCGGAGTATGATGTTAAAAAAAATGGTTTATGTTGTAATCTTTGCGGTTTAGTAGGTCAATCGGGCGTGGTTGACAAGTCAAGTTTCGAGTTATGATGCATGTGTGAAACCTTCGATGGAGATTTGACAAGTTCTAAAGTGCACTAGAAGGAGTCATTGACAAGTCGAGAGTAGGATTTGCAGGTCGAATTCTGCTTGCGTATGAGGGAACTGAGAAGGAGAGAGAGTAGCGGCCGAGGCTTCAAGTGAAATCTCTGTAAAGTTCTGAAGCGAATGTGTTACCCTTCCTGTAGTAAACCGGCAGATTTGTGTTTTCATTTTAAGTGCTAGCAATAATTCGCATTAGTTTGTATGAGTTGTAAGGAGTTAGCGAGGTGTGGACAAGCCGCAAGACTTTGTCAGCTGCAGTGTGTGTGAGAGTGACGTCAGTGGTGCCGCGCTAAGATAGGTCAGATGCCGAGAGGGGTCGCGCACGGATTGGCTGCCGTCCGTAAGAGGCAATAGGTAGAGCAAAGGGTAGGTGAAGAGTGTCCTGGGAACTAAGCCGTTTTCTGATTAAATACAAAATAAAGAATTGCAAAAATGAATTTTGTTAAGGAATTCAAAAGCGCTTTGAAAGGAGATGTGTATATTGTTGCAACTGATGGGGAACCTACACCACCTGAAGGTACACCAGCTTATACGGTTATGGAGGAAAAGGGTGTTGCACCGTGTTTATGGATAAAACAATGGCGCAAATTAACAGAGAAAGAGGGGTGCCTAGCGTTTCAGGAACATGGAACATTTAATCAAAAGGTGTTAGAAAATCTGAGGTGGATGTTAAGTACGTAGAAACCACCTCCAAGACCGGCACAATATGAGGCTTTGGCAATTTGGGACCTGATGGCTCTTAAACATAGACAAGAAAGATTTCACAGAAGATTGACAAGGGCAGAAAAATCCTATGCAGAGGCTAGGTGGGATAATGAGAACAAAATGTGGAGACGAGGAATAGTGGATGGGTTAAAGCTGTTTCCGGCAATAACACAGGGAGAGGAGACACAGGGAAAGAAAGCTTCTTGCAAAACTGACAAAGATTCAGGCAAACTCAAAGAGAACAAAAGGTCCTGGGAAGAAGAGGATGATTCAGATGATGAGGCATTTATGGATAGATTGTTACATGATCGTCCGCCACCGTACGCGGTGAACGACAGTGCTCCAAGTACTAGCTTGGACCCTGGGAACCAGACGAAGGAGAAGGGTGTTACTGATACAGTGCAGACTAGCGATACAGCTTTGATACAGAATGGTGTCAGTGTACCCACTGCACCAGACTCGCCGATACAGTTGCAGCCTCCACCACAGATAAAAATAATTTACCCCGATGTCCCAGTACTCGAGACTACTACGAATTTGGTGGTGCCGCCGGACCCGATATATACAAAGCCTAGGTTAATACAGATTGAGTCAACTCCACAGTTAGTGTCACAACCGCCACAACTGATACCTGGGTATAACCCAGTAGCGGGTCCTTTGAAAGAACCTGCACCAGGAATATTAGAGCAGACCTATGGTGTCGCCGCTCCAAGAAGCTTGGGATCAGGCCAGACACCTGCCGCTATATCGCTACCTATTACTGTTGGTCCGCCAGTACCATTATATGCACAGGAGAAAACAGGGACATGCGAACAGGGGGTTATGACTCATGAAACAATAAGAGGAGGGCCTATTAGAACTCCACAAATAATGGGAAGACAGGTTTGCGAACAATCAAGACCCTTAATGGACCTCAGTCCAATAGGGGCAGCTCTTGAGGCAATGCGACAAGCAGGGTTGGGAGTCCTGACTCCCCAAACTATGAGTACAAATACCTCATACACTCCAATGATACATGCAGGGAACATTTCACTGCAGGGTTTTACAGTACAACAGTTAAATGAATGGTTAGAGAAAACTTGCACATCACAAAAGACTACAGTGACTACAATCGAAACTGAAAAAAAGAAAAACAAAATGAATACCTGAATCTAGTACGATTAGGAGCAGAAGCTACTGAATTGGTGGATGGAACAATGGGAGTAAATAGGTTGGAATCTTACACTGAGGCAGAATTAAGGTACTTATGCCCTAAGATTACCAAAGAGGTAGGCAAAGTACACCAGAAATTAACGAATTTGGCAGACAAATACAATATCGACATTGGAAACACAAAACATTTGAAACGGAGTTACAGATTAGATTTTGACACGAAAGATTTTGAACACATGAGATCTGCAGGCATGAAGACACATTTGAAGGAGTTGTTGCAAAGCGCACAAATTTGGGGAGCACTAGAGAAATGGGAAGGCCGATGGGTAAAGAAAAGAGATAAGGGAAAAAGAGATAGTCCAGGATCTAATGAAACAACAGTCACACCTAATTTAGACACAGTGAAAATCCTACCTATGAGAGAAACAGCTGGTGGTGTCTTGGTGCATGTGCCTTGGTCCAGAGGAGACATTTTGTCTTTTACAAATGATTATCCCAGGTTAAGAGAAAAACCGATTGAGTGGTATCAACAGACAGATAGATTTGTGAAGCTTGCGAAATGTCTCTGGGAAGACTTAAATACCTTGTTTGAGATTATTGTTCCGCCAGACTTGTGGCTCGAGTGCAAGAGAGGGGTAGATTGGCCCACAAAGGAACCAGCAAGGGATAAAGTGACTGGAGCACCTTCTGAAGGGGTGATGAAATATTATCATAAAGTAATTGAGTTTTTGAAACAAAAGGTGTCGCCGAAGGTGACTGATTGGCAGAAAATTGACCGGACCTCTCAAGAGGTTAAAGAGTCAATACATGCATATTATGAAAGGTTGTTGAAGGCATTCAAACATTACAGTGGTACTGAAACAATTGAACCGAAGGACATGAATCATCTTGTGTTCAGATTCGTCGAAGGGCTGAGACCGGAGGTCAGCCAAATTATTAAAAATCATCTGATTTGTTGGCAAGCTAAACCGATTGATGAAGTATTACAGTATGCAAAATACTGTAGTGACGAAATTGAATTGAAGCAGAAAAAGTTGAAGGAGAAAGTGATGGTGATGCAGATAAGGGCTGCACAGGCTGGAATACAGGGAAATGGTGTTCAGCAAATGATACAGCAACAACCGCAATTGAATGGTGTGTTTCAGGCACAGCCGAGAGGTAGAGGTCGAGGGTTTGTAAACCGTGGTTCGGACATGAATAATGTCATTATTCAAAATGATGGTCAAGGAGTGAAAAAGGAGTCACCATGTTATGCGTGCGGGGGCGTGGGGCATTGGAAATGGGATTGTCCGAATATTATGCAGGATGGTACGGTTCAGCAGAGTATTAATGCCGGTACACTACAAAATTCTCGAGGTCCAAGAATGAGACACCAGAATCAGAATTATCAAAATAATTTGGTGCAAATGTCAGGGGTGCAACCTATGCAGCAAATACAAATGCCGCGATTCCAAACAGTGTCAGTACAACCAATACAACAGCAGATCCCTATGGTGCCTAGACAGCAAATGCAGTTACCCCTAGCTCCGATGGGACAGCAACAGGTGACGCTTCCTCAGCAGGTCACAGGTCAGGTAACAAACCAAAACAACACTGTACAACAATTCCCATTAAGAGGTGAAAATGATATGAATGAAGATTGGTCAGATGACAGCTCAGACAGTGAAGAGTGCAGACTTGCAGCATCCCTAGAGGTAGACCAGAGAGGCCCATATGTGGAGGGAAAAGTAATGGGCTACAAAGTTTCATTTTTAGTCGATACGGGAGCTACACGCTCTACGGTTCGCAGTGCAGAGGTACCAAGATTACCTCTCTCGGGGCGCACCATACGAGTGGTCGGTGTGGCTAACCAGTACCTGACTAATCCAATCACTGACCCTGTGCAGGTTGAAATAGGAAATTTTCAGGGCCTGCATAGATTTGTTGTATGCGACTCAAGCTCAGTATCCTTATTAAGGAGAGACTTATTATGCAAAACCAAATGTTCGATTACCTGTTCCAATGGTGGAATAGAGGTACAGACAAACAGTGATGATGAGGGAGATGAGGGTCAACTCATAGAAGAAGGAGGAGAGATGAATGAAGATTACCCTCTAATTACTCTATTCCCAGTGTTTACCTTGATCGATCTACCTGCTGATCTACAAGGATCGGTAACAGAGAAGGTGTGGGATTTGACTGGAAAGGAGGTCGGATTAATCAAGGGAGTAGGTCCAGTCAAGGTGCAGATAAAGCCGAATGCAGTGTTCCCACAAGTGCCACAATATCACATGACTCAGGATGTCCTTATTGAAGTGACACAGATAATTGCAGATTTTCTCAGACAGGGAGTCTTGAAAGAAGTCCTGAGCAGTCCGTGTAACTCTCCTATTATGGGTTTGAGGAAGCCCTGTGGAAAAGTTCGAATTGTGCAGGATTTGAGAAAAATAAACGAAATTGTGATAAAATGCTGCCCTGTGGTTCCCAACCCAGCGGTAATAATGTTCCAGGTTCCTTGTGATGCTGAATGGTTTACGGTAGTAGACCTGTCACAAGCATTTTTCTCGATACCACTTCACGAAGACAGCCAGTTTTTGTTCAGTTTCAAATTCCTGGATAAGGTGTACAGTTGGTGCAGAATTCCTCAAGGGTTTTCTGAGTCACCATCCATCTTCAATCAGATATTGAAGAAGGATTTGGAACCGCTTGTGCTGCCTTACAATTCGACTCTTGTGCAGTACATTGATGATTTGTTGATTGCATCCAAAACCAGAGACAGCTGTAAATATGATACCATTGCATTGTTGATACCATTGCATTGTTGAATCACTTAGGGAAAAACGGACATAAGGTGTCACCTAAAAAGCTGCAGTACTGTCAAAAAGAAGTGAAGTATTTGGGGCATCTGATTGAGAAAGGGTCCCGAAGAATATCAAAAGAGAGAATAACAGCTGTTTTACAAATGAATCCCCCAACAACAAAGAGAGATGTCAGGATGTTCTTGGGAATGGTGGGCTACTGTCACCAGTGGATACCCAACTTCTCGATCATTTCAAAACCATTAATAAAACTGACAGGAAAAGAAGTTAAGGATGAACCATACACAATCACTTTGACAAAAGAAGAGCTTGAGTCATTTTTAGAGCTGAAAGAGTGCATGTGCAGGGCTCCAGCATTAGGAATGCCTGATTATGAGAAACCATTTTTGTTGTTCTGTCATGAACGTGATGCTTGTTCTTTGTCTGTTTTAACACAGGTCCATGGAGATGCAAATCGCCCTGGAGCATATTTTTCAGCTACTTTGGACCCTGTCGCAGCAGCCTTACCGAGCAGTCGCAGCAGTTGGTCAAACCCTTTCACAATGTGAGGGCATAGTCATGGGATACCCTTTGACAGTATTGGTTCCACATTCTGTTGAAATTCTGCTGACACGAACTAAGACACAACACATGACAAATGCACGACTTACCAAATATGAGACGATTATTCTGGGGTCACCCAATGTTACATTGAAAAGGTGCACTGTGCTGAACCCGGCAACTCTACTTCCCAATGAGAATACAGAAATCAAAGATGGGGAAGAATTTGAGCATGATTGTCTGGAGGTGACTGAGCTCAGTACCAAACCTCGCTCGGATATACAGGATACCCAGTTAAAGGAAAACGATTGCATTATGTTCGTAGATGGGTCCTGCCTAAGAGATTCAACAGGAACATTGAGAGCTGGTTATGCAGTATGTACCATATCTGGCATAGTCGAGGCCTCATGGCTCGAGAAAGTGTTTTCTGCACAGGTGGCAGAATTAATAGCTCTCACAAAAGCCTGCCATGCTGCTGTAAATTTGAAAGTCACAATCTATACAGACAGCAGATACGGATTTGGAATTGTACATGATTTTGGTCAACTCTGGTCACAGAGAGGGTTCATGACATCCTCTGGTTCACCAGTGAAAAATGGAGAACAAATAAGAGATTTTTTACATGCGATTCAGTTGCCTCTTGAAATTGCCGTGGTGAAGTGCAGTGCTCACACCAGATCACAAGACTGAGGGGGTGATTCTGACCGCGGCGGACGGTGGTCGCCGCCCGCCAAGCGGTTCCCGCTGAAAGACCGCTCCGCGGTCAAAAGACCGCGGCGGTCATTCTGGCTTTCCCACTGGGCCGGCGGGCGACCGCCGAAAGTCCGCCCGCCAGCCCAGCGGGAAACACCCTTCCCACGAGGACGCCGGCTCAGAATGGAGCCGGCGGAGTGGGAAGGTGCGACGGGTGCAGTTGCACCCGTCGCGAATTTCAGTGTCTGCAAAGCAGACACTGAAATTCTTCGTGGGGCCCTCTTACGGGGGCCCCTGCAGTGCCCATGCCATTGGCATGGGCACTGCAGGGGCCCCCAGGGGCCCCGCGGCACCCCCTACCGCCATCCTGTTCCTGGCGGGAGAACTGCCAGGAACCGGATGGCGGTAGGGGGTGTCAGAATCCCCATGGCGGCGGAGCGCGCTCCGCCGCCATGGAGGATTCTCAAGGGCAGCGGGAAGTCGGCGGTACACCGCCGACTTTCTGTTTCTGGCCGCGGCTGAACCGCCGCGGTCAGAATGCCCAGCGGTGCACCGCCAGTCTGTTGGCGGTGCTACCGCCGACCTCCGCCATGGCGGTAATTACCGCCAGGGTCAGAATGACCCCCTTTGTGTCAATGGGGAATGGTTATGCAGACCAAGTCGCCAGATTTTGTGCATTAAACTGCATATCATTTAAAGAGCAGTGGGAACTGTTACCACAACCTAAGAATGACACAACCTTAGCCTAGCATTACGAGTGTTTGATACCTTAGACGAATTAAAGACATTACAAAGCCACGTTAGTAAAGAAGAAAAACGTTCCTGGCAGAAAATGCAGTGTGTACAAAGAGCAGATGATATTTGGGTTTCAGAAGAGGGAAAACTGGTTTTACTAAACAGTCTTCTGTCACAATTTGCCTGATTATATCATGGGCAGGCACATTTAGGAAGAGATGCCATGATCAGATCCTTTAAGATTGATTGGTTCAATCCAAAATTCAGACATGCCGCAGAAATTACTTGTCACAGGTGCGTCATCTGTCAACAGATGAACGCTGGAAAAGGAACCGTGGTAACTTTGAGCCACATTGGGAGAGCTGGTGGTCCATTTAATAAAATACAAGTGGATTTCATTGAAATGCCTGTTTGCAGAGGTTTGAAGTACGTGTTAGTGATTGTGTGTGTTTTTAGCCATTGGATTGAGGCATATCCTACACGTAGGAATGACAGTCTTACAGTTGCAAAACTACTACTCAGAGAATTAATACCAAGGTTCGGGTTTCCGGTTTCTATAGAATCAGATAGGGGAAGACACTTCGACAATGAGGTGATTAAACTTCTGTGTGCTGCACTCAACATTGAACAAAAGCTGCATTGTAGCTATCGCCCTGAAGCCTCAGGACTAGTCGAGCAGATGAAATCAAGAATAGCAAAAATGTGTGCAGCAACAAACATGAAATGGCCAGATGCATTACCTCTGGTGCTGATGTCTATGAGAAACACGCCAGATAAGAAAACAGGATTGTCCCCCCATGAAATCCTCATGGGCAGAGCAATGAGGTTACCGGCGGTACCTGCAAATGCACTACTGAATATTACAGATGATATGGTGTTGGATTACTGCAAAAGTTTGGCTGACGTGATTTGCTCTTTTCCTCACCAGGTGGAAGCTAACACGTTACCACCAATCAGCGAACCAGGACACTCGCTGCAAGCTGGAGATTGGGTGGTTGTCAAGAAGCACGTGAGAAAATCGTGTCTTGAGCCGCGTTGGAAAGGGCCATATCAAGTGATATTGACGACCACTACTGCTGTGAAGTGTGCAGGGGTTCCCAACTGGATACATGCCAGCCATACAAAAAGGGTAACGTGTCCTGTTGAAGAGGAACCTGAAAATTCCGGTACAGCAACTTCAAGAGGAGAAGTCTCAGAGTCAGAGATCAGTCAAGAAAGATCTGAGACTACACGAGAGCCCGCTGAGAACAGCCGTGTCCCTCAAACTATCAGTGAGTTCGAGAGAGGTGACGGAGTGCCAATCTCAGTGGAGGCAGCAGGAGAACAAAGACAAGGAGAGGTTCTCCCAGAAGCAGACGAATACAATTCAGAGCCTGAATACAGTGTCGAACAGGAAGGCGATAGAGACGGAGAAGTGGTAAATTTAAATCAGAACGAATCAGAATCTCCTGAACAAGTTCCAAGCCTATCAGGAGAAAACACCATATCACAAGAGGAGGGTGCTGTCCAAGGTACTGAAGGGAAACGCCAAAGCAAGATGAACAGAGGTGACAATTGGCCAGACAAATCACACCTTAGAATAAGAGAAATAGCAAACGAGACAATAATAGAGGAAAGCAATACCTCACAAGCAGACGATCTGAGTGAAGGAGAACAACAAGGAGAACGAAAATTAAAAAGAAAAAGAATAGCAAACAGAAGATATACAGGTCCTGAATGGGCATATGCTACAACCTCTGAATGGCAACAAGAATTCTTAGCATTCTGTTTTGATCGAGAGATACCAGGCCAATACTACGGTACCTAAAGAATATACAACAGGAAAACTAAGATAAAGATTGAAATTGTGAAAGCTGAAGAAAAAAAAAAATAATAATAATAAAGAGTCTTAAGAGAAAAAAAAAAAAAAACTACCGGAAAGTGACATTAAACCTGGATTTGACTTATAGAAACCTGATTACGACAAGCTGCTAACCTGAATTGACGAAAAGGGTCCTGGAGTGAGTGAAGACGCTGTAAAATACGCAGAAAGAGTTTGCTTCTCAGAGTTGATTGTTGATCTGCTATTCTGATTCTATACAAACATGGTTTATAGTAGCAAAGGAAGTAAAGTGTGTGGTTGGTTAGGACTTATGATAGGTGTTGTATGCGCAATAATGATTGTGGGAGTGATTGTGGGAATGCCATGGAGGGAGAGTGAAACTATTAATGCAACTTCAAAACCTGAGACTACTACTACAACTAATAAACTATCACCATGGGAGAAATTCGAACAAGACGCAAGACATCTGCATGAGGGAACTAATGCAAAAGGGGAACTTTCTACTAATGTTTTCTATCGCTTACTAAATGAGTATGTGGAAACTATGGATGCGAAAGACTGTTATGTATGTACTACAATTCCTTCATCTGCGCAGGAGGGAGTTACATATCACAGCCTCCCTCTTACGTATGGAATCAGCTGTAGCTTGCTATTAACAAGATTTTATGATCAAGAGCATGTGCAATACTTTTATTCAAATTTAGATGTTGTGTTTTCTTTTGTGCCTGTTATTGAATTCTTAAATAAGCTAGCTAAAGAGCATGATATAAAAATAGTTAGAGGATTCTTTGAGCCAACACTAACATTTGGAACTGCTTATGCACTTCGCAATAATTTAACATGCTTACTGTCTCCTATAGAGAAAAGCTTTTTAGATCACACAGATGATAGACGCAAAGCATTAAAAGAAAGGTTAGAAAAAGGTTTAGAAAAACGCACTTATGCAAATGATTACGCTTATACTGCAATTAAAACACAAGGCAAGTTAGCTATAGATGCATTACACGTAGGTAGACTCTGCATATATAGACCGAAATCTGATCAAGATAATTTGTTTGTGGAAACGAGTGAATGTAGGCATGTGTTTCTGTTTCAGAGCAAATGGACCTTTATGTTAAATGGACAAGACCCAGCGATTCCTGGAATCTATTACATCTGTGGGTTAAATGCATATTACCGTCTCCCTAAGGGATGGTATGGGACATGTTATTTGGGAATAGTATTCCCAAAGATTTACCAGATTGATGACTTAAAACAAATACCTAAAACGTCTGAATTACAACATACCAGACAAAAACGAGAATCAGTGGCGACTGTCATTGGTGACATATTTGAAGCTATAATCCCTTCAGTAGGGGTTATCCTAAATTCTATGAAAATTCAAAAGTTGTCTACTATTGTGGATAACATGCTGACAAATTTTACAGGAGCTATACTTCTGATGGATACTGAACTTGCTGCAGAAAGAGCTATGACTCTTCAAAACCGGCTTGCTTTAGACATTCTTTTAGCAAAGAGTGGAGATGTGTGCAAAATGCTTAATGAACGTCATTGCTGCTCATATATACCTGATAACAGTAAGAAAATTAGAAGCATGCTTACTAACCTTACTAGAGATAGTACAGATTTGAAGGATCTAAAAGAACCTGGTGTTTGGGAGAAATTTGGGAAAGGAATTGCCCGAGTGGGAAGCTGGTTTACCAACATTTGGAATGGGGTACTTGCAAAAATTATGATGGGATTATTAATTGTTCTGATTTGTTTATTGGGATTTTGGGGAATATGCAAAATTAAGGATAAAGTGAAAAGAAAATGGACTAAAAGAACCAAAAGAAACGAAGAAAGTGAAAGAGAGAAAATGTTCAATGAAATATGGGAAAGCTCACATAAAGGGCAAGATGTTGAAATGCGTATTATGCGCAAGGTGAAAAATTAGGACCAAAAGATTTTGTGATGACGAGCGTCATCAGAGGAGGGACTGAGAGAGAGCGTATTTCATATTACATATTATAGACGTGAAATGCTTATGATTAACAATGCTGCATTAAATAAAATATTCATTGACACATATTCATTAACGTAAAGGATTTTATGTGTGTAAACTAATGTCAACTGTAAGAAATAATCGTTCATAGATTACCAAAGCTGTGCACATTAAAACGCATAAAAACTGCATTCATTAGAACTCGTATATCTTAAGTTAGCGTGAGTCAAGCAAAGCTGTGTAGCTCTCATATTAAAGCGTATTTTTCTGTCTCTTCAATGTACTGACTTGCAAAATACCATGACCCAGCGATTGTTCTTTTCTTCATTAGTTTGCAACATAACCCGATTCTCCCATCCGCATGTTAGTAGCCTCTAGCATAACAGTTATATACTTTGAAACATTAATGGACACTTCCAAGGACGATGAAGCGAGAAGAAGAGAACTTTTGACCTGATACGTGCAAAGACAATGAAGTAATCCCGGATGAGCCACCTACGAAAATACGTCAATTATGATGACCAATTAGAAAATAAAAATTTATCGAAAATGACAAAATGCATTACTTAATGTATAATTTGATAGGTTAACAATGGTGGGATGTATTGACTGACCAATAGAATTTTGGGGGAATGAATCACGAAAAAGGGATAAAAACCCATGACACAGGAGACAAACGACATTAGGTAGGGAATGATATCGATTGCATCCCGAAACTCTGTCACACTATTTTGTGACTTGAGACCTAGACAAACCATCCTTGCCCATAGACTGCCCCTTACACTTTTCTCCTTATGAGGAGAGTGTCTTTGCCTTTAACTTAGATAGACTGACGGCGATCTAACTGATGTCCTGAAGACGAAGACTGATCCTGAATGCTGACCTATTCAGAGGAGGGTAATTATAATGTTGCTAATGGAAATTAATTTATTTGCCTTTTCTTTCTAGGTATCAACTGCTGTATGTTTTTGATTAAAGACCTTAGTTAGATATTTTCCAAATTGGTGTTCAAAATTGTTTTGCATGAAGCCCAAGATGCTAATGCTAATTAGAGGTTAGACGAGGTATTCATTTTGACTGACAAACTGATGTGACTGACGTGATGCTATGCTGAACTAGTATCTTAGAAAGTTCGATGTATTACAATCTGCTTATATCCATCTGATTGTCTATGCTACTGATCTTTGCATTATTGAAAGCTTATTATGGTTGTCATCTTGTGACTGTGCTTATATGTTTCCTGGCTTTGAGACTGATGCATTTGCTACTAGATTGTAATCAATAGGGAATAAAACTCATAACACTTCATTAAGGTGTGGTTATTCATGACTGAAAGGTCATGGTTGCGCCGAATGTTTAGTAATGTCTAAAGTAAGATATATTTTGGTGTTAAATGTTGACAATGTTATTGACATATTGATTGATATTTTGATCAGTTATCTCGTCCTACGGTGTCTTACCACTGGGCCTAAAGATTCATTGGCCTAAAACGAGTCCTGATATGTATAAATTAACATAGACGGACGCGTTAACAATATCATACCCACTTAGATTAGACCCAGAGAGGTAGTCACTTTGCCTCATAGTTTTTGTTCCAATTTGTCAGAGATTTTGTTTTACTTTCTCCAAGGACTGGAGGTATCCCCTGGAATATTTTCAGTAAGGAGCTGCTTTAGGACTACATAAAAAAATGTTTTCTTAGTCTCTGGCCACATATTCCAAAAAGACAAACTTCAACTTCAAAAACGAAGTAAGTTCACCCACTGTCCCATGAGGTATGCTGTAGTGGATGGCAGAAAAACATGAATGACACAACAGTGGACCAATGGAGAAAGATAGTTGGCTGAAAGCACCCATATATATATAATATATATATCTACATTAAGTAAAATGACAAGGCCTTGGCTAATGTGGCAAACCTAAAAATGTATGTGCCATCTGTGCAGAAAATAGGCTAATGGAAATGCTCTGAATCTATGTTCATTGAACCCACTTCAGCTGTGGGCTAATCTGACTGTGAAAGCTGGCACTTTTCCTTTCACAAGAAGCACATCTACAAATAAAGTAGCTCCCTTAATTACCAGGTATTCCTATGGTAATGTGTGCTTTTTGAGACCAAAAAATATTTTGGCTTTTAGCTAACCTTCATTTTTCTTAGATTGATGAAAGCCAGGCTGCTTCACTATCAACAATAGTTTATAAAAACCACAACAAAGAAAAAACAAGTACTGACAAAACTAGAATGCTGATTGCCAAAGGCAGACCTATTGCCTTTGCCAATGCTTGTTTGAAAATATTTTGGAAAGGCATTAACTCCATTGGTGCGTGTGTCAGCCAGGGAGGGGTTTTAAGTAAATTTTAACTTGAAACCTTTCGAGAGACATGGAAGAGCTTCTGTGTCTTTCCCCACCCATCAGTGAAGTCAGCAAGCCACAAGGCGCGCTGAGGTCACAGTTTGTTTTCTCCACCAGAGCAGGAAGCAGCAGGTAAGGCCGCTTTCTATTCCAGCGGGGAAAAAGGACTCGAAAAGGCCTCCTCATCTTTCAGGAAGGCCTGATTTGAAAGGGGAGATTCTCCACTTTCAAACCAGGCCTTCCTGAAAGTCTTTCCTTGCCGTGGATCGCAGTGCAGCTGTGATCCATGGCCAGGAAACACCACTGGACACCAGGGATTTACTCAGGCCTCAAATATATATTTTTTTTAAAGTTTGTTTCCCCTAGTGGGGTGGGAACAAAATTAAAAAAGAACAATTTAAAAATGAAATTAACTGGGGGAGGGGGGAGGTTATCTGTCCTTTTGAAATGGGCCAGCCCCACCTACCGGGGTCACATTTTTATCCCCCAAAAAGTTGGTTCATCCCTGGAGGGATGGGTTTGCCCCCCTGCCCCCAGGAGTTACAAATATTTTTTTTAAATAAAATTGACAGGGGGTCATCCGGAGCAGGGCTGCCCCCTGTGGGGCAATTTTTTTTTATTGGTGTCTGGGTTCCCTTTGGGCCACGATCGCCCCCCTCAGGAAAAGCACACAGCTCTAAAAATAATCTATATATATATATAGCGAGAGAGAGACCATATAGAGGAGAGAAATCTCTCTCTCATATATATATATATATATATAAATATATATACAGATGTCTTATATGTATATTTATATATATATATAGATATGTGTGTGTGTATAGCGAGATCACTTTTGTCAATGCATGTGTGGTTTCCCTGGCGGCTGCGATTGGCTCCCAGGGAAACAATATATATATATATATATGTATATATATATATATATATATATATATATATATACATATATATATATATATATATATATATATATATATATATATATATATATATATATATTTGTGTGTGTGTACATGTTACCTACTGGAGGATGGCATTAGGTAGTTATAGTTAGGGCCATGTTTCCATAGGGAAAGCATTTTTTGACTTGCCTATATCTTTGGCACCGTTTGACAAATCTTCACCAAATTTTCCCAAGAAACTGTTGCGGTGATTCTTATTGCACAGGAAAGTTTTGGGGTGATCTGTCAAGCAGGGGCTAAGAACAATGGGGCTCAAAAAATGTTACGTATCCCATGTTAATTTCCATAGGATTCCTTACACTTGGCTACAGGCTGAATCACTGGATGGAATTACACCAAATTTGATAGAAAGCTAGCTGATGGCACACAGATTAAGATGTCACTTCTTTGGTGTCTCAGAGGTACACCCCCAGATCAATACAACATTTTTTTCCAATTATTTTTTTGCTGCAAGTTTGCGATATTCGCGGTGAAAAAATAAAAAAACAAGCGCAGACTTCCCATGCTTGTTTTTTATAGGCCCGTGGGTGGGCCACGTCCAGGGGGAATAAAAACTTTAACGTGAGGAGGCCTTCTGCACCCCCCAGCTCCAAGAACCACCACCTCCCTGGATCTTTCATTTTTTTATAAGCGGGTGTCCCGCACCCTCCGCTGCCCAGGGGACCACCACTTCCCTAGGGCTTTCTTTTAAAATATGTGGGGGGGCCCGCACCCCCCTGCTGCCCTGGAGACCACCACCACCTCCCTAAGGCTTTCAGTTACAACATGTGAGGACCCATGGCCCCCCGCTACTCTGAGGATCACCATCTCCCCAGGGCTTTCTTTTAAAATATGCAGGAGGCTCGCGGCTCCCCACTGCCATGGGGACCGCCAACTCCCCAGGGCTTTCAATTAAAATAGGCTTGGACCCGTGGCCCTCCCCGTTGCCCTAGGGACCACCATCTCCCAAGGACTTCCAGTTAGGTATATGTGGGGGGGCTTGGGGCCACCCACACCCCAGGGATCACCATCCCGCGGCAAAGTGTAAAAGAAAGAAAGGGAGTCCTTAATGGAGGGGGGACACCTGGCCCCCCTCATGGAGCCTCCGATGGCCCTGGGGATGGCCAAACTCCAGGCCCGGCTCCTACTATGTCCCGGGGTGCCCACCCCTGAGACAAAGCTGTTTGCTGTTCACCAAGCCACAGCAAACACTTTGATGTTTGACAGCAGGACCTGTAAAGCAGGTCCCGCTGTCAAACAACAGAGCTTTCATCTCTGTCCCCTGCACATTTGACCCACTCAGATTGCTACCCACCCACTCACACTCACAGACCCACTGACACCCTGATGCCCCCACTCAGAGACCCACGTACATAGTGGCGCACCCACTAAAACACTGATGTATTCAGTCACACACCACGAAAGACACTCTGACATCCACTCGTACCCCCAGATACAGCCTCTTACACCTCTTCTCAAACCCAGAGAGGCTGCGTACAACTTCCGCAGTGCACAGCATCAGGTTAGATGATTAGGGGGGTTGGCATCATGGACCAAAACTTGTGCCCTGTGGTAACTATAACTATAACTCGCACCTTTGCCATGCATAGCTAATTACTCCACATGTTATATCATTGATAACATATTCTTTGCCATCTTTCATATTCTCACTGCAACATTTGCAATAGAATTATTGAAGAGACAACTGTGTATGACAAGGGTGCACTTTATAGTTACCTTAGGGCACGAGTTTTAGTTACTTGAAAGAACTCTATAGCTGCTGAATTTTTATGGTTTTGTATGAATAAATTCAGAACCTAAATATAATGTCCCTTTAACGTTTGGTTTTCGCCACGGGTTGTCACGCAGTGCACGTCTTCACAGCAAGGCACATACTCCAACCAATGCATTTCGAACCTAGCTTTTAGGCACAAACAAAAATGTCAAGATAACGTTGTTTATAAAAATCTGCCATAGATGGTAAAACTTATAGAAGAAAAGGTAGACAGAAATGGCTGTTTTTTTCAACTCCTTATTTTTTATTTCAACTGTTACTTTCTATAGGAAAACCTTAAAGAATCTACACAAATGACCCCTTACTAAATTCAGACTTTTCCTACTTTTCAGAAAGGTTTAGCTGCCTGGAATCATCCATAGTTTTCACACCCATTTCTGTCACTAACTGGAAGGAGGCTGAAAGCACAAAAAATAGTAAAAATGTGGTATGTCCAGGTAAAATGCCAAAAATGTGTTGTAAAATTTGTTTTTCTAATTCAAGTCTACCTCTTCCTGAAAGCTGAGAAGATGGTGATTTTTAACACTGCAACCCCTTTGTTGATCCTGTTTGCAGGGGAAAAACAGAGGCTTTCTTCTGCAGCACATTTTTCCTATTGTTCCCCCCAAAAAACTAAATGTAGCTGTATTTTGGCTAATTTCTTGGTCTCCTCCAGGAAAACCTACAAAGTCTGGATACCTTTAGAATTCCCAGGATATTGGGAAAAAAGGATGCAAATTTGGCTTGGATAGCTTATGTGGACTAAAACCTATGGGGGCCTAAGTGCAAACTACTCCAAATAGCCAAAAAAGGGATCAGCACTGGGGTGGGGTTGAGGAAGGTCAAACAGATAAGGGGTTAGGGGGCATATTTATACTCCGTTTGCGCCGAATTAGCGGCGTTTTTTTCGACGCAAATTCGGCGCAAAACTAACGCCATATTTATACTTTGGCGTTAGACGCGTCTAGCGCCAAAGTATGGGCAAATAGCGTCATTTTTTTGCGTGAACGCCTTCCTTGCGTTAATGAGATGCAAGGAAGGCGTTCCCGTCTAAAAAAATTACGGCGACGCAAATGCGTCGTATTTATACTCCCGGGCAAAAATGACGCCCGGGAGTGGTCGGGTCAAAAAACCCCGCATTTGCGCCACTTTTTAACGCGGGCGTTAAGGGGCCTGTGGGCTCAAAATGAGCCCACAGGCGCCCTCCCCTGCCCCCAGGGACCCCCTCTGCCACCCTTGCCCACCCCAGGAGGACACCCTAGGATGGAGGGACCCATCCCAGGGACATTCAGGTAAGTTCAGGTAAGTATAATATTTTTTTTTTTTTTTTTTTTGGGTGGCATAGGGGGGCCTTATTTGTGCCCCCCTACATGCCACTATGCCCAATGACCATGCCCAGGGGACAAAAGTCCCCTGGGCATGGCCATTGGGCAAGGGGGCATGACTCCTGTCTTTACTAAGACAGGAGTCATGTAAATGGCGTCTGGGCGTCGTTAAAAATGGCGCAAATCGGGTGGAGGCGATTTTTTGCGTCAACCTGACTTGCACCATTTTTAAGACGCCCTAGCACCACTTTTCCCAACGCCGGCGCTGCCTGGTGTACGTGGTTTTTTTCCACGCACACCAGGCAGCGCCGGTCTGCTTGCGCCGGCTAACGCCATTCAATAAATACGGCGCCCGCATGGCGCTTCAGAATGACGTTAGCCGGCGCAAAATTTTTCGGCGCTAAACTGCGTTAGCGCAGTTTAGCGTCAAAAAGTATAAATACGGGCCTAAGTGTTTTAAAAACGGCTCTCAATAATTCAAAAACAACCCTGCTAATGATGCCTACTTAATGAAAGTAATGAATGGTTGATCTGATACTGAAAGTAAAAAAAGTATACAATAGTTTATTTTTGTGAGTCACATACAACACTATTGAGAGCAATGGCAATAGCATGCTCATGCCAAAGAAGGCGTTATGGGCCTCCCTCGTTTGAACAATTCATCCTGAAGGAACCAAATACATATTCATTCAGCAAGATAAAGAGGGAGCTATGAGGAGCAACCGATAGGTGGTTGAATATGGGTCATCATTGGCCAACTAATACAATCTGAGATGCCTAATACTTCCTGCAGCTACTGGATCATACGCCTAGGAATTGAGTATTTTATGTTGGATGTAACATTCTGATAATGTTTTGGACATCATCAGAATCATGGGTTAAAATGTTTAATTCCCACAGTCTCTGTTTTCATTTTTTTATGGGTTTGAGATCAAAGACATTCCCAGCTGTCTTTATTAGAGCAAGAAAGATGTTCAACACCCAGAATATACAAATCCTTAAATACAGCTTTTACAGCGTAAGAGTTCAGATGCAATCTCAACCAGTAAAATAACTCTGCTATATTAAAATGAGATTACTACACATCTCCTTTCCTTCATTTCACGAATCTTAGGCAAACATCACTTTCACTTGCACCTGGCACATATCTAGGTTTGGCTTGACAGTGAACCTCTCGCCAAACCTTGTGTGATCAATATAGCAAATAGCCTTCAGGAGTATTGCAAGAAGGGGTTTTGGCTCAACCCACATGTTGGAAGTACGAGTACATTTTTGATTAGACAGTAGTTGTGTGCTTCCGCATAGATAGTGCCTTCCCTCCATGCAGCTCTGCTTATGCTGTTTCTTTATCCACCTGCCTGAGCCAGCAGCAGCATGGCTGCCTAAAGAAGGCTCACTATTCGCATAATTTATCAAATTTACAATATATATATTGCTGTTTTAAAGTCCCAGCGCCATGCCCTTCCTTAAGAGTGACGTACGTCTTCAGAGTACAGATATGTGTTTGAGATCAGTGTGAAATGCCCATGGCTACTCTCAATTTTTACATGGTTTGAAATGTGCCTGACCCCAGTACTTAGAAATGCAGATGGTGTGAAAAGTAATAATGTTTATGAAATGTGTGCATAATACCAAAGATCTCTGTGCAGGTCTTTAAAAAATATGGACGGTGTTAGACTTTTCATCCTTGGCATGGTCTCCCTTAACTTTTTGCCTCCGTTTCCCAGGTTGTTGGTGTGTGTTGGACTCTGTTTTTGCTGTTTTTGTTACCCTGAACACTTTACCACTGCTAACCAGTGCTAAAGTGCAACTGCTCCTATACAAAATGTGTATGTAATTGGTTTATCCATGATTGGCATATTTGATTTACTAGTAAGTCTCTAGTAAAGTGCACTAGAGGTGCCCAGGGCCTGTACACCAAATGCTAATAGTGGGCCTGCAGCACTGGTTGTGCCACCCACACGAGTAGCTCTGTAACACTGCAATGTCTGTATGTGCAGTTTTAAACTGTAAATTCGACTTGGCAAGTGTACCCACTTGCCAGGCCTAAGCCTTCCCTTTCCTTACATGTAAGACACCCCTAGGTTAGGCCCTAGGTAGCCCCAAGGACAGGGTGCAGTGTATGGTTAAGGTAGGACATATAGTAATGTGTTTTATATGTCCTGACAGTGAAATACTGCTAAATTCGTTGTTCACTGTTGCAAGGCCTGCCCCTCTCATAGGTTAACAAGGGGGTTACCTTTAAATATGATTAAAGTGTAGATGTCCTTTGGGAGCGGATAGACATGTGGAGTTTGGGGTCTCTGAGCTCACAATTTAAAAACACATCTTTTAGTAAAGTTGATTTTGAGATTGTATGTTTGAAAATGCCACATTTAGAAAGTGAGCATTTTCTTGCTTAAACCGTTTCTGTGACTCTGCCTGTTTGTGGATTCCCTGTCTGGGCCAGTTTGACAGTTGGGCTGGTTGCTCCTCTCACTAGACAGTGACACAAAGGGAGCTGGGGTGTAGTCTGTATTTTCTGATAAGCCATCTGTGCTACGAGGGAGGGGAGGAGTGGTCACTCACAACTGAAAGGGCTGTGCCTTCCCTCACACAATGCAATCTACAACCCCCTGGTGTGTGTCTGGGGCCTGGCCTGGACAAGGCAGGATTTAAAAAACAAGAGAGACATTTCTTTGAAGTAGACCTACTTCAAAGGGCAAAATGGGTATAAAAAGGGCACCCAAAACCACAGACTTTAGAATACTTCTGGAAACCAAGAGGAACCTCTGCCTGGAGAAGAGCTGAAGAGATGAGGAAGAAGAGCTGCCCTGCCTGTGACTGTGCTTTGTAGATCTATCCTGCAGTTGCTGCTTCTGCCTGTGCTACAGGACAAAGACTGGACACATACACAACCTGGACATATGTTGATCACCAGGCCTAATACCTACATGTACATATGAAGCACATAGGATGGTTCACAACATTTCTTGCATATAGTCATATCAACCCTACCAACATGACCAAGACTTCAGAGACTAGATAGTCAATCAATACCATTCCGGGGGTAACATCATAGTGGGGTCCTTTGCTGTAACATCTCGCAACTGCTTTGCCTCATTGCCCAAACATGTGTGCTGCATCTCACAGCACACAAGTTATTGCAACTGTCCCAACAGTGCCCAGACATGTGCCCGTGGCATCACCACCCCGCACATAGACAGCACATCCACATAAGGCAGCCACCACTCCATCATGCAGTCAGGGTGCCCCCTGGGTGCAGAGAACAATGAACTGAACAGGCACTGGGGGAATAGCAGGCTGGTCCTGTATCATTGATAACATGCCACTACCCAGACCACCTAAACTGCTGTAATGTTGAAGAACACATCTTGATGCTGAACTGAAATGTGCCACTACAGAAAATATGTACCACATATAGAAAACAGTCGGTCACTACAGTCAAATGCTGAGCCCACAACTACTCTGACACAACCATGTGGGGCACATATGGATGGGGAAATAAACACACACATGCAACACATGGGGTATGACTGTGAACATAATGGCATATAATTCCATATCGATGGGCAGGGGATGTTGCATGGGCAAATCCGGTGTTGGTAAGACTGCCAGTGCAGTGTACCCTTTGTGGTTGGCAGTATGAGTTACACGTTGGGATGGCGGGTGGAAATCTTACTTAGTACAACATTGTTGATGGATCAAACAGACTCAGCTGTGTCGTGAACGCATGATGCAGCATTTTGGAGCAACACTCCTGGGACATTTGGAGTGCGACTGGTCTCTGTCATTCAGACCGGTTTTGGATTGTGTGCAACCCGTGTTTCGATGCCTTTGGTGCTCGTTTGAACATGCACTGGCTCTCTGTCTCTCATTGCAGCGCCCTCCAATGGTCGATACTGATCTGTTGATGTTCCCGATTAGGGCTCATTCCCAGACTTGTGCACTACGGATGCGCTTGCTTCGTGAGGCAGTTTATGAGATTCCCTTCCTGGAGGAAGATGGTTTTGTCTCTTTCATAGGCCCTGCACGGGGTGCCGCCCTGAATGGTTTTTGGGCTTTGGATCACACCTGCTCCATGGTACTTTGTGGCGTGGATCTTCCGATATTGACATATATCGAAGTGGAGGAACTCCTGCGTTCTATTGCTTCTATCTGACGATTGGATTTTTACGAAATTGACACTATATTGTATTTGGTTTTATGTTCACATGTTACCTAAATTTATGACTTTGTTGTCTTCTCACCTTGTCGAAATACTTGTTTTAGGTATTGTTTATATTTAGGGCATCCTTTTATATTATTGGAACCACTTGCTACCGACAAGGGGAGGGTGTAGTGTGGTTAGTTTTACGTATTCATTGCGCTTTAGCTTCAGGCTTTAGGCCTTTGTGCATTTTGCCCTGAATATATTTTATTCATTTGCTGACAGCTTAGAGCCTCTGTGCACTTTGCTCTATATGCTTTTTATTAGGCTTCGTACTGTTATTTTTCAAATAGCCAGTTCTACGGTGTTGTTTTTTATTCATATCACACTGTTTTGCCTACTTCAGCACTGGAGTTCTCCATAACATATTTACTCTGTGCTTCAGTCAAGGATACAGTCTGGTACATTGCCGATAGACGTGGTAAGAGTTTAGACTTGGCATTCCTGCGTAGGGACATTTTGTGATCACGATGACATGTTAGTTATAAAATCACTTCCTTGTCCCAATACACGCAAGAGGGAGATTCCGACCAGGGAACCACAACTTGACGCTGACTGCCTCGTTGCAGATGCTGAACCAAGATCACAGGTCTTTGCTCAGGTATGAGGGCTGATATCTCCACGGTGATTCTAATAGGCAAGCTAGAAGCTTAACATGCTGTGCTCTAGATAGAACAAGCAGAGGGAGAGTAGAAACTGTTTGACAATATGATAGCTTTGTTTTGATGTTTTACTCTCCTGGTAACTATTACAATCCTACTGTGTTGTATCGTTCTGGTTATTGCGGCTCACGCCTTAATATCTAAAATACAGTCGTTTTATTAAAACATTATATAAAACTTATACTGTCTTTGTCATTTGTATATGAGATCATATTGGAAATAAGAGAGTTGGTTTGGATCTGAGTAACCACGACTTCCCTGAGAAGTTCCAAAGATGTCATGCGCTCGGCTGCCAAATCATTCCTTCCACATGGGAGAAATGAGGCACTGCTAGTTAGCCGGAGCAAAAACCGGATTTAGGGTGACAGAGTTCTTTACACGTGGGTCAGACTCAGTCCCCCACACCGTTATCGATCCTGCTACCTAGAAATCCAGTAGTCTCATTTAGAATAATGAGAGCCCAAGCGACAGCACTACAAAACTTGTAAATAAACACACCTACACAACCAGCATGCCTTTGTGTCTTGTGACACATCTACTACAATTAGGAATTGTGATGTGAGCAACATGTCTTTAGTCACAGAGGGGGTCATTCTGACCTCGGCGTTAAAAGCCGCTTACCGCCGGTCAGAAGGCCGCCACAATACCGCCGCGGCCGCGGTCAGCCGCCACGGACATTCTGACCCACAACTGCAAAACCTCCGAAAATCCGCCCTCCACTGCAGTCCGCCACATCAGCGGCCAGCGGTAAACTGGAGAAGACCAAACCTCCACCGCCACGCCAACAGAAATACGCCCATCCCATTATGACCCGCAAATCGACGCAGCGGTCATTCAACCGCGGTATTCCATTGGCGGTACACACCGCCGCGGTCAAAATACACACACCTTTACAAACCCCTACCACATTGGACAATTTGAAAGGCACACACCTGAAACACATACACACACCACTCCCACACATCCAATACCATATAAAACACACACCCACATCACCCACAAACCCCTACCAACAAAAACCAGAGACGAAGGAGAGAGAGAGACACATCAGAGAATAGAGAGCCAGACACACAGAGGCACACCACAACATCACACACACCACATAGAAGCACAAAGCACCACACACCAACACACACATCATCACATACACCACCCCACACCTCATACACACCACCCCATGGCACCACAAAGGCACCCACGCTTTTCGGACCAAGAACTCCAGGTCATGGTGGAGGAGATCATAAGAGTGGAACCCCAGCTCTTCGGCTCACAGGTCCAGCACACCACCATAGCAAGGAAGGCGGAGCTCTGGCAGCGGATCGTGGACAGGGTCAACGCGGTGGGACAGCATCCCAGAAATCGAGAGGACATCCGCAAACGATGGAACGACCTACGGGGGAAGGTGCGCTCGATGGTCTCGCGACACAACATCGCAGTGCAGAAGACTGGCGGGGGACCCCCACCCACTCCACCCGAATTCACAACATGGGAGCAAGAGGTACTCAACATCCTGCATCCTGATGGCCTCGCTGGAGTATACGGAGGAATGGACTCTGGTAAGTACAAGCCCAACCACTTCACCCCCCCTCCCCCAGCATGCTAACCCCCACCCTCACCCCCAACCCCCCAGCACACATCCTCCCTGAGAATGTCTCCCCAGCACAACCCACCCAACACCAACCCCTGCATGCCACCCCCAAACTATGGACACCCATCACCTAAGCATGACCACAGCACATACCCATCACCCCCCCCCCCCACAAAACACCCTCACAACAACTCCCCCAAGGGAGTGCCAGCACTGGGGGACAAGGGCACCCATAAAACGCAAGCTAATGCACACACAGAAACAATAACCATACCCTCTTACCCCATGCAGGACCCGAACGACAACACACCGGTCAGGAGGGACCAGAAATGTCCATCCCACCCCCGGAACAGGCCCCTAGTGATGACAGCAGCTCTGTCGACCTGGAACCTGACGACCAGCCCGGACCATCGGGACCTCTGGGCAGTCGGTTCCCCTCACCCAGACACAGGCCACTGCAGACCCAACCCCCTCTGGGAACAACAGCACAGCTCCCACCCAGCGGGCCCATGCCTCTGTCTCTAGGACAGGTCAAGCAGCGGTGTGTCTACCACTACAGGGCCCCCAGGGTAACCCAACAACAACAGGGACCTGGGGGCAGTAGGAGTGGGCACACCGTCCAGGGGACAGAGGCCCAGGGAAACAGGGCAATTCGGAGGGCTGCTGTGCGACAGGGGGGGGAGGAGAGGCCCAGGGAACCCAGTCTCCAAGAGGCCCTCACCACCATCATGGCAGCCTACCACCACTCACAAGAGACGATGGCGACGGTACTGGCCAGGTTCCAGGAGATCCAGGCACAGCAGGAGCAACGCTACATGGGGTTCAGCGACCAACTCAGCAACATCTCAACCGCTATGGGGAGCATAGTCCAGGCCCTGAACCGTATAGAGGACACGTTTCGGGACCATGTGGCATCACACAGGGCCCCCGTCACTAGCCAGGAACAGGAACAGCCTACCACCTCCGCCGGCGCTAGTGGACAGGAGGCCCCACCACAACGACAGCCCACCAGAACCCCACCTCCTGCTGAACAACAACCGCCCCGCAAAAGGAGCCTGAGATCAAAAAAAACGACAGAGTAGGATGTCAAGTTCCCCGCCAGCATCACATACCCCCTGAAGTCCTCCCACTGTTCCACATTGCCACCCTGTCCAACCTTGAACTGCCCCTGCTCCATCCTGCCACAGGCATATGGACAATGCACCTGTGAGACTGAGAACTGGACTCCGCCATGGACATTACTCCACCCCCACTTATCACTGTTTCACTATCATGTACCAATATCTATGCACTAATAATAAATCACACATTGCACTGAAATCAATCAGGACTCAGCCTGTCTTATTTACAAATGTATGACACATTACATATCAATTACGTATTATTAACATTGTGAATTACACATACCGAGGTAACTTAGCATTAGTCCATGGGCCAACCAAGCCGAGGTCACGCAGTGGCTCATACAGCACAGAAAAGGGAAGGGAAAATCAAACATCATGTTTATAGGTCTGGGGGGAAATCGACAAAGTTGAGATGCAGGAGGCTTTCAGGAAATGTAAAATGGCATGGGTGATTATTACCTGTGTGCTACTGGAAATACTGTTCTATTACTCTGTCCCTGTTGTCTGTGTCGTCCTCTGAGTCTTCCTCCTCTTCACTCTCTGCAGGCTCCACAGCTGCTTCAACACCACCATCTGCACCATCCTCCTGCAGGAAAGGAACCTGACGTCGCAATGCCAGATTGTGAAGCATACAGCAGGCCACGATGATGTGGCACACCTTCTTTAGTGAGTACATCAGGGATCCCCCAGTCATATGCAGGCACCTAAACCTGGCCTTCAGGAGGCCAAAGGTCCTTTCGATGATCCTCCTAGTTCGCCCATGGGCCTCATTGTACCGTTCCTCTGCCCTGGTCCGGGGATTCCTTACTGGGGTCAGTAGCCAAGGCAGGTTGGGGTAACCAGAGTCACCTATTAGCCACACACGTTGTCTCTGTAGCTGCTCCATCACATAGGGGATGCTGCTATTTCGCATCACATACGCGTCATGCACTGACCCTGGGAACTTGGCATTTACATGGGAGATGTACTGGTCAGCCAAACAGACCACCTGGACATTCATCGAATGATAACTCTTTCTGTTTCTGTACACCTGCTCATCGTCTTTTGGGGGTACCAAAGCCACATGGGTCCCATCAATGGTACCAATGATGTTGGGGATATGTCCAAGGGCATAGAAATCACCCTTCACTGTAGGCAAGTCACCCTCCTCTGGGAAAATGATGTAGCTCCGCATGAGTTTCATCAGGGCAGACAACACTCTGCTCAAAATCTTTGAAAACATAGGCTGAGACATTCCAGATGACATGGCCACTGTGGTCTGGAATGACCCAGTTGCCAAAAAAAGGAGGACTGACAAAACCTGCACCAGAGGGGGAATCCCTGTGGGTTGGCGGACGGGGGACATCAGGGCTGGCTCCAGCTGGGCACAAAGTTCATGGATAGTGGCACGGTCAAGTCTGTATCGAAGTATTATATGGCGTTCTTCCATTGTCGACAGGTCCACCAGCGGTCGGTACACGCGAGGATTCCTCCTTCTCATCGCAAGTCCCAGCGGACGGTGCCTAGGAAGGACAACATGGAGCACAGAGTCAGGCAAACCACAGGTACGTACAGACAGCTTGCACAGTTAAAGAATGGCAATGGGTTGAAAGGCGTGTATGTGTGGCAATGCAAGGCCTAGGCCTGTGTGTCGCAGTCAAAATTAAGCCATGTAGGCCCTTGAAATGGCGGCTGCCTGACCTGTGAAGTGGGACAATGGGATGTGAGGTCAATGCGCTGGCGGGGCACACCGTGGCGGTAGGCGGTCGAAGACCGCGGCGCAAAGCCGCATTGGTTAACATTGAAGCCTATGGGTTTCAGGAGCCAATGACGATGTGCGCCGGATGTCGCGGTACGCACCGCCGCGGTACGCACCGCCGCGGGCGTGACCGCCATTTTCTATCTGATTAATCACTCGAGACCTGATCATCCACAGGAGAGGACCTATACTGCAAGTGCTGCTGTGACCTCGGTCTGGAAGATACAATGGCTGCTGCGACTGGGGAAAGGGCCCCTGCCTTCACGTCTGAAGAGTTGGAGAAGCTCGTGGATGGGGTCCTCCCCCAGTAGGCGCTACTCTACGGTCCTCCAGACCAACAAGTGAGTACACCGGGTGCACATGGAATGGGCTATGCCTGTGTGGATTGGGGTGGATGTAAGTTGGTGGGGTGGGGGGCGAATGAGGAGTGCAACGCCCGACAGATGAGAGCATGTGCCATATGGCAAAGTTGGTGGGGGGGGCCAATCACATCTAACATGCAGGTCATTGATGATTTCCTCCTTTCCACCCTGCACATGTCAAATAGGTCAGCGCCCATCAGAAGATCGAGATTTGGCGTGCCATCGCCAAGGAAGTCCGGAACTTGGGGGTCCACAACAGACGGGGCACCCACTGCCGCAAGAGGTGGGAGGACATCCGCCGCGGAACAAGGAAGACCGCAGAAACACTGCTGGGGATGGCCTCCCAACCTAGGAGGGGTGCCAGTCGCACCATGACCCCCCTGATGTCCCAGATCCTGGCAGTGGCCTACCCTGAATTGGATGGGCGCTTTAAGACATCACAGCAGACACAAGGGGGTGAGTATCAGCACATTCTCCTATCTTTCTGCGCAGTGGAGGCGTCTGGGTGGGGGAGGAGGGCTGTGGGTGACATTAGGCCAGGGCGCTTTCTGTAGTGTAGTCCTCTCCCTTAGGCATGGCCCTGTGCCCCCGGCCCCCACCTCTGTAGGGTGACAAGTACAGCCATTGAAGGTCCAGCATCTCCCATGTGTGCGTTTGACGTCTCTTGGCCTGTTGTCCTAATCAGTAGTACTGAGTAGTGTACCCCGAATGCGCGGCTTAGTGCATTAGGCTCCTGTGTCTGTCCTCTCCGCCAACGGTGTTGACATTGCATGCACTCAACCTGGTCTTCTTTTTTCTCCCCCCCCCTTTCTCTTCATCTTCTTGTGCATGTGTGCATTAGCATCATCAGGCGGAGGAGATTTGGCATCGGAGCACGAGGGAGCTGCAGGACACAAGGCCCCGGTGGGCCCAGGAACACACACCGAGGGCACCAGTGATCCGGAGGGCGAGGGGAGCACCACGACGGGGACCGCTGGTGAGAGCAGCGACAGCGACACGTCCTCGAATGGGAGCTCCCTAGCGGTGGCGGCAACATCCGTGCCCCCCGCCTCTACAGGTACAGCCGCCACCCAGCGCACCAGCCCCGCCCTCCCAGCAGCCCCTCAGTCTTCGCTCCGTGCCCGTTCGCCCAGGAAGGCGCGCGTCTCATTCGCCCCAGGCACCTCAGCCCCTGCCCCTGTTGCTCCTGCTGCCCTCAGTGCGGAGCTCATTGACCTGGTAAGGACGCTCATTGTTGGGCAGACGACCCTTTTGAATGCCATCCAGGGTGTGCAAAGGGAGGTGCAACAGAGCAATGCGTACCTGGAGGGCATTCATTCGGGTCAGGCTGCCCATCAACGAGCGTTCACTGCTCTGGCCTCAGCACTGACGGCAGCCATTGTCCCTGTTTCCAGCCTCCCTCTTCTTACTGCCTCCAGCCTTTCTCTGTCTCCTGTTCCTCAGCCTATCCCATCCACACCATCAGACCAGCCTGCACACACCTCAACACCCAAGAGCAGCTCATCCAGACACAAGCACCACAGATCCCACAAACACTCACCCAAGCAACACACAGGTGCAGACATGCCAACAGCCACTGCCACCCCTGTGTCCCCCTCCTCCTCGTCTCCCTCCTCCCTCCCTGTGACGTCTACACTCACACCTGCATGCACCCCAACATCAGCCAGTGCTTCCATCACCACCTCACCCTCCAGTACAGTCCACACTTGTGCAGTCACCACCCCCACTGCCATTTACACGTCCCCTGTGTCCTCTCCCACTGTGTCTGTCACCCCCTCTTCCAAGACACACAAACGCAGGCAGCCACCCACCCAACAGCCATCCACCTCACGACAGCCTACAGCACCAGCACCTTCACCCAATGACAGCACACCTGACTCTCCTACAACCACCTCCTCTTCCTCCACTTCCATCTCCATTTCTCCTACCCTTTACCTTGGCCCTAAAAAACTTTTCATGGCTAACCTTGACCTCTTTCCCTCCGATGAGCTCCCCCCTCCATCTTCAAAGAGTCCCAAGAGCACCGCAGCCACCACCAGCCCAGCTTCGGGTGTCACTGTTGTGCATGGGTTCTGGAGCCCACCCTTTGCCAGCAGTGACACATCGATCAGCAGCAAGGGCACGTCCAGCCCCCCCCCCGGCAAGAGGACCCGCAAAAACAAGGGCCGCCGTGCGAGGACCGAAAGGGCTGCCCACAAGGAGCAATGTGCGGCCACTTCACCACCCACACCATCTAGGGGAGGCAAGGGCCCGAGAGCCCCATCAAAGGAGCGGAAGGGCAGCAGGAGCGCGGAGACGGTGGACCCCACATGTCACATCCCAGCTGGGAAGGAGGACACTAAGGAGGCCAGGAGTCCATCCCCGAAGGGTCCAGAAACGTCAAGGTCCGAGGGCGACTGAGCAGGGAGTCCAGGCCAGGTCTGGCTCCCTTGACCTGCTGGATGAGCACCGCTGAACAGGGCCCGCGGTGCAGAAGAGCACCGCTGAACAGGGCCCGCCGTGGAGAAGAGCACCGCTGTACAGGGCCCGCCGTGGAGAAGAGCACCGCTGAACAGGGCCCGCCGTGGAGAAGAGCACCGCTGAACAGGGCCCGCCGTGGAGAAGAGCACCGCTGAACAGGGCCCGCCGTGGAGAAGAGCACCGCTGAACAGGGCCCCGCCGTGGAGAAGAGCACCGCTGAACAGGGCCCGCCGTGCAGAAGAGCACCGCTGAACAGGGCCCGCCGTGGAGAAGAGCACCGCTGAACAGGGCCCGCCGTGGAGAAGACCACCGCTGAACAGGGCCCCGCCGTGGAGAAGAGCACCGCTGAACAGGGCCCCGCCGTGGAGAAGAGCACCGCTGAACAGGGCCCGCCGTGCAGAAGAGCACCGCTGAACAGGGCCCGCCGTGGAGAAGAGCACCGCTGAACAGGGCCCGCCGTGGAGAAGAGCACCGCTGAACAGGGCCCCGCCGTGGAGAAGAGCACCGCTGAACAGGGCCCCGCCGTGCAGAAGAGCACCGCTGAACAGGGCCCTGCCGTGGAGAAGAGCACCGCTGAACAGGGCCCGCCGTGCAGAAGAGCACCGCTGAACAGGGCCCGCCATGGAGAAGAGCACCGCTGAACAGGGCCCCGCCGTGAGGATAGGCACCGCTGAACAGGGCCCGCCGTGGAGAAGAGCACCGCTGAACAGGGCCCCGCCGTGGAGAAGAGCACCGCTGAACAGGGCCCGCCATGGAGAAGAGCACCGCTGAACAGGGCCCCGCCGTGCAGAAGAGCACCGCTGAACAGGGCCCCGCCGTGGAGAAGAGCACCGCTGAACAGGGCCCGCCGTGCAGAAGAGCACCGCTGAACAGGGCCCACCGTGGAGAAGAGCACCGCTGAACAGGGCCCGCCGTGGAGAAGAGCACCTCTGAACAGGGCCCCGCCGTGAGGATAGGCACCGCTGAAGAGGGCCCCGCCGTGAAGATAGGCACCGCTGAACAGGGCCCCGCCGTGAAGATAGGCACCGCTGAACAGGGCCTGCGGTGCAGAAGAGCACCGCTGAACAGAGCCCGCCGTGGAGAAGAGCACCGCTGAACAGGGCCCCGCCGTGAGGATAGGCACCGCTGAACAGGGCCCGCCGTGGAGAAGAGCACCGCTGAACAGGGCCCCGCCGTGGAGAAGAGCACCGCTGAACAGGGCCCGCCGTGGAGAAGAGCACCGCTGAACAGGGCCTGCCGTGGAGAAGAGCACCGCTGAAGAGGGCCCCGCCGTGAGGATAGGCACCGCTGAAGAGGGCCCACCGTCTAAAGCACCGCTCCGCTGGGCCCTTCTTCTCAAGCACCGCTCCGCTGGGCCCTTCTTCTCAAGCACCGCTCCGCTGGGCCCCGCCGTCTCAAGCACCGCTCCGCTGGGCCCTTCATCTCAAGCACCGCTCCGCTGGGCCCTTCTTCTCAAGCACCGCTCCGCTGGGCCCTTCTTCTCAAGCACCGCTCCGCTGGGCCCCGCTGTCTCAAGCACCGCTCCGCTGGGCTCCGCCGTCTCAAGCACCGCTCCGCTGGGCCCTTCTTCTCAAGCACCGCTCCGCTGGGCCCTTCTTCTCAGGCACCGCTCCGCTGGGCCCTGCCGTCTCAAGCACCGCTCCGCTGGGCCCTTCTTCTCAAGCACCGCTCCGCTGGGACCCGCCGTCTCAAGCACCGCTCCGCTGGGCCCTTCTTCTCAAGCACCGCTCCGCTGGGCCCCGCCGTCTCAAGCACCGCTCCGCTGGGCCCTTCTTCTCAAGCACCGCTCCGCTGGGCACCGCCGTCTCAATCACTGTTTATGGTTCACTGTGCCCACCATGCCTCCTCCTTGACCAGTGGAGACTGTCATCCACCTGATGGACTGTGGCTTTGCACTCCCCAGGATGGTACAGTGGGCAGCCCACCCACTGTAGAGACATTGAGAGACTGTGGCTTTGCACTCCCCAGGATGGTACAGTGGGCAGCCCACCCACTGTAGAGACATTGAGAGACTGTGGCTTTGCACTCCCCAGGATGGTACAGTGGGCATGGTGGCTCCTGGCGTCGTGGACTCATGTGGCTGTGGTGCCCCCCCCTTCCCTTCCCCCTGAGGTGCCTGTAGTTTTTACATCTGATGCCCCTGCAGTTTTCTCTCCAAAGGACTCAGGTCTCCTGTGTGGGCTTTGCCCTTGTTTCTCAAAACTTTGGCCCACGGACATGATGAATTCGTAGGATGTGCAGGACTTGTTACTTCAGTTATACACTGATGTGTATGTCATTTGTTTTCTTGTGAATATCTTTCATGGTTGTACGATAATTTTCAGGAGCTTTTTGGTACATAAATATTTATTCCAAATTTGATTATGTCCTAGCATTTTTCAGGGGTGTTTGGGTGGTGTCACTGTGACTTGTTGCTCTGCATTGGTGTGTACATAGTTGAGGGGGGGGGGGGTCGCATATGTGTGTGCCCGTAACCTTTCGTCCTCCCCCCTCCCGTGTGTCGTAGGTGCAGTACTCACCGTTGTCGTCTGCGCCGGACTTCGTACTCGTGGTAGATGAGAAGGTAGACGAGAGCAGGTAGGATGTTTAATTCGGGTTCCATGCTGTCCTCCTTCCTCCTGGAGTGCGTAGTGGTGAGCGTTTTCCCGTTCGTAGTCTGTTTCCGCCGTGTTTTTATCGGCGGTGCTCCCGCCCCGGAAAAAGGTGGCGGATTGGTGAGTTGTGATAGTGTGGGCGGTACATTGTCTGCCACCTGGCTGTTGGCGGTGACTGCCGCGCTGTTTGTTTGTACCGCCGTGGCGGGCGGAGTGTTAAAGTGGCTGTCTGTGTTGGCGGTTCCCGCCAGGGTCAGAATTCCATATTTTTTACCGCCAGCCTGTTGGCGGGTTGGCCGCCGTTTTAACACCGACCGCCAGGGTTAGAATCACCCCCAGAGTGTCAGTACAAGAGTGCAGGAATATGGGGGCACACATATATGCACAAGGTACCTACATGTTGAACGTCGATGCTGGTCTAATCCCCTACAAGCAATTCACTGAGTATGTCAAACATTTTGAACACATGTATGCTTCACCCACTACATACGGCAGGAATGGCTGTGAAACAGTTCTCGAGCAGGATAGCTAGCTGGGAGTACCAGTTGAACACATTTGAGTGAAACAGAGGTACTTAACCTTATCTGTAATTGGCACTGGTCAGTTTAGCATGGCTGATATTAAATTTAGGCTGTTGTCAGATGTCCCACAGTGCCCAACATTCTTATATAGGACCCAAACAATGTCAGCTGAATTACCACACCTACCTGTCCAATACAAAGTTAACATAGTCACCTTTAGACAAGTAGATGTGTTGTAGCTGCCGATGTGATAGCTCAGTTGTAAGAAGGTGATGAACATGTCAAGAGAGGGATTTGGAGGCAGGACGGAATCCCAAAGCCAACACGCAATTTTCACTGTACACCGATAGGAAGACCCTGAGACCCACACATATGACACATGAAGTAAGGGAGTACCCAAAGATATTTAATAAGAATGAAATTAAAATAAAAAGAATGAAGAATACCTATTCTAAACTAAACTAACCTATCCTAACTGTACTTAACCAACAACTGCACAAACTACCCCATGCTAAACTTACCTAACACATTTAACAACACACTCTAAACCTTATATTACGAGACACATGCAGGACATCTACTAAACTACACATATGCTACCTATATCTAAAGAAATATATATATATATATATATATTTTTTTTTTTACCATTACACATAAATGCCGCTACATTACCGCCCACCCCCACACCACAAAGTAACATGTAAAAAGTAGAAAACCCACCCCCAAACCTACTTATCCTAACTAAACTACTAACCTAATCTAACCTGACACTAACCCCCTAAAACCCACTGTAAACATTAAAACAAATGAGGAGGGAAGAGACAGAATTGGGGGTGACAGTCACAAAGCCAGTTACAGCTTTGCCCTCTTGAGGGTGTTTTTTGATGAACGTAAATCAAATCAAATCAAATCAAAAACATTTATAAAGCGCGCTACTCACCCGTGAGGGTCTCAAGGCGGTAGGGGGAGGGGGTTACTGCTGCTCGAAGAGCCAGGTCTTGAGTTGCCTCCGGAAAGCGAGGTGGTCCTGGGTGGTCCTGAGGTCGGTGGGGAGGGAATTCCATGTCTTGGCCGCCAGGTACGAGAAGGATTTCCCACCTGCTGTGGTGCGGGGGATGCGAGGGACCGCGGCGAGTGCGAGGTTGGCGGAGCGCAGTTGATGGGTGGGCGTGTAGTAACTGAGGCGGCGGTTGAGGTATTCGGGTCCCTTGTTGTGGAGGGCTTTGTGGGCGTGGGTGAGGGATGGAAGCCATCAGACTTAAGGCTCTTTGTGTTTTCTTCAACCTCCTTCTCCAGACTGTCCAACATTTTAAGTACCAGCATAACATCCCTCTGTAGCTCCTTGATCATATTCATGCCCATGGCAGCAGGAACTTCGGGCTGTGGTACAGATGTCGATGGTGTAGCAGGTCGGACTGTAGTGATGGTGGCAGCTGTGCACCCCTGCACAGCTGTGGATCTTGGTCCGATCTGTGTGGCCAGTGTGGGTCCCCATCGGGTGAATGCCCACCATTACCCGGTGGATCTCTCCCAGTGATAGCGGCATGCCATCCTCCGGAAACCAAATTCCACTGCAAGCATGTGCCTATAGTGGACTGCCCTCTTCTGAAATGCCTGCAGTTACTCATTGTTCATGTTGGCAGCTGTTAAATTGAGACAGCAACCATCAGTGTCAGCATTGTGTGGAGTATGTACAGATTATTAACTTGCACTCTACATCTAATTGCACTCCAACTCACATTCCGGAAAAGACAACGGCCCTGATAAATACAACGACAATGTCGCCTTAGCATCATTTCATTGAAACCAAAGTGACACACAACAAGTTTAGGAAACAAACCAAATTAGGTGTGCATTGATTTTGTGCCAGATGCAATAATGTAACGGCAGGGTCAACTTTGGGCCAATATTCCTCATCATCTGTATCTATTTTCAACCATACATCACCAGTAACTTGAATATGTTATTGGGAGTATGGGATGCCGTTGGTAACCATAAGGGCTCAGTGTTGGTAGGTACACATGCAAGTCTGATCAATATGACTGTCACCTACACTGTGAGCATCACATCTACCTACACATTTGTTATTCCTCCCCCCCTTTGCCTCAGGGGGGATGGCCATGAAATCCATCATCTGAACTGTCCTGGTCATCCACCAAGGCACTCATACATGGAGTCAGGGAGTGGACCATATGTTAGGAGGGCTGCCAACTAGGATGCAGGTACCCATTGGTCTATCACATCTACATTCATGTGTCCAGGTGTAGACACCCATCAATACCTGCTCAACCAATACTATTCCTTATACACCCTATCCATGCCAGCACACGTCTGGCCTGCATACACACCTATTACATTCCACATAAGTGTTACGTAAATGGATTACAAACTAAGGAGCACCATTCTGGTGGACAATTTCCCACCCAGTCCTACATATACCATACAATACAGGGATGCACCAAATTGTGTTCAAAATGGTGCATCACTGTGTTGTGAGAATGACGGTGTGTCCCAGTGCCAATATTCTGACAGTGGTGCACCTCTTAGTCACATATGGGCCTACATGCGGCTTGTCATAACCTTGTTTACACAATGCTGCACATTGAGCACCACACGCCTCACAAGATATGACTCTCTGCTCATGTATGGGGAACCTTTAAATGGGACACAATGTCTTCATCCAGCTTACTATGATATCTGATCGTCTGACAGCTTATCACTTCTAGCATTGTGTGCAACACACATGACTCACTCACACCAAACCCTCAATTACTACACAGGACAGACATTATCACACTCACTGGATACATCTGGGTCCTTAAATCTTGCCACTTTGCCAATGGTGTAGGGGGCAGGTCCACCTATAAGATATGGATGGAAAACCATGCTTAGTGTCATAGTACTGTTACTATTAGTGGACAACATATTACAGTGTGTATTGTTGTAGAGGAGCGAGCAAGTTATCCCGTTGTAAAACAGTGCAACAGACACACCACTGCAAACTCACGATGACACTGACACTCAGTTGAGTGAGAGCCACACATCTGCACACTCACACTGGGCCTGACACTCATGTAGGGCTACACCCTGCAACAACCATATGTGTCCAATCTATAGAAGATGGAACTCCATGGTATGAGGGGGAGTTGGGTGACAAATACATGACACTACCCTGGTGCTTTGCAAGACAATTGACTCAGGTATTCAGGCTTGTCCTGCAAGGCATCCAGAGGTACTTTGTGATGGACACGCAGCTCAATTATTAGTCTGCAATGATCATGCGTTGAGTAATCCATGACTGATGTGGCAAAGTTGTCTGATGGTATAAAATGCCCCACGTACAGTGCCCCCTAAGGCAGGTAAGCACCCTTTGCTAACATGATGGCAGGGATCCTGTGTGTGAAATTTTGACAATGTAGCGCTATACATGCATTGCCCTACTTTGTTGACACAATCCAGTTAAATATGGTAGGCTTGGCATATCATACATGACACTATGCCAGGGCACAGGTGCAGCCATGGCCCCTGAAATGTGTGACTTAGTGATGGTTGTGCATGACTCACCAGACATCTGACCTGCAATGGTAAAATGGTAGGACATGTGCACTCCATGTCTAGACTGGCGCAGTTACACTTAATTCTGGTTGCGTGCAACCTGTCCACATGCATTGCATGCAGCACTCCAACACATCTGCTACTGTCATTCAAGAGCAGTGAACAGTAAATAGTGTGCCAAAGGGAGACTCACCAACATGGCAACTGATCACCACACCAAGATGGCCAAGCAGATCCTACTCCCTGGCCACTGATCTGCCCAGCAATGCTTGAGAAGGTGCTCGTTCCTGGGGCTGTGAAATACCCTCTTCAGGTGGTGAAGCACCTTGCCCCACCACAGCCACCTCGCCCCCGTCCGGTATCTTTAAATCAAACCGCCACCCATCTCCAACATCACATCTACCAGCCACACAAAGCCACCCAACTCCTCCTCTCCCATCCTTGTCAACCTCCCCACTTCCAGACATATTTACCAGGTACAGGTTGACAGAAAGAAAAATGAATATAAAGGAAACTCAAGGCCCAAAAATGAATCCCAACTAACCCAACTTATTAACTATCCCGTACAGACACCCTACAGTACAAGTACAATTATAGACAAAAAAACACACAAATTTACTGACACTGGCACAAAGTACAGTTAAAAATACAGAAAGCACGACAGGAGGGACTGTACAAGATAAAGAACAAAGGAAAATCACACCACCAACTCCAGGACACAACCACACAGTCAAGAGAGGCACAGACTGTAAAGCGAAAGTGAAAGAACACCCACTGTACCATGTCTGTAAACAGGATTTCCTATTACATCACTTCCTGTCCCTGTGCGTCATGTGTTCTGTTATGCGTGTATTTATTTGACACGTGATATTTTTGTGAGTATTTTGGACGCTTGAGCTACGTGTGTTTTTCTTTATGCATTACCTTTATGCATCGAATTAACAAAAAAGAGCAAAGAGCACGAAGGTGGAATTCACGCTAAGGGCCCATGGGTCATATACTTTGTGTTAGTGGATGTTTTCGATTTGAGTCAATTTTTCTTTTACTTTATTCCTGTTTGCATGATTTTGTTCCTTTGTCTATGGCTGCACCCTGTATCAACATACACATGAAATAGGCTGTGCTGCAGTGTGGCATATTGTGTATGGCCACATGTGTTAGTCTATGCAACAGTGTGATTTGGGTGTGATTGGTCTGTTACACTGATGTGTGTGTTACCGAGTCAACATCATGCAAATGTTTGCACATCGTGCATATGTATGCATGTGTGACAACAGTGTATCCACATATGTATGGCAGCCAGTACAATGCAACAGTTCTGATTTTTGATTGTGAATTGTGTTTACTTATATGATATGTGTAGATGTATTACAGAGCATAACATTTAAAATGACATACACAGCTCAGGTATTGTTGATGATGGCTGATAAATGCTACCTAGGAAATGTTACTCAACAACTGTCTCCATATGTTGATTTTGAGTTACTGGTGACTTGTGTGTGGACCACACATATGTCTGACATGATATTTGGTACATACTGTGATTTACACACTCTGCCTACATTCCATCCATATTATGTTTTGTCCACAAATGTTTGATTAAACTCATTACATTTAGCAATGATTGTTGTTTTTGTGTGATGGATCTGCAGCCCTAGCTGCATAAGTTCTCATCCATTCTGATGTGCATTTCACAGATGTGTCAGTGCAAAGTGTTAGGTCATGTGTACCTTGTGTCTGGATTGGGTCCCATGCCAGTTGCAGGACTGATTACCATGGATGTACTGTGCAGGCCCAAATTATTCCATTGCTTGTCATACCTGGGCTAATCATGATGCCATTGTTACCAATGATGTCCCCCCTTGTCACACATGCTCCATGCAGCCATTGCATCTCTCACACTGAGTTGTAATAGTGGTCTCTTCAAACATTACTGTCTTTCTATATTTTGACATCCACTGCCTCTTGTGTGGGGCCCTTGTTAACCTCCTATTTGGACACATTGTAGTTGTGTATGATGAGCTGTTGTTGTACAAGTTGCCAACGTGGATGTAATACTTATTATGTTTTCCATAGATTGTGTCCTTCAGTTGTCACATTCAAGTGATGAGGCTATTTGTGATGTGTGCAATGGTAGCAGTACAATCTTATGCGTCACATGTGATGTGGCAACAGTACTTTTAATATTAGTGTTTGTAACATGCTCCCTGAGGTTAGACTCACAATCCTGAGGTATATGTTGTTGAGACTGAAAAGACCAAAGCCAGATTGTGTGTGGATAAGTGAGGTGTTTATTGACAATGTGTAAAAGGTGAGTTAAGTGATTTTTAAGTGAAGAAGTTCTCAGCTATGTGCAGTCTCCGGCGTATCCCAGCAGCTGTGTTATGCTGTTCCCCTCATTTTCTTCACCACCATCCTCCTCCTCCACAGGCAGGTCATCAACCAGCTCATATAAGGGGACGTTCATCCGCACACATGTGTTGTGCAGGATAACACGTCATTATGATCTTGCAGATGATGTGTGTGTCATATATGAGACTGCCTCCTGTGATGTCCAGGCACCTGAATCTTGGCTTCAGGATGGCAAATGTCCTCTCCACAATAGTCCATGTACTCTGATGTCCCTCATTATATGCGCGTTCTGCTGCTGTGCTTGGGTTAGGAAAAGGGGTCATTATCCATGGCTGTATGCCATAACCCTGACCCGCTGCAAAAGATTAAAGGAGTAAGTTGTTGTTAAGGCTTGCAACAGGTTTGGCATGTAGCATGGCTGTTGATATTTTGAGTTGGTTGTGACTTATATGTGTTTCTGATATGGTGTGAGTTCCTGGCCTTGTGTAAGGTCTTCTCAGCACTAGGTTGTTGGATATAATAATCTTGTGTTTGGCTCAAGGACCTGGGAAATATGATTTGGATTCCTAACTGATGGTCAGTATGTTTGTACCATGCATTGTGTAGTGCACCTTTGTATCAGTGTGCTATCACTAGAGGGGACATGACACATCTTCACAACACAATGGGGTCAGATGTGGTCGCAACATGGTAGCACTGCAGAGCCTGGACAGCCCATCCATTTTGACATGTGTCATTGCGGATGATGTGCAACACGTAGGCCCATTGAAATGGGTAAGTGACAATGCACAACACATCTCCACAATTGGCAGCACTGTCCTGCAATATTTTGACTATGCAAGAATGCTGCATGTGTGACATGTTACTAGGCAACTCTTTGTTGTCTCCTGTACCAGTTGCTCATATGCAGCTGTGCACCTACACTACCAACCTTGTACCAGGGTACTTGGCTAGCTGCCCTGTGGAGGTGTATGTATCTGTGCAGGAAGGGACAACGCCCTATACATTTGCTGTTTTGATGGCCAATTGGCTCTTTCTGTGTGTGCAGCAGTATGCAGCATGCATTGGTGGCACAATCATATGAGTTCAAAGCACAGTCTACTTCATTATTGCAACCTGCAAGTGGCACCCCTAGGGTGGTGTTTGATGTTGGCACTGCCTCAGGTTTTAGGTGACACATGCATCTGAGTCAGCATCATCATGCTATGTATCTTGTGGTGACAGACTTGCAGCAACACACATTACACACCCCGTCCATGCTACATTCTGCACGGGAGGGTGGCCACTTTACAATGTGGGTCAAGTCATAAAAAAGTGGTTATCTGCCAAGCTGTAGATACAGTGCAGGCCACGACAATGGCACTGTGGGCTTTTACATAGGTCCCTGGGTGATCCAGAGTGGCAGCTAATGTTTGTGCCATTGATGAGGTGTCCAAGGGTGTGTATCCCATTGTTTCAGGATGATCAACATAACCACCAGTGTCTCTCCTATCTTCCAACACATGATTCAGCATTTATACTGTCAGCACATGCACAGTGCAGGCAATGGAATGGACCTCAGCTACTTAGCAAATGTGTCCCTTGGCACGGTGCATGTGAGGTCAGTGATGCACAGTAGTCTCCTACAGGGTGCCACTAGGGCATCCATTATCTGCACTGTCTGACAGTGACTCTGCCCCATGGTGGGCCATTTATTGTATCTGGTACAGACATGATGGCGTTGTGGGTCAGCAAGTGGGGGGTGTGGGGAGGCACTACAGTAGGTGTGGTACCTCTTTTCACACATCTGGCACATGGTATATGATGGGCATTGATCTTGTATTCCTATGTGTATGAGCCAATGCATCAGGCAGATGTCTCTGCACACTACAGGTAGGTCAGATATGTGTTGATGAGATGTAGTTGGCATAGGCAGCCATTGTCTGGCATTTAAAGTTTGTTCTGGCAGTGACTTGCAGAGAAGTGACTTGCACAGCATGATTTGAGGGATCTGTACCGATATGGACTTACATAGCATGAGCATGGTGTATGCCATTGACATGGCTGTGCTATTCTTTGTTTGTTGTACTGTGTGTGAAGTGTACGCAATAGGCAACCTGTGGGCACTTGTAGTGGTCTGTGTTGTTCTTCTGTTAGCAAAGGGTACATGTCTCCCCCTGTCCTTCATGTGCTGTGCCTGTCAAGTAATGGGTGTGTTACGTTCATGTGGGTGTATGTGTTTGTGGTGTGCACTGGTTGTGCTGAACTCCAGCATGGTGCATATGAGTTGGTAGATGCACATCTGTGTTACCCTGACCATGTGTTAATGCAGTGGTGTATGTCCTGCGTGTCCTACAGAGTTGGTGTGTTTTGTATGTAAATTGCTAGGTTTGTTGACTTACCTACAAGTAGGCTATTATCATATTGTCCATCTTGAAATTGTTCATTGATCTTGCTGTGCCGGAATATGAAGGCATCATGGACACTCCCAGGATACTTGGCCAAAATGTTTATGAATAGTCCCCGGTGGTCCACTATGGCCTGCACATTAATGGAATGCGTGAGCTTTCGATTCCGGTATAAGTGTTTGGTTGCTGCAGGTGGTACGAGCCGGACATGGGAGCACCAAGCAAAAGCGGGAAGCCATGGATTTGGTAGAAGCCCTGTTTTGTCTCCTGCTGCTTTTGCTGGGTGTTGGAGAAGCTGAGGTGGTGGGTTGTCCGGGAGATTATAGCATCTAACACCTTTGGCAGGAATGCAGAGAATGACGGCTGTGAGATACCAGCAACCAGGGCACCCATTGTTTGGAATGAGCCACTTGCCAGCATGTGCAAGACAGCTAGCAGCTTTGACACATGTTGTGTGCGGTCTGCAGGCTAGCTGTGATTTGTGGGTCAATGTGGTATAGCAGGTGTAGTATGGCTTGCCGGTTCAGTCTGTAGGTCCTTATGATGTTCTGGTCTCTGAGGCCGAGGAGGGTTGCCCTGGTTCTGAAGACCCTCTCCTGCCTTCTGTATTGCCTTTGTAGGCGACGTTGTGGTGGTGGTGATTGCTGTAGTTGTTGCTGTCCTGTGTGTCTTCTCGCAAGCTGGGTCAGTATCACCTCCTATACTCCTGTGGGTTGGTAAGTGTTCTCCTTAAGTAGTAATGAGTTTGCCTCATTTTAACACCTGCCCTGATCCAGATGTTAAATTCTGATGCAAATCGGAGTTAATGTCATCTTCTGGTTCCGCCTCCCACCCGTGCATAATTTTTCCCTAGGTGGATAAATATGGCGCTAGGGAGTTAGAGTCATTTTTTGGACGGGAACGCCTACCTTGCATCTCATTGACCCAAGGAGGTTTCACACATCCCAAAAAATTATGTTAACACCAATATTTTGATGCTAGACGGGTCTAGCTTCAAAATATAAATATTCGTTGAGTTTGCACTGAATGAGCGTCAAAAAAATGACTCTAATTCAGTGCAAACAGAGTATAAATATGCCCCTTAATATTATGCAAATGGCCCTAAAATGACTTTTCCAATACGGCACATTACCGCCGTGTTAGAAATGGGGTCTTTGGTTGGCAGTCAGGTTACCCCCGTCCAAGCAAGGTCCTCACTCTAGTCAGGGTAAGTCACACACAATCCAAATTGTCCTATGCCCACCCTCTGGTAGCTTGGCACTGAGCAGTCAGGCTAAACTTAGAAGGCAATGTGTAAAGTATTTGTGCAATAAATCATACATTAACACCATATAGCACCACAAAAATACACTACACACTGTTTGGAAAAATATATAATATTTATCTGGATAAATGCAGGTCAAAACGATTAAAATGCAATAAGTAAATGTTGAGATATTACTGAAAAGTGATCTAAAGGCGGTCATTCTGACCGCGGCGGTCGGCGGTCGCCGCCCGCCAAGCGGTTCCCGCCGAAAGACCGCACTGCGGTAAAAAGACCGCGGCGGTCATTCCGGCTTTCCCGCTGGGCCGGCGGGCGACCGCCAGAAGACCGCCGGCCGGCCCGGCAGGAAAGCCCCTTCAACAATGAAGCCGGCTCGGAATGGAGCCGGCGGAGTTGAAGGGGTGCGACGGGTGCAGTGGCACCCGTCGCGATTTTCACTGTCTGCTAAGCAGACAGTGAAAACCTTTGTGGGGCCCTGTTAGGGGGCCCCTGCACTGCCCATGCCAGTGGCATGGGCAGTGCAGGGGCCCCCAGGGGCCCCACGGCACCCGTTCCCGCCATCCTGGTTCCGGCGGTGGACACCTCCAGAAACAGGCTGGCGGTAAGGGGGTTGGAATCCCCATGGCGGTGCTGCAAGCAGCGCCGCCATGGTGGGTTCCCTGGGCCAGCGGGAAACTGGCGGGAAACCGCCGGCTCCCCTTTTCAGACCGCGGCTTTACCGCCGCGGTCAGAATCGCCAAGGAAGCACCGCCAGCCTGTTGCCGGTGCTTCCGCCGCACTCCGCCATGGCGGTCATGGACCGCCAAGGTCAGAATGACCCCCAAAGTGTCTTAAGTCTTTTAAAAACAAACAAAGGCCCTCATTAAAACATTGACGGCCGCCAACATACCGTGACCGCGGCGGTATACAGCTATGGGTATTATGACCCACACAGAGAAATCCACCACTATGCAGACACCCGCACAAGTCCGCCAGCTCAAAGGTCAGTGATAAACTGGCGGTACCAAAACACACACTGTTACGCCAACAGAAATAAGCCCACAGTATCAGGATCCACGAATCACCACAACGGTCTTTCAACCGCGGTAAACTGGTACACACCGCTGCACTCAAAATACACACAAACCAACAAAACTACACCACATTGGACAAATCAAAGTACACACACCTGACACACATACACACACCACACCCACACACTCAGACCACTATAAAACACACCCCCACATTACCCACAACCCTTCCAATGAAAAAAAGATTGCTAACTGACAGAGAGACAAGCCAGGACCACCCACTCAATCTGAGCCACAGAACACCATCACCCAAACACCATCCACGTACCTCACAGCACACACCCCAACACATCTCCCCACACACTCTCACACATACCACTCACACCACATCCATGGCACACCAAAGACACCCCAGGTTTTCAGAGGAGGAGATAATGGTCATGGTGGAGGAAATCATCCGGGTAGAGCTACAGTTATTCGGATCACAGGTGCAGCAGACTTCCATTACAAGGAAGATGGAGCTATGGAGGAGAGTCGTGGACAGGGTCAATGCCGTGGGACAGCACCCCAAAACAAGGGATGACATCAGGAAGAAGTGGAACGACCTACAGGGGAAGGTGTGTTCCGTGGTTGCAAGACACCAGGTAGCCGCACAGAGGACTGGCGGTGGACCCCCATCTCCTCCCCCACAACTAACACCATGAGAGGAGCAAGTCTTGGCAATAATGCATCCTGAGGGCCTCGCAGGAGTAGCAGGAGGACTGGACTCTGGTAAGTCAAATCTTTACTACTGTATCCCCCCACCCTACCTGCATGCCATCACAAACTCCCACCCCTACCCTCACCCCCATCACTCCACCACCTCACATATACCCCACCATCACAACCCACCCATCCCAATACCAAGTCCTTCATGCCACACCAATACATGGACAACCATCACAGACCTGCATGAACACCCATCACTAAAGCATGCACATTACAGAGAATCACCTAGGCCACAAAATCACCACTCACACAAGGCAAAGCTGACAGGGCAATCACAAACATACAAGGAAACACACCCATGCACAAGATGGCACACGCAGATACAATAATACTGCATTTACATCCCCACAGGACCCCCACTCAACATCACCGGAGAGGAGGTGCCAGCCACATCCTGCCTCCCCTGAAGAGGCCCACAGTGATGACAGCAGCTCTGCATGCCTGGATCACGATGACCAACCTGGTCCATCAGGGACTTCTGGACAGTCGGTTACCCTGCCACAGTCCCAACCCTCCACAAAGCCTCCCCCCTCAGAAAACACTAGCACAGCACCCACCCAGCGGGCCCATACCTCTGTCCCCAGGACACATCAATCAGCAGTGTGTCCATCACTACAAGGACCCCAGGCAACCCCACAAACCCAAGACAATCAGGGACCTGGGGTCAGTGGCAGTGGGCACACGGTTCAGGTGACAGAGGCACAGGACAACAGGGAAGCTGGGAGGACTGCTGTGCGACAGGGGAAGGACAGGCCAAGGGATCCCACTCTCCACGAGGCACTTGCAGGAATCCTGGAAGCATACCAACATTCCTAGGAGACCTTGGGCCAGATACTGACCAAGTTGCAGGAGACCCAGCGGCTGCAGGAGGGACAGTACCTGGGAATCAGGGAGGACCTTAAACATATCCAAACCATCCTGGTCACCATTGCAGAGGTGCTGGCTGACATGGCCAATGCCATGAGGGAGGCAGTGGCACACCAACGGGCCCCTGACACTAGCCCACCGATGAACAGCCCTCCACCTCCGCCGGCGCTAGTGGACAGGAGGCCCCGCCACTGGACGAACAGGCCACCAGCACCCCACCCCCTTCAGAAGGAGAACCATCCTGCAAACGGTCCCTGCAATCCCGGCAGAAGCCAGAGAACATTTCCAAGACCCCGCCAGGAAATAAGACTCTCCTGATTGTCACCCTTCTAACACACTCTGTCACCCTGTTCACCTTGAACTGCTATTGCTCCCTTCCTAAGCCCCATTGGACAATGCACCTGTAATACCAATAGACTGGGCTCTACCCTAGACTTTCCTCCGTCATCAACCCTGCCCATTGCAGTTCCCCCTCCGCTAATTAGCACTTAAATATATACCCTTGGAACAAATACAAGTATGGAGTCTTTCAATTGATTCAAATATGTATTTGTTTAACAAGCTGTAAACATTGCAATTCAACTGTGCAGTCGTGTATACATAGGTATGACCTGTAGTGGGCAGCAGTAAGCACACCAGGAGCCAGAGTGGGGCACAGAGATCTGAAAATAGAGATGCCAAAGGGTACAGTAGGTGGCTATAGAAATAGGGAAATCAGGCTGCCATTTTCAATGTCAAACACAAAACTGCAATGGAAAGTGAAGTTACAGTGTCTTACCTGTGTGTCACTGGAAGTACTGTTGAATGAGGGATCTTCTGTTGTCCACATCTTCTTCCTCTGCCTCCTCTTCCTCACTGTCCACAGGCTCCACCGCTGCCACAAGACCATCTCCAGGCTCATCTTCCTGCAAAAAAGGAACCTGGCGTCTCAAGGCCAGGTTGTGCAACATGCAACATGCAACAATGATCTGGCACACCTTCTTGGGTGAGTAGTACAGGGATCCACTTGTCAGATGGAGGCACTGGAACCTGGCCTCCAGGAGGCCAAAGGTTCTTTCAATGATCCTCCTTGTTCGCCCATGTGCCTCATTGTAACATTCCTCTGCCCTTGTCCTGGGATTCCTCACTGGGGTCAGTAGCCATGAGAGGTTGGGGTAACCAGAGTCACCTGCAAATATTCGAGGGATACCTGTTAGACATACACTTACCCTTAGGGACAACCCCACACCCATATACCTACATCAACTGGGTGGGGACCATGGGCTCATCTATTAACCACACCCTGTGCCTCTGGAGTTAAGACATCACATATGGAATGCTGCTATTCCTCAAGATGAAGGCATCATGCACAGAGCCAGGATACTTGCCATTCACCTGGGATATGTACTCTTCCGCCAAACACACCATTTGCACATTCAGAGAGTGATAGCTTTTCCTAATCCTGAAAACCTGTTGATTCTTCCGGGGTGGGACAAATGCTACATGTGTACCATCAATGGCACCAATGATGTTGGGGATATGTCCCAGGGCACAGAAGTCAGCTTTCACTGTTGCCAAATCCTCCACCTGTAGGAATACGATGTAGCAGTGCATGTGTTTCAGCAGGGCAGACAACCCTCTGGTCAACACATTTGAGAACAATGGCTGTGACATCCCTGATGCCATGGCCATTGTCACTTGGAAGGAACCACTTGCCAGAAAATGGAGCACTGACAGGACCTGCACTAGAGGGGGGATACCTGTGGGGTGGCAGATGGTTGAAATCAGGTCTGGCTCCAATTGGGCACACAGTTCTAGTTTGTAGGTTAGGATAATGTGTCTGCCCTCCTTTGTCGCCAGGTCCACCCGGGGTCTGTACACTGGAGGATGTCTCCATCTCATATTCATCCTCAGCGGTTGAAGTCTAGGGAGGAAAACAGTGAGCAAAGGGTCATATTCACACATCTATTGAAATAATGGTGCATCTCTTCATTTACACAACCAGTATGTGAATCCGAGAGTCAGTTGATGTGCCAGTGTCTGCTGTGACACAGTTAGGTGCCACGGCCTGTGCCCTCCTGAAATGGCAGCTGCCTGACCTGTGAGGAGGGACAAGTGGAAATGAAGTAATTCCGCTGGCATTGTGCGCCGTTGCGGCCGGCGGTCGATGACCGCCGCGCAACTTCGCATTGGTTAACATTAGGCCCTATGGTTTCCAGGAGCCAATGGCGATGTACGCAGGTGGTGATGGTACGCACCACCGCAGACGTGACTGCCATTTTCTATCTATTCACTCACTTGCTACCTGACCTTCAACAGGAGAGGACCTACACTGCAAGTGCTGCTGTGACATATGTCTGGAAGTGACAATGGCTCATGTGTCTGGGGAAAGGGCCTCTGCCTTCACTTCGGAGGAGTTGGAGAGACTGGGGATGAGGTCCTACCCCAGTACACTTTACTCTATGGTCCTCCAGACAAACAGGTGAGGACACTGCGATCACGATGCGTGGGCCATGAATGCATGGAGTGCTGTGTGTGTAAGCCACACGTAGGGGGGGCTGAGGTGTCCTGGGGAGAGTGGTGCATGTATGGAGGTCAATGTATGTGCGTAAGGGGATGGGAGGGATATGGTGGGCCATGAGTATGACAGTCCGGACAGTATGACTAATCCCTTTTCTGCTGTATTTGTCCTGCAGGTCAGCGCCCATCAGAAAAAGGGTAGTTGGCGTGCCATCACCAAGGAGGTGCGGACCCTGGGGGTCTTTGACAGGCAGAGCACCCACTGCCACAAACGGTGAGAAGACGGCGGAGACCCAGCTTGGGCTGGCCTCCCAACGAGGAAGGGGTGCCCGTCGTACCCTGACCCCCTGATGTTCTGCATTCTGGCGGTGGCCTATCAGGAGTTGGATGGGCGCTTGAGGGCATCACAGCAGCCACAAGGGGGTGAAAACAAATTCAGAATCATGACTGGTGCGTTAAGGTTATACCTGGATGGGGATGTGGACTGTGGGTGCCCTAGGCCAGGGCAAACATGGCAGGGTAGGTCCCTTTTTGGGCAGGCTCTGAAGCCCTCCAACCCCAATGGTGTAAGTGGGTATCTATTACTGGTCAGGGCCCTGTTTGTTTGAGCTGTGCAGCTGATGGCATTATGGTATGTATCCCATGGGCTGATGACTATCTTTGTAACTGGTAGTGCATGGCCTAGTGCATAGGGCTGCTCCCTGTGTGTTGTGTATGCCAATGGTAGTGTTGTTGCTGGCATTGACCAAGTGTATCCTCTGTCTCTCGCCCCTTTTTCTTTTGTCACCCTGTCCTTGGGTGCATTAGCATCATCTGGTGGAGGAGCAGAGGCACCAGCGACGGAGGGAGCTGCATCCCACATGGTCATGGAGGCCGAATCCACTGACGGGGAGGCCACCATTGGACGGAGGGTTAGGGGAGCACCACGACGGAGACAGGAGGGGACATTACAGACAGCGACTCCTCCTCCGATGGAAGCACCCTGGTGGTGGTGGACACCTCTGTGCCCACCCCAACAACAGGTACAGCCACCACCCCTCCTACCAGCACCACCCTCCCAGCAGTCCCTCAGCGTGTTTCCCGTGCCTGCTCACCCAGGAGGGTGGGCATCTCCTTCGCCCCAGGCACCTCAGGCCCTGCCCCAGTCAGCCCTGCTGCCACCAGTGAGGAGGCTATTGACCTCCTGAGATCCCTCACTGTTGGGCAGTCAACCATTCTGAATGCCATCCAGGGTGTTGAGAGGCATTTGCAACAAACAAATGCATACCTGGAGGGAATTCACTCTGGCGTGGCGGCCCAACAGAGAGCATTTCAGGCTCTGGCCTCCGCACTGATGGCAGACATTGTCCCTGTCTCCAGCCTCCCCCATCCAACTTCCTGTACCCAGTCCCAATCCCCTCAACCCCAGCCTAGCCCAAGCACATCTTCAGACCAGCATTCACCCAAATCAACAAACAGAAGTGGCTCAGGCAAACACAAGCACCACACTTCATCTCACAGGCACTCACACAAGCACCATCCCCATGCAGACACACCAACATCCACTGCCTCCACTGTGTCCCCCTTCTCCTTGTCATCCACCTTCCTCCCAGTAGCGTCTCCACTCACACCTGCATGCACTACATCTTCATCCACTATCTCCATCACCAGCGCGCCCATCACTACAAACCCCTCACCGGCAGTCCCCACATCCATGCACACATCCCCTGTGTCCTCTCCCACTGTGTCTGTGACCCCTCCTCACACATTACACAAACGCAAGCACACCCCCACCCAACAGCCATCCACCGCACAACAGCATCCAGCTCATGCACCTGCACCCAAACACAGCAGACTGCCACCTCCTACAAGCACTCCCTCTTCCTCCACTCCCAAACCTTCACCCTCTTCCCTCCCCAATGTCCCTAAGAAGCTTTTCCTAGCCAACTTTGACCTCTTCCCTACCCCTCCTCCCCGTCCTTCACCTCGGGCCAGGGTGGCCAGAACACAGCCCAGCACCTCAGCCACCAAGTCCATGTCCGCTGTGGTTTCTGCAGCTGTCAGAGGCTCTAAGGGGGCACCCATCAGCCCAGCCAGTGTGCCACCCACCCCTGCCAAGGCCAAGAACATTCCGCCACCTGGCAAGGTGAAGAAGGGGACAGCATCCAGCAAGGGGAAGGAGCCACAACCACCCAGCAAGGCCACATCAAAGAGTCCAGCTGCCAGACCCAAGGTGACACCACCATCTGCCAAGGGCAGGAAGGGGCACAAAACACCAGCCAAGACACTTCAGCCATCCTAGCCTGCAGGTAAAGGCCGGATGGCTACCAGCACAACTTCCAGCACCACCATCTGCACCGCGGCCAGCACCGCCGCAAGCACCGCCACCTGCACCGCCACCTGCACCGCCGCAAGCACCACTACTGTCAGCAGCAGCAGCCCCAGTGGCCAGCCATCCGAGGGTGCAGGAGAAGGGCTGGAGCCCTTCTCCTGCAGCCACTGGCATCACCGGGACCTGCACCGCGACCAGCACCGCCACCTGCACCGTAGCAAGCCCCACCGCAAGCACCGCCACCTGGACCGCTGACAGTAGCACCACTGACAGAAGCAGCAGCCCCAGTGGGCAGACGTCCGAGGCTGCAGAAGAAGGGCTGGAGCCTCCCCCACCACTGGCAGCACCGGCACCTGCACCGTGGCCAGCACCGCCACCTGCTGCGCTGCAAACCTCACCGCAAGCACCGCCACCTGCACTGCTGACAGTAGCACCACTGCCAGGAGCAGGAGCCCCAGTGGGCAGCTATCTGAGGCTGCAGGAGAAGGGCTGGAGCCTTCCCCCACCACTGGCAGCACACCCACCAGCACCGGCACTACCACTACTGTGCAGCCGTAGCCACAGGTGGATGGACTGTAGCCCTGCCTCCATGGACTATCATGCATCCTGGCCACCTCAAATCTTGTGGCTCTGACACCCAGGTGAGGGACTGTGACCTGGAACCCCCCAAGTGCTGCATCACTGGGCGCAAAGCCCCCTCCAGAACCAGTGGAGAAAGGCACCCACTCACCCTATCCTTGGCAGGAAAATGCACACTGGGCACAAAGCCCCCTCCAGAACCAGTGGAGAAAGGCATCCACTCACCCTGTCCTTGGCAGCATGAAGCACACTGGGCACAAAGCCCCATCCAGAACCAGTGGAAGAGGTCACCCACTTGAGAGACTGGCTTTGCACTCCCCAGGACCAAGCAGTGGGCAAACCACCCACTCGAGAGACTGTGACTTTGCACTCCCCAGGACCAACCAGTGGGCAAACCACCCACTTGAGAGACTTTGACTTTGCACTCCCCAGGACCAAGCAGTGGGCAAACCACCCACTTGAGAGACTGTGGCTTTGCACTCCCCAGGACCAAGCAGTGGGCAAACCACTCACTTGAGAAACTCTGGCCTTGCACTCCCCAGGACCAAGCAGTAGGCAAACCACCCGCTTGAGAGACTGTGACTTTGCACTCCCCAGGAGCAAGCAGTGGGCAAACCACCGACTTGAGAGACTGCAGCCTTGAACTCCCCAGGACCAAGCGATGGGAAAACCATCCACTTGAGAGACTGTGACTTTGCACTCCCCAGGAGAAAGCAGTGGGCAAACCACCCACTTGAGAGACTGTGGCTTTGCACTCCCCAGGAACAAGCAGTGGGCATTGAGCCCCCTCCAGGATCAGTGGCGTAGTACCATCTTCCGGCTGAGGTGCCCCCCTTCCCTGTCCCCCTGAGGTGCCTGTATATTTTCGACCTGATGCCCCTGCAGTGTTCTCTCCATTTTGAGGCAGGAGTCAAGTGTGTATTTGGCTTATGTGTTATAGCCCAGTGGGCCACGGACTATTTTTGTGTGGACATTGTCCCTCATTTTGTATGTATTGTATATATTGTACATACCGTTTATTTACTTATGGATGTATTTCTCTACATTTCTAAAATTACACCAATTTGACTCCATTCCTTTTGTCCTTGCGTTATTTCTGAGGGTTACGGGGTGTATATGTAATGTTGTTGCATGTGTTCGTGTGTATGGTGTTGGGGGTGAGGGTGGGGGTGGACGTGTTGCATGTTACGTGTGTGTGTCACTCTCTTTTTCCTCCCCCCTCCCCTGTGTACTAGGTGCAGTACTCACAGTGGTCATCGTCGCCGGCGTTGGTACTCCTGGTATATGAGAACAAACACCAGCATGGGTAACACCTGTAGTTCAGGCTCCATGGCGTCCTCGTTCTTCCTTGAGTGTCGAGAGGTGAGTCGTTTCCCTTCAGAACACTGTTTCCGCAGTGCTTTTGGTGGTGTTTGGTACCGCCCCAGAAAAGGTGGCAGATAGGCCTCTTGTAAATATGTGGGGGGAACCTTGTCTTCCGCCTGTCTGTTGGCAGTTACCACCGTGGTGCTTGTTGCTACCGCTGTGGCGGTCAGAGTGTTAAAGTGTCTGTCTGTGTTGGTGGTTTCCGCTGTGTCATGATTCCATTTTATTTACCGCCGGCCTGTTGGCGGTATTACCGCCGCTTTACCACCGACAGCCAGGGTTGTAATGAGGGCCAAAGTCTCTTTCAAGCACAAAGTACCTGGTTCACGTGAAAAATCTCAGCAAAAACCACAGACGAAAAGATGTGTGGAAACAAAGGGGTGTGCGTCGATTTCTCGGGCCGCACACGATGTCATTTAGTTTTCATGCAGGGACTGCTGTGTGTCTATTTCCTGCGCTCAGTCGTGAATCCTCTTCGGGTTGCGGGGTTTTCAGACGCCCCAGGGGCAATGCGTGGATTTCCTGCGCTAGCATGACGAAGTCACAGGAGCTGCATCGATCTGGTGGGCATTGCATAGAATTTTCTACCGCACGGCAGGCGCTGCGTTGATTCCTCTCTGGAAGTCAGGCTGCGTCGTTCCGGCTCGGCTGTGCGTCGAACCAGTGGGACATGCGTTGAATTTCTGGTCACTATGCTGGCACTGCATCAATCTTCTTGTTGCAAAGTCGGGCTGCGTCTTTCTAGACACACAGATGGATGAGTCCAGGAGTAAGGAAAAACAGGGAAGAGAACTGCTCCAACAACTCATAGCAGTCTCCTCTCTGATCTAGAGTCAGGGAGTCAGAGAGAATGACACCCTCCACTGACCCATCACCTTCTTTGGCAGAGAGGAAGTCGGGGAGAGGTTCACTCTCCTCTTCCATGCCCTCATCTGTGGCCAGGAGCATACTGACCTCAGACCTCTGAAAGTGAGGTTTGAGTCTGTTATGATGAAGAACCCTAAGGTGGGTGTCTAGGGGTCTTGAGTTCCACTAGGTAAGTGGCCTCCCCTTCCGCTCCTTAATCTCAAATGGGCTAGACCAGTGGTCCTGGAGAGCCCGAGGCTCTACTGGCTCCATCACCCAAACCTTGTCTCCAGGTGAGAACTCAATCAGAGTGGCCTCCCGGTCATACCACTGCTTCATCACCTCTTGACTGGCCTCAAGGTTACTCTTGGCCTGCTTCCAGAAGCGTTGGGTTTGGTTGTGGAGGGCCAGCATGTAGCTCACCACATCCTGGGGAGGTGTCTTGGGAGCTTTTTCCCAGCCCTCTTTGACTATGCTTAGTGGTCCCCTGACAGGGTGACTGTAGAGAAGCTCAAAGGGGCTGAACCCCACCCCTTTCTGGGGCACCTCCCTTTAAGCAAACAGCAGGCATGGCAAGAGGACGTTCCCACTTGCGCCTCATGGCTTCAGTTAGGCCATTGATCATGCCTTTAAGGGTCTTGTTGACTCCCATTGGACTGAGGATGATAAGGGGTGGTAAACCGGTAGGTCACCCCACACTCATCCCACATGGACTTCATGTATGCAGACATGAAGTTTGTGCCTCTGTCAGACACAACTTCCTTAGGGAATCCCACACGGGTAAATATTCCCATCAGGGCTCTGGTCACCACCGGTGCAGTCATTTTTCTGAGAGGAATGGCTTCTGGATAGCGGGTGGCATGGTCCACCAAAACCAGGATAAACCTGTTGCCCAAGGCAGTTTTGGGGTCCAAGGGACCGATATTGATGCCCACCCTTTCAAAAGGGGTGCCAACGATGGGGAGTGGGATCAGGGAGGCTTTAAGCTTTTTCCCTGTCTTCCCACTATCCTTGCAGGTGAGGCAGGCTCTGCAGAAATTACCTGAGGCTACCCTCATTCTAGGCCAGTGATAGTGGGTGACAGGCCTGTCAAAGGTCTTGTCTTGGCCCAGATGTCCTGCTAGGGGAATGTCATGAGCCAGACCCAGTAGGAAGGCCCGGTAACACAGGGGGACCACCAGCACACATGCTGCCTCAGGGCCCGGAAGCTTAGGCTCACTGTAGAGGAGATCATTCTCCCAGTAGATATGGTGAGTGCCAGAGGCTTCACCAGCTGCTTGGGCTGCGGCCTGTCACCTCAGTCCCTCAAAGGCGGGGCATTCTTTCTGTGCCTTGCAGACTTCTGCCCATGTTGACCCACCCTCTACTTGCCAGCCAGCAAGTTCAGGTAGGTTGCCCAGGTCAGCTATGTCCTCTCCAGTTGGCTCAGGGGCCTCCTCCTCCTCAGGGGCCCCATCCACCACTGTGGGGACATCTGAGGCAGGTTTCCCACACCTCTTGCCCTCTTTGCAGCTGTCTGGGCCATTGTTTCAGGCTCCAGACACCCTTGACTCCCTTCCCGGGCAGTCATGGACCTTGTGGTCATGCAGACCCACTCAGGCAAACCTAACATGTCCAGGTGGGATCTGAGCTCTACCTCCTTCCAGGCAGTATGCTTAAGATCATTGCCTAACAGACAATCTACAGGCATGGCAGGACTCACAGCTACTTTCAAAATACTAGAGACCCCCCCCCCCAGCTCAAAGGGAACCAGAGCCACCGGTAGGTGACTCTCACGATTGTCAGTGATTATGACCTGGTTGAATGTATTAGGGACTATCTGCTCTGCTGACACCAGCTGACTCTTGACGGTAGTCATACTGTCTCCTGTGTCATGCAGAGCCTCCAACCTTTGCCCATCAATGATGACCCACTGCCTATACTTAGAAGTATTTGCAGGCATGATACCTTTAGGCACCATCTCTCTATCTCCCAGGGGCACTAGGGAATCCTCTGTCTGCCCCCCAAAGCTAATTGGGACTGCCTCCCTCCGAGCGCTACACTAGCCAACCCAGGTGTCTGTCCAGTTGTGGACTGTGCTCTCTTGGGAGGAGATGTGTGGAAGCAAAGGGGTGTGCGTAGATTCCTCGGGCTGCACACGGCGATGCGTCATTTAGTTTCCAACAGGGACGGCTGTGCGGCGATTTCTGGAGCTCAGTCGTGGATCCTCTTCGGGTTGCGGGGTTTTCAGACACCCCAGGGACGATGCGTAGATTTCCTGCACTGGCAGGGTGAAGTCACAGGAGCTGCATCGATTCGGTGGACGTTGCTTCGAATTTTCTACCGCACAGCAGGTGCTGCGTCAATTCCTCTTTGAAAGTCGTGCTGCGTTGTTCCGGCTCAGCTGTGCTTCAATCCAGTGGGCCGTACATCGAATTTCCGGTTGCTACGCTGGCGCTGAGTCGATCTTCTCATTGCAAAGTTGGGCTGTATCGTTCTGGTTCGGCTTACGGTGAAATCTTCACCGCGGTGCAGGCTGTGTGTCATTTCTGGCAGGCTGCGTGTCGACTTTCACTACACAAGGAGACCTTCTTGTAGAGATTAAGGGGGTCATTCTGACCCCGGCGGGCGGCGGTTGCCACCCGCCAGGAGGGAACCGCCATTTGGCCGCCCCGCGGTCAAAAGACCGCTGGGGCCATTCCAACTTTCCCGCTGGGCCGGCGGGCGATACCTAAGGTAGCGCCCGCCGGCCCAGCGGGAAAGGGGCCTGCAACACTGAAGCCGGCTCCGAATGGAGCCGGCGGTGTTGCAGGTGTGCGACGGGTGCAGTTGCACCCGTCACGCTTTTCACTGTCTGCTAGGCAGACAGGGAAAAGCAGGCTGGGGCCCTGTTAGGGGGCCCCTGCACTGCCCATGCCATTGGCATGGGCAGTGCAGGGTCCCCCAGGGGCCCCAGGACACCCGTTCCCGCCATCCTGTTCCTGGCGGTAAAAACCGCCAGAAACAGGCTGGCGGGAAGGGGGTCAGAATCCCCAAGGCGGATTCGCACAGCCGGGGGAAATCCGGCGGGAAACCGCCAGACCCGGTCAGAATGGGCAAGGAAGCACCGCCAGCCTGTTGGCGGTGCTTCTGTCACCCGCGGCCCTGGCGGTCTATGACCGCCAGGGTCGGAATGAGGGCCTAAGTCTTTTTGGTCCTGAGACATCAGGGTCAGGAGGTAAGCCCTATCCACGCCCTTGGAAAGCACTTCTTCACCACCGCCGGAGAGCAGCAAGGCAGCAGGGCAACAGCAAGGCAGCAGTCCTTCACAGAAAGCAGACAAGTGAGTCCTTTGGACATCCAGGCAGTTCTTCTTGGCAGGATGCAGGTTCTGGTTCAAGTTTCTACCCCAGGAAGTGTCTGAGTTGGTAGGGGCAGAGGCCCTGTTTATAGACCCAAATGTGCCTTTGAAGTGGGGGAGACTTCAAAGAGTGGCTTAGAAATGCACCAGGTCCCCTTTCAGTTCAATCCTGTCTGCCAGGGTCACAGTAGGGGGTGTGGCAGTCCTTTGTGTGAGGGCAGGCCCTCCACCCTCCTAGCCCAGGAAGACCCATTCAAAATGCAGATGTAGGCAAATGAGACTGAGTATCCTGTGTTTGGGGTGTGTCTGAGTGAATGCACAAGGAGCTGTCAACTAAACCCAGCCAGACGTGGATTGTAAGGCACAGAAAGATTTAAGAGCAGAGAAATGCTCACTTTCTTAAAGAGACATTTCTAAAATAGTAATATTAAATCCAACTTCACCAGTCAGCAGTATTTTGTATCACCATTCTGGCCATACTAAATATGACCTTCCTACTCCTTTCAGATCAGCAGCTACCACTTAAACAATGTATGAAGGCAGCCCCAATGTTAGCCTATGAAGGAAGCAGACCTCACAGCAGTGTAATAACGAATTTAGGAGTTTTACACTACCAGGACATGTAAACTACACAGGTACATGTCCCGCCTTTTGCCTACATAGCACCCTGCCCTATGGGTTATCTAGGGCATACCTTAGAGGTGTCTTATATGTAGAAAAAGGGGAGGTTTAGGCTTGGCAAGTACTTTTAGATGCGAAGTCGAATTGGCAGTGAAACTGCACACACAGGTCTTGCAATGTCAGGCCTGAGACAAGGTTAAGGGGCTACTGAAGTGGGTGGCACAATCAGTGCTGCAGGCCCACTAGTAGCATTTAATCTACAGGCCCTGGGCACATATAGTGCACTTTACTAGGGACTTAAAAGTAAATTAAATAGTCTAATCAGGTATGATCCAAGGTTACCATGTTTAAAGGGAGAGAGCATATGCACTTTAGCACTGGTTAGCAGTGTTAAAGTGTGCAGAGTCTTAAAACCAGCAAAAAACAGTATCTAAAAAGTGGAGGGAGGCAGGAAAAAAGTTAGGGGTGACCACCCTAAGGCTGTCAGGTCTAACACGCTGCAATCACAATCAAGCTGTATCAATTACATGTAGAGAACAAAGCAGTGAGGATGGACAATTTGCTTTACATCAACATATATAACTAAGTTTTCCTTATTTTATTGCCTAACCGGTCGTTACCAATGTTGGGGGTTGGGATTAAGGGGGGGCCTGGATGGCTTCAGTGCTTGCAAATACAATAGATCCCGCTTTGTGTTACACATGCACAACATCCAGCAAACACTCTTTTCTATGATGTATTTAGGGGCATATTTATACTCCGTTTGCGCCGAATTTGCGTCGTTTTTTTCGACGCAAATTCGACGCAAAACTAACTCCATATTTATACTTTGGCGTTAGACGCGTCTAGCGCCAAAGTTCATGGAGTTAGCGTCATTTTTTGGCGTGAACACCTTCCTTGCGTTAATGATATGCAAGGTAGGCGTTCCAGTCTTAAAAAATTACTCCGATGCATATGTGTCGGATTTATACTCCCGGGCAAAAATGTCGCCCGGGAGTGGGCGGGTCTAAAAAACCCGCATTAGCGCCGGATTTTAGCGCCTGGGTCAGGGCAGGCGTTAAGGGACCTGTGGGATCAGAATGAGCCCAGAGGTGCCCTCCCCTGCCCCCAGGGACACCCCCTGCCACCCTTGCCCATCCCAGGAGGACACCCAAGGATGGAGGGACCCACCCCAGGGACATTAAGGTAAGTCCAGGTAGGTATTTTTTTTAATTTTTTTTTGTGGCATAGGGGGGCCTGATTTGTGCCCCCCTACATGCCACTATGCCCAATGACCATGCCCAGGGGACAGAAGTCCCCTGGGCATGGCCATTGGGCAAGGGGACATGACTCCTGTCTTTGCTAAGACAGGAGTCATTTCAATGGGGGATGGGCGTCGTAAAAAAATGGCGCAAATCGGGTTGTGGCGATTTTTTTGCCTCAGCCTGACTTGCACCATTTGTGGACGCCCATACGCCATTTTCCCCCTACGCCGGCGCTGCCTGGTGTACGTCGTTTTTTTTAACGCACACCAGACAGCGCCGGCGGCTAACGCCGGCTAACGTCATTCAATAAATACGGCGCCCGCATGGCCCTTCAGAATGGCGTTAGCCGGCGCTAATTTTTTTGACGCAAAACTGCGTTGGCGCAGTTTTGCGTCAAAAAGTATAAATATGGGCCTTAGTTTTTAGGTAGCAAACCACAAACCATAATAGGATTTCAGAGAACTTCGCATAGAAACTATATACATTGTTCTAGAAACTAATGAGGCATATACAATAAGGTCATGAAATCAGAAATGATGTTCTGCATCAGCATGTGTAGGTGAGAAAATATTGTTATTTCGTTTTTAAAAGCCAGCAAGTTTCCTGCTAAAGCACATTACCAACCAGACCTAATTAAATTATTTATTTATAAAGATCAATTCAAAACAGATATTCCTGCAATCACAAATTTCTTTTCACATCATTTACATTTCAGCCATACTTCAAAAGGGGTCTGCCTGCAGGGGACTTATCATCAGCCATGGTCGACCATCAAATGTACACATGTTTTTAACCACATGAGTTCTGTCATGTTTAACGGAAAAGGAATTTAATATATTCTAGGAGATGTGAGAACAGTTGAACCGCTTCTTTTCTGTGGGAGCTTGTATGAGCACTTGGTAAGACAGACACTTCTATTCTAATCTGTATTTACTATGAAAGATCGAAGCAGACATGAGGTGTGAAGGAAGGAGATGGGACGCACAGCAGCCATTGGTGTTTGGGAACAAGGGTTGGGAGTGCTAAGTAGCCTTAAGGTCTTCTGTGGTGTATACAATCGATATTGAAGTCTTTGTGAGTAGGGGTACGCTAATTGGGGCTGGTCTTTCTGTAGTGCAAGGCAATATCACAAAATAAAATGGTAGACGGAGTGTTGAAACTTTTCGAACACTCACCCTCAGTCACAGATCTGGGTTTAATCCATCATTATTTTGCTTGCCACGTCACCCCACTTGGAACCCAGATAAATGCAAATTGGCCTTGACTCTGCTCCCTATGAGAGCAGTCCAGCCTGAACTGCCAAGTCAGGTCCTTCCTGGACAGGATTCAATTATCCTGGCACCAGTTTCAGGGTATCACCCTCCATCAACCAGGCTAGCTTGAATCCACTGGCACAGCAAGCAAGGGACCTGCATCTGGGCATACCCTAGCCACTTAGGGCGCACAAGGAAACATCATAAAATAAAATGATGGACAGAGTGTTGAAACTTTTCAAACACTCATCCACAGTCACAGATCCGGGTTAATCCCTCATTATTTTGCTTGCCGCGTCACCCCAGTTCGAACCCAGCTATATGCAAATTGGTCTTGACCCTGCTCCCTATGTGAGCAGTCCAGCCTTTACTGCCAAGACAGGTTCTCCCTGGACAGGATTCAAGTATCCTGGGACCAGTTTCAGGGTATCACCCTTCATCAGCCAGGCTAGCTTGAATCCAGTGACTCAGCACACAAGGGACCCACGTCTGGGCATACCCTAGCCACTTAGCGTGGACAAGGCAATATCACAAAATAAAATAATGGATGGAGTGTTGAAACTTTTCAAACACTCATCCCCAGTCACAGATCTGGGTTTAATCCATCATTATTTTGCTTGCCACACCACCCCAGTTCTAACCCAGCTATATGCAAATCAGTCTTGACCCTGCTCCCTATGGGAGCAGTTCAGGCCGAACTGCCAAGCCAGGTCCTCCCTGGACAGGATTCAAGCATCCTGGGACCGGTTTCAGGGTATCACCCTTCATCAGCAAGGTTAGTTTGAATCCAGTGGCGCAGCACACAAGGGGCCCACGTCTGGACATACCCTAGCCACTTAGGGTGCACAAGGCAATATCACAAAATAAAATGATGGACAGAGTGTTGAAACTTTTCAAACACTCACACCCAGTCACAGATCTGGGTTTAATCCATTGTTGTTTCTCTTGCCACGTCACCCCAGTTCCAGCTCAGCTAAATGCAAATCAGTGTTGACCCCACTTGACCCTGCTCCTATGGGATCAGTCCAGCCTGAACACTTTCTGTAGTGCAGTCAGCAGCTTTTGACAAAGCAATTTAATGCCTCCTCAGGAGTAGCGAGCGCTATAAAAATGCAAATAAAATAAAATACAGTGTACTCATGAATATTCGCAAAGAATAAAGACATAGCATTAATCCTTAGTGCAAAACAAACATGATAAGGGGTTACCCAGCTCATGGTTGAACTGTGCAACCAGGAAACCTGGGATGAGTTGCAGCTTCGATACTTGACCAAACTGCTTGATATGAGCCAATTATCCTATTCTCTGCACCTCCTTTTCCTTTATCACCACATTTAGGAGACCTTTGTAATATACCAGTTTGAGATATGAACTGTACAACAGCCTCCCTTGTTTATATTATAATGTGTGCTCCATACAAACAAAGGACACATCTAAAGGGGACATGACAACTGATATATCTCTTGGTTCACTGATGGCTTTGTGTTAAGGCAAAGGGGAGGTGCATATTTGGTCAATGATAGGTATACATTACACTGGATGCTCATTGCTACTATATTGTTGCTTGTGTTCTGGTTTCTGTTATTAGCAGCCACTGTGTGCAGAGAGCAAAGGCAGGGAAGGGTGATTCCAAAGGTTACGCTTAGGAAGGTGATAGGTAAAGGTAAATGCTAGGCTATTAAAAGTACAACTGTGGTCACAGAACTACAGAGGACAGGAAAAAAACTGTAAGCAGAGATTGAGAGAGAGACAGGAGAAAGACAAAAAAGGTTTGATAAAAGTAAGGGATGTACTTGTGTATGACAAGAGGTCCCCCAGTATCTCAGGGAACACCGCTTGGACTGATGCCAGCAGATAGCTTTATTTCAGCAGTCATGCAGAGAAGCCGTAGTCGGGCCTGTTGTTAGAGAGACTGTTGTACTTAGTGAAGATGGACCAAGACTGACAACAGCACCAAGGCAGTTTAGACTCCAAAGTGCCTTGACACAGCAACAGAAGTCTTTCTTTTACCTGATCAGAACAGAGACCAAGCCAGAGGTCACATTGGCAATGGATATGAACTGCAACAGACAGTGGACAGAATGTGGAATGGCACATAAAACCAGGTAGAAAAATAACCAGAATACAGGATAGACTGAGATTATGAGCTGGAAACCACACACTATAACATAACAAGGGATAAAAACTGAGGACAGGTACTACATTAGTGCTCACCTGTGGAGCAATAGAGATAGTAAGGAAATATGGAGAAAACAAAGAAAAGGAATTATAAACATGGCTTCAGAAATCAGGAACATGAGTACTGGGGTCAAGAGTAGGCTATCAACAACAGGCACTTGGACAACTTATGCCCTTTTGGTAAAGAGAAATTAAAGTAGGATTCAGAACATGGAATTCAAGAATATATCCAATTAGGCATTGGAACAAGCAATGCCCTGCTGGAGCATAGAATAATAGATGCATTCAGAACAGTAAATCAGAACAAGGAAGTAAAGGAAACAGCTGATAATACGTGTTCAAAAGCCCGAGTGGGAAAACACAGAAATTTGAATATCAGGAAGGAAAGGATAGACAGAAAGAAAGGAGAGCCTGTGAAGCAACGAAAACACATAAGCACAATACTGCACAGGGCAGCCACAAGAAAGCAAGACACTGCAAAAAAAGTAGCAGGAAAAAGGTTTCTTCTCATGATTTCAAGGGTTCCTCAGTGCACGAAACTGGAAAAGAAAGAATGAGTTCCCAGTAACAGTAGTTGAAGCATGAATTCTAAATGCAGAAGACAGTCTTAAATCCCTCCTCCCAGCTCACAGCCACGCAGAATGACAGGGTGATTGGAATTCAGAACAGGTGTGAACTATCTGTAGCACAGTGCTAGTGAGAACAGTTAAAGTCTGTACTCCACCTCTTTACATGAAGGAGTGCACTGGAGCCGTTAAAAGCAAACAGTAGCAGAACAAGGATTGGATCTTTTCCAGAACATGGCTGGAATTAATACAAGGGTGCACATGGGGAAGATGTCAATGGTAAGACAGAGTTCAGGGTAAAACAAGTTTCACCAAAAGGCTCCTCTTCAGCTCTCATGCTCTGGTACGGCATACAAGTGCTATAATGCATTAGGAGTTGATAGGTAGATCCTGGAGTTGAATCCAGAGTGGATTTAGCTTCCAACAGGATGTATAAGGTCTGTAAATGAACACTGAAGTGCAGCACAAGTACAAAATGAATATGCATGATTGAAGCATGCTCACAGGGGGTCTTTATGTATCGCCACCAGATGGTATGATTGGTGGTTCCTGCCACTGTGATATTGTTTAGCCATGCTGACTTCACTTCATTATTCTGAATGGTCTTTTGTAAATACAACACATTCCCAAATATGTACACAGCTTTGATGTAGGGTACAATGCAGACTCAGCCAAGATGGAATACATAGCACTTGACAATCTGAGCATAGGTGTATAGAAGCAGCATGCTCATCATGCCCAGCTGCTACTGACAAGTGCTATCCCCTTTCTTGTGGAGATGACTATTTAACAGGTGACAGTGCATAAGGCACCAACAAGAACTGACACAATGATCTTAAGCAATCTGACCTTTCTGGGCCAGCTTCTGTGCAATTGCCTTGTGCCCTAGCTTACCTCACACACCATCTCGGACCCTAGCTCTCTCCTCTGGACCTAGTTCAAGAGATATCCCTAGGAAAATGGTCTTCAACACTTCCCCCACCCTCCCTAGCCCCACAGGGACTGCCTGGAACAAGACCATAAGTAAGCAAGAAACCCTGAACTCAGGGAAGAAGCACACAGGTAAGAAGTATTTTGGCACTCTGGCATCACCAGGTCTGGTGCTATTTGTCTTCTCAGCTAAAATATGTAGCCGGCCTGTACAAATGAGAATTTTCCCTTAATTTAAAAATATATAATTTGAATATAAAATACAACAAAATGATGAAACTGTGGCATTCACACCACCCTTCCACTGACACAAAAGCTTCCCACATTATTCAATTGCTCTCCTAAAAGCAAGAATGTAAGAAAAACTTTATCGCTCTAATTTCTTTTAAAGTAAACCAGCTTTTTCATGTTCTCCTTCCTCTGTATGTCACTGTTGCCACTGGCTTCAGATTAGGACAGGGTTTAACACTGAGTAACCCTTCGCTCACACCTGGACAATCCCTGTCCTCACTCTTGGGAACTGGTAGCACACAGCACTAAAGTTTTCTCACTCATACCTTTGGATTTGGACTAGCCCATCCATGGGAGCTGCATAGAGATAGTGGCAGTCAGCTGCACACTAGTATCAATATGAAACACTTCTTTGGTGCCACCAACCTACCAAGCCCCAACAGCACCCTTCCAGAGACTATTGGTCATTTAATTAAACTCATCTCTGCCATTCACAGGTTTCAAGTTAGACAGGAAGAGACACTTTTTACTATGCAAACCTGTATTATAAACACAACTCAAACAGCACCCTTGCATAGACTCATTGGGGATTTAATTAAACAAAGCTCTGCCCTACATTTAGGTATTGACTTAGGCAGTAGGAGTAAATTTTTATAATGCAAGACTGTGTTATAAACTCAACTTAACTGATCAATCAATAGCATTATTTGATCATTATAAATAATCATAAAACATATGCAGTCATTAAAACACAGTAAGCAAAATAAACAATCCAAATTAATTATATAAACTATTAAAAAAGAATATAAAAAATGCCATATGTTAAAAACCTCCCAGCAAAGCTAAAAAAAGAAACAATTTACTCTGATTTACAGAAAATTTTAGGAAAGGGCATGCAGCAAACTTTCAGGGAATTCAGTAATTGCAAAAACAACAAGGCTGGGTGGCACTTTGTAAGGCTTCTGCCCCCAAGAGCTGGCATTAACACATTTGTAATCATTTGATTGTAAAGTTTAAAAACAAATGCTAAGTGGAACAAGCTCTGTGGGGATACCTCATGACATGTGTAGGTGAGGATGGAGCCTGAGTCATATTGTCCCAGGATGAAGCATAAATGAGATCTAATAATACCAAGTCTAAATATGGTCAATAACATTCTATCCCAATTGTTACAAACAAGCTTCATGTATGGCTCCAGGCCAGCAGATGTCAGGATCAGATCATAGTCTCTGCCATGTGTCCTCATTATCTCCAACTACTCCATTTCTCATTGTTCAAGATTAAAAAAACATACTCACATAGGATTTATGTAATTTAGTAAGCTCAGGTTGTTTGCAAAACAGGGAGGGTCTTACACATCTTCTTAACATATCATAGTCATTGGATCATGTGACCCAGATCACAAGTAAATAATCATCAATTATTTCCCTATTAAAAGTTGTGTGAGAGTTAGTACAAATTGAACACCACAACAGCAAAGGTGGCAAGGTGATCACGTCTCCTGCACATTGCAAACCAGCTCTTGTTGTACTTCATAGGTTAAACAACTAGGTGGGAAGCCAAGCAACAGCTTACAGAATATATTTTCCTCAGCTTGAAGGCCATTAACATTTTTATAACCCTATAAACCAGAAACCTTATGTAAGAACCTGCAGACATTTCCTAATGTAAATTTCCAAGACCGGGGCAATCGGTTACTTGTCTGTTTTCAAGGCTAAATTAAAAATAAAGGCAACTGAATTCATAAATAGCTGTTTTTTCCTAGTGAGACAAGTAGCACACATGCTCTGTGAAATAAAAATTAAACCAAGTTACGGGAACTAATGGGTAAAAGCAACATGTTTACCATGGAGGAGTGAGACATCAAGATTATAAGCTCCTAGGACCACAGGCCGTCATTAGAGTTTTGCCTAAATTAGTGTCTGGATTCATAAGCACATCTAGGTGTTATCGGTGTCCAACAGGATTCTGAGTCCATTGGAAGTTCTGGAGAGCAGGATAGCATCGCCTGTGCAGCAGTAGCACAGGGACAGGTATATTCTTAACAACTGGCACGTCATGAACTTTTGATATCAATGTGGCTTTCAACCCATTAATATATAATAAAACAGAATTGGGGCGAGAACACATCCCTGCCGTACTCCTGTGCCCAAGCCGAAAGACTCAGTACTTTCTCCATTTGGGCCGTCTCTGACAGAATCAGCAAGGTTATAAAGGAGGGCACAAAGAAAGTGTACCAAACCTGTCTCAACCCCCAAAGACTCCAGGAGCCCCCAGAGCTCCAGCCTAACTACACTATCAAAGGTGCAAGTCAGGTCAATCAAAGATATGTTGTGTCCGACTCCTCTGAAGACGTGCTCTGTTCTTGGAGTCAGATTGTAGGTTCTTCAAACGATCAAACAGGAGGTCCCATTGCCGGGCACCTTCCACATTCCCTGCCCCTTTTGCCACTTCCAGATGCAGGACCCTGCCCTCTGTTTCAGCCCATTTGACTAGTGCGTCCCTCCATCTCGGTACCTGTGGGCCTCTAGGATCTTTCCAGTGCATTGTGATCTCCCTTTTCGCCAACATCAATGCCAAGTCTATATATTTAGTTGTGGTTCTTTTCGAGTGGGTTCTGGGAAATCCCCCTAATAATGTCCCTATGGGGGTGGACTGGAGCTTCCTACCCATCACCGTTGTGATGTCGTTTAATATCTCCCCCAATAATGCCTCACTACTCCACATGTCCAGAGCACATGCATTAAGTCAGCTCCTTGCTCCGCGCACCGAGGGCACGCACTATTTGTAATATTATACATTGACGCTATTTTAGCAGGGCTGAGGTATGCTCTGTGATAGATGTACAAATGAATTAGCTTGAAACTGACATTTCTGGAAACTTTATAAACATGTGTTGTGATTTTTCCCCACTGTAAATCATCTATTTGTTCCCCGGTATCAGCTTGCCAATGAGTCCTCAGCTTGTCTAGGGGGTGTAATGTATCTCTCTGTAATGCTTTGTAAATTGTTGATATCATTTTCTTGTCACCCTCGATTGTGCAGATGGTATGGCAGCTAGCATGTGTGGGGGGTCCTCTGAGCCCTGTTTCCAGTGTCTTTGTATTAATGCTGTGAGTGCCCTATGTGCGAGGAACAGCCCCGCCGGAGCCCCATGGCGAGCCATTAGGTCTTCATATGTCATCAGTTCTCCATCCCTGAAAAGGTCCCCTATCGAGTGATGGCTGACTTCCCTAGTTTTGGAATTCCCGCGATGTTGCTGCCCCCAGGAAGCTCTGTCAGGCTGGTCAAAGGGAGGTTCGGTGAGTATGGGAGCGGGGCTCGGGTACGCTGCAGGTTGCGGTTCCAGCAATGGGTCAGTACATGAGTCTCCAGCTAGCCTGTCCCACGCCTCCCCCCAGGTGTGAGGAGCATCCCCGCAAGAGCTGTCGCAGAGGGCTCTCCCCGCGTACCTCCGGTGTACCCATGCAGGCTGCATGCCATTCCCTGGCTAACCATTGAAGCTGTCCTGCTAAATAATACAACTCCATGTCTGGGGCTGCCAGCCCCCCCTCTGTTGTAGGTCTTTGGAGTTTATGTGAGGCTAATCTGAGACGACTGGCCCCCCAAATAAAACTAGTGAGGACAGAGTCAATCTCTCTGAAGATCGGGCGGGGGATGATTACAGGCAGGGTCGAGAAGCTATACAGTAGCCTTGGCAGGGCCACCATCTTCACCAAAGCCACCCGGCCTGTCACCGATAGGGGCAACGTCTTCCAGAATTGGGCATCTGATCTTAGCTTCCGAATTGCCTTGCCCATGTTACCCTCCAGTAAATCACCCATGTCATGATATACATTAATGCCCAGGTAGCGGAAGGTGGTCTGGGACCATTTCAGACCGCAACAGTTTGTAATCTGGGGTGCACCTTGTTGCAATGGGTAAAGGAGGGATTTCTGCCAATTTATGTGGAGTCCTGACAGGTCACCAAACTGCTCCAGCAGAGCCATTGCTCCTGGTAGCCCGGCATTTGGGTCCCCAAGGAATATTAGCATGTCGTTGGCATAGATTACGATTTGATGTGCCTGCTCCCCTATGGTTAGTCCCGAGTAGTGCCTTCCAGTTCTAGCCATCTGCACCAGTGGCTCGATTGCAATAGCAAAGAGCAAGGGCGATAGCGAGCACCCCTGTCTCGTGCCCCGGCCAATTTTGTATGAGTTCGAGATTGTTTTACCCGTGCAGACTCATGCTGTGGGGGTTGAGTATAGTAGCTTTGTCCATCTGATGAACCCCGGGCCAAGACCCATCTGTCGCATTACTATTTCTAGATAGTCCCATCTAAGACTATCAAATGCTTTTTCGATATCTACCACAATTAGTACTGCTGTGGTAAGGCTGGGGGAACCCGATTGCATTATTTTAATTAGTCTCCGAATGTTAATAGCAGTGCTGCGATTTGGAATGAGGCCTGTTTGATCAGTGTGAATCAATGTTTCCATATGGGATAATAATCTTGTGGCGAGGATACAAATTAGTATTTTGTAATCCATGCTGAGCATGGATAAAGGGCGGTAGGAGCGTACATCATTTGGCGGGCGCCCTTGCTTTGGCAAGGGAAACACAATGGCTTAATTTGCGGATGGGGGTAAACTTTCGGTCTCAAGCACCTCCTTATAGAGATCGCTCAATCTCGGTGCCAGTAGATCTACATATGCTTTACAAAATTCCGCTGGCAGTCCATCCGCCCCGGGCACCTTCCCCCTAGCCATCGCCTCCACCGCTGCCGTCACCTCCTGTGGAGTAATCAGCTCCCCCAGCACCCTTTGACCGTCCCCGCCTAGAGTAGGGAGCCGAGGCATCGCAACTGTTCGGGCCCCAGAGGGTCTGCCGGCGGGGCTTATAGTGACGAGTAGTACTTGGTGAAACTAATGTTAATCTCGCCATGGCCATATAATCTCCTCCCTATCGGGTCCACTACTTCCATCACCAGCGATTGTTGTTGCGGCAGGGTGGCGATGTATTTCTTATAGTCAAAGCATCTAAGCTTTTCCAGGGCTGCTGCTATTTTGCCCTTTGTCTCGGTTATGTTTGGGGCTAGTTCTGGGTTGTCCGGTCTGTTACGTTCCAGAGTTCTCAGTTCCGTCTCGTGTTTGTCAATTTCTCCCTCTAAGGATTTCCTGACCCCCATTATCCCCGACAGGCACTGCCCCCTTAATGTCACTTTGAGCGCCTCCAACTCTTGGGCTTGGGAGAACGTGGAGCCCTGATTGTGCGGAAAGTATTCTTTTATCATGTCCCTAATAGTTTGCCGGAAGGCACTATCTTCCAGTGTTTCAGCGTTTAGCCGCCAGTCTGGTACCTGGGGGCGTTCTCTTTTCCAGTCTAATAGGAGCAGTGATGGGTTGTGATCAGAGATAGTGCGGCAAAGATATTCTGCACTGCATATTGAGCAGTTCACGTCAGGGCATGTTAAAAAAACAACCAGGTGGACATGCAGGTCATGCATGGGCAAATAGAAAGAGTAGTCCTTTTCTCGCGGGTGGAGATGCCTCCAGGAGTCTATTAAGCCCCAGTTCCTTTGCCATTCATTAAAACTTTTGGCCGTTCTAACCACAGGGGAGTGCGCCAGAGGCGGATGGGATCTATCTATCTCGGAATTTGCAATACAGTTAAAGCCGCCACTTACAATCGTGGCCTGGTTTAAGTGTGGTCCCCACTTGTGTGAGATTGCGTGTAGGACAGTGCTTTGGTCACTGTTAGGGGCATAGATACCACCCAGGGTAACATCCCCTCCCCCTAAGCGACCTGTCACTAGGACGCATCGTCCTTCTTTATCTATGAATGCTTCCGTTTTTTGGAACGGGACCCCTGGTCGGACCCACAGCAAGACCCCCCGGGCATAGGCCGAGTATTCTGTGGCATATATCTGCCCTCTCCATCTTTTCGATAGCGCTGTGATCTCCTTCCCTCTGAGGTGTGTTTCTTGTAGAATTGCTATATGTACGCCTCGCCTTTTGAGCTGGGTGTATACTTTATAACGCTTATTCATGCTGTTCAGCCCCCTTACGTTCCAGGTGAGGAGCCTGTGCTATCCATGGTCTATGTGGGTACGTTGTGCATGGGTACTGATATTTCTAGGTGTCCAGTTCATGTGTGACAACGGCCAGGGGTCCTGCCAGGAGGTCGTGTGGTCTGGAGCCAGGTCCTCTAATTTGAACATTTTAACTACAAACAAAACAGCTCTCTTTGTATCCAAACTCCCTGTTCCCAGGACCGGTTGTGTAACTTTCCCAGTCCAAACCTTTCCCAACTGATTAAACATTGTGTGTGGGGACGGAGGCGAGATCCGTGTGCTCAACCCATTGCCCCCTACTGCCTAGTTCACCCAATATCGTGTCTCTCCCCCCCGGTCCCCTAGTGGGGGGTGCCGTTGTTGTGTGGCAGCAAAGTTTCCAAGCCACACATCCTGTTGTCCGGTGTCGTTGTGTGCCAGCACTCTCAGAGTCCAGTGGGTTTCTCAGTCTCATAGCCATATAGAACTTCTGTAGTACCTCTAATCTGAGGTATGCTTCCATATCTGTTTTCTTCCCATTTGTGTGGCAGGTCATAAAGTCCCTTAGATGATTTCGTCAGATGTTCCTGGAGTGAACTTAGGCAAATTTTCAGCCGTGTCTATTGATGAACAGGAGGCACCACCACATAGTGAGTCCTGTTCTGATTGAGCCTCAGATGGGTGTGGGGACTACTGTCTAAACAACAATTGTGCCTGAATAATAATTGCCTGAACAACTAATATATATATATATATATATATATATATATATATATATATATATATATATATATATATATTCTAAACAACTAATAAACCATAAAAAAACAAAAATAAAACCTTACCTTAAAATTAGTTGTTCAGGCACAATTGTTGTTTAGACAGTAGTTGTTCAGTACTTAGTTGTAGAGACTTTTTAGTTGTTCAGCAGTAGTGGTTCAGGCAAGTAGTGGTTTAGACCTAGTTGTTCAGGATGATTCCCATGTCAAACTTGTTTATTGGCTTTCAGGTGCAGGTACAGGCATCTTTAGCTGTCTGGCAGTGCCTCATGTCAGCAAATATACAACTCACAAGATAAAATACATAACACAGAGAAAGGGGCTTTTGGTCAGCCCAATTCAGCCATCAGCTTGTTTGGGCAAGTCACTTAAGTTACTGACTTGATAAGTTTATTTTATTATGTTCTGGGGTAAGCTCACAACACCTCACAATTTATAATATTGTGTTGTTAATGCAGTAGCACAAGTAGTTATTCTTTTTGTTCATGGATGCACAAACACCCAAAGCATTGAGGGTAAGCACACAAACGCTGATCCTATTTGTGCCAACGTAGAGGTGCTGGCAGCTGGTGGCAGCATCACACAACTACTGTGAAAATTATGTATCAAGAATAGCACTCAAGATTAGCCAGCTGGACATGCTTTTGTGGCTAGAAAACTGCGTGTGTCTTGCCAATGACAATATCATATCTCAGCAACTGTAGCCAAAATCACCATTCCGCTGCTCTCCCTTTTTAAAGCAGTCAATTTAAATGTCAGAAGTATGTTGTCAGTCTAAATTGGCCAGATGTGTGTTCTTCAAGCAGCCTTGTGCAGGTAATGGTATTGAAAATGAACTGGTGTTAACTGTGTTTGTGTGTGTCAGAAAGTCTTGCATTACCATTATAATTCTAAATGTGCTCCTTCTGAAAATGTTTACCTTCTGTTACTGAAGCCGTTTTTGTTGGCCATGGGACTCTGTGCACTTTACTCCTCTTAACAAGGGGTAAAGTGCTTGTGTCATTAGTTTGAAATGTGTTAGAATTGGCATACCCCTAACTGGCACATTTAATATACTTGTAAATCTCTTGTATACAGTGTCACATGTACCTAGGGCCAGTAAATTAAATGCTACTAGTTGGCTGTAGCACAAATTGTACCACCCACTAAAGTAGCACTATAAACATGACTTCAGGCCTGCCATTGAGGCCTGTGTGTGTAGTTTTAAAACTGCTATTTCGACCCTTTTGAAACAAACCTTTTGCCAGGCCTTAACCTTCCTTTTTAATACTTTTAAGTCATCCCTAAGGTATACCCTAAATGCCCACAGGGCAGGGTGCATTGTATTGAAAATGTAGGACATGTAACTGTAATTATTTACTTGCCCTTGCAGTGAAATACCTCCATAGTCATGTTTCACTGTGGCAAGTCTGGCACTCTCAGAGGTCAACACTAGCTTCCACTATTACATTTAATAAGTACTAAATTCAGTTTGGGAACAGCTAGAAAAATGGTTTAAGGACTCCTGCTAATACTCATTTTAAAATCCAATTTAAGGGTCAAGTGGGATTTTATATTACTATTTTAAAACTTACCCGTTTAAGATGTTGTCATTTTCCTGCCTAAACCTGAAAGGCTTTCCCACCAGTTTCCAACTGTCACCTGACTCCTACTGGCTTCCCTATGTTGGATGTGTATTGCTTGCAGACAGTGGACAAATGGCTCTGGATGTGGGGTGGGAGATTCCTCTCTTGGCAAGATGGCCTGGGGGCTGTGCCAAGCTCCTTCCTGCACTTGAAAAGATGCCTACATCGTCACTGTCAGATGAGGCTGATACCTAGGCCTTCCTCCTTTTGGCTCTCTAGTCAAGCTGGCACCAAACCCAGAGGAAGAAGAACTGATCATAATTGGTTCAGGGGAGGGCAAAGGCTTGCCCTCCACCAACAGGCTGACACTGGGCATGAAGGGGACCTCACAGACTTATCTTCAGAAAATTCCTGGACCTGTGAGGAAACAAAAGAAGACTACTCTGCTGTCTGACTCCTGAAGGAAGACTGGGCCTACTTTCCTTTAACCCAGGACTCCTAGAAGCAACTTTAAGGATCAGTTGGCTGACCTCCTGTTGGAGCTACAGGGACAGAGGCCTTTCTCTCTACAGTTGACTAGTTCCCACAGGATCTGCCCTGGACTCTGCTCCTGGACTCTCTTGGAGTGAGTCCTAAACCCCAAGTGGTGTCCCCCAGGTCCTGGATCCATGGATGCAGTGTACTCCTCCTGTCTCCAACCTCCAAGTAGTGGGACTTAAAACCTTTTGCCAACTTTCTGTTTGGAGAACCAATGGTGACCATAAGCATGTTTGAAGCTGCATTCTTTCAAATTAAATTGCAGGTCAATCTCAACTTTCCAGTTTTCCCTCCTCGAACTTCCAGAAACATTTTGAAGTCCCAACACAGTGGTCTTCATCAGACAGACACTGACCAGTATCCAATTGAAGTTGAGGCCTTCCTTTGCACAAACTTCAGGAAATATTGTTTACAACTAAGTATTTACCATGAAATGCATTTATCAGAATGCCATTACCACAAATCTGCCTTAACCATGCATGCCTTTACCACGCATGCCTTTACGACGAATATACCTTTACCATGCATGACTTTACCATGAATTTCATTCTAAAGGCATGAATGGTAAATGTATATGCGTGATAAAGTTTTTAAAGATAAATATTTATTTTTAGTTTGTAAAAGCATGAATGGTAAAGGTTTATGCATGGTAAAGGTTTTGCAGGTAAGTACAGGGTAGACAGGGTAGTATTAAGTGGTTCAAGTGTGTGTGTGTATATATATATATATATATATATATAACTAATGTTTTTTAGGTTGGGTATGGGTTTTGGGTTGGTAAGGGCAATTTTGGTTTTAGATTGGGTATGGGTGTTAGGGTGGTAAGGGCATTTGCAGGTTTTAGGGTGGGTATGGGTTTGGGGTGGTAAGGGCATTTTTAGGTTTTAGGGTGGGTATGGGTTTTGTGATGATAAGGCCAACTCATTGTTGTTGTTTGACCATGTGGCTGGCTGGCAGCAATTTTGTCCATCCAACCAGTTTTCCCTGCCAAAGGCTTGCATGTGGTCTTTGTTCTCCATGCTTCCTCCTTGCTTCTTGTTGTTGTTGTTTGACCATGTAGTTGGCTGGCAGCCATTTTGTGCATGCTGCTAGTATCCCTTTGCCAAAGGCTCGCATGAGTTTTTTGTTCTCCATGCTTCCTCCCTGCTCCTTGTTGTTGTTGTTGTTTGACCATGTGATTGACTGTTAGCCATTTTGTGCATACACTGTGTAGCCAGTGTGTCTTTGACATAGGCTAACATACAAACATCATTAATTATTGATAATTTGTATTTAAGTTTACGTTTATTTTTTCTATCTTATTTTTTTAAATTTTTTAAAATTTTGATTTAATTTTTATGCCATTTTCTATTTCATTTTTCAATTTTAATTTGTATACATTTTTTATTTTTTTTACTTTTTTACTTTTAATTTTTTAATTTCTTTTTATTTTAATTTTAATTTTCTAATATTTTTATTTTTATTTTTACATATTTTAAAAAAAATAATTTAATTTTAATTCTAATTCTAATTTTTATTTTTATTTTTATTTTTATTTTTATTTTTATTTTTATTTTTATTTTTATTTTTATTTTTATTTTTATTTTTATTTTATTCTGCATTTTGCCTTGATTAATCCATCTGATCCATTCCATTCCTCCATCCACCCATCTGTCTGTCAAAGACTCACAGCTGTACTACAGCATTCAGGCCCTTATATTACATAAGTAACCAACTGCACTAAGATTGCATTTCTCTGTACCATTGTCAACCTTCTGCAACAATGCTACTTTTTACTAACTACATGTTTTTCTTGCTTGGTTGTTTTTAGGTGTACAAGAGAAGACACCCCACATCACATGCAGTACTTCTAAAGAGAAGGCCTTACAGTTGCTTCGGTCCATAGACACCAAACTCTTTTGCTTGTGCATCTTAGTGCCACTGCCAACCTAGATCTAGGTTGCTCCCAAGAAAGTGGCCAGTGAGAAGAAGCAGCTTTCCTCCAGTGGTGTGCCAACTGCAACCTTTTTCAGGAGATGTGTGCCTGCCACATCGGCCTCCCGGGAACCTGGAAGCACTCCTGCATCAACAGCACCACCCCAACCCAAGCCTAAGACCAAATCTGTCATTGAGGCAGCCACTGCAATCATGGCGACGCCAACAAGCAGTGATGTTGAATTGGATTTGCCCCTTTCGCAAAGTACTACCCAATCGTTTCAGGAAACAGAGCAAAGTGGACAGCAGCCAGATCTTCCTGAAGCTGGAGCAGAACCTCTTCTTTTAGAATCAAGGACTCCCAGATCTCCAGCAAGAAAAAGGAAGGGTACTGCTCCACCATCTTCTCCAAGCACCACTTCTGATGACCATGATAGGGACATGAATTGGACCCCTTCAGAATCCGAAAGACGCCAGGAGAGGCAAGGGAAAATAAAAGTTCCAAAAAACCTGAGAAACATGAAAGGAGAAGGCGGTGAGGATGATGACGATGACACAGTCATTGTAGAAGCTGGCACAGAGGAGTCGGACATTACTATCCAACCTGCTTCGAGGGATGTGGCATAGACAGCACTGCCAGGTCCCATATTTGTAAGCCCCCAGCAGAGACCTGCACCAACCTCTACCTCAGTTCAAGTATGCACTGCAGAAAGGCAATTGACACACTGAGAACCACCTACATCCAGCAATTCTTTGGCAGTAGCCCAATAAGAAAGTACTCCTCCACAGTTTGGGACTTTTTTCAAAACAGGAGAACATTGCCATATGGTGCATTTGCCTCACAAGTGTTCACTGAGGCGAGCCTGGTTCACATTATAGTACTGCAGATGAAAAAATATCACACAATGCAGTAGGAGCAGCACCTTAAACATATGGCTCAACGTGGTCATGGTGGTGAAGGTGAGGAGATCCAGGAAATATCAGCTACACAAGGTCAAATCATAGTGGAAGGTAAAATAGGGTGACATCATCCTCATGCAAAGCAGTCCTGTTCCCAGCAGTGCGCCAGACTTACCGCCTCGTTGACCTCACACTGGCACAGGAAGACTTAGAGTCAGATGGAGACACTACAGTATACAGTGACTACAACGCACATTGAGTTTATCACCATCCACATCTGAAACGTCATCTCTGTCAGTGGCACCACAAAAGAAGAAAATCCACCATACAATGGCAAGCTGGCAAAAATGTTATCAACATCTTCATTCATGCCTTGTGTGTGTGTGTGTGCTCCGTAAATGCGTGGCTTGGTCTCACGGTCCATTCCAAACAGAAGTATACGAAATCCGCATAACGGCCAATTTCTCAAAAGAGACCAACGATCGCTTTCTTGTCCCTCAGACTCCAGATGCACCAATTAGATGTGAAACATGGCTTGTTTCACCCGGCAAGGATGTGGATCACCAAAAACAGTATGTCCAAGGACTTTTATGAACCAGAGGACCTGTGGCTTTTCCTGGACAATCTACCACCACAGTCAATGGAAAAAGTACGGCCGGCCAGGCGAGAGGACGTGCCACTGACACTCAAAGTGCACTGCCCCCCTCCAGCGTCTAAGGAGGGAAAAAGCCGCCAAGAACCAAACCATCATCCCAGAGGCAGAGACTTAGAGAGGCTCGCAAGGACACATGATGACAGGGGACAAGTACTACAAGCAGTGGCATACCACACTCAGCTATTAGACAGGGACAAGTCTGGCTCTCCCCTGAAGCCTACCGCAGATCCTCCATGAAACCATAGCTAAGATGCGAGACGCTTGAGGGTTGGAGACCTACTTGAGGATCACAATCTCCACTACTGTACCAACGGGCAGATGAGTATTTTGAGTACTTTGAGTACTCTGTTGAAAGTTATTGCTATGATGTAATGTTAGTTCTATGATATGCATTAGTTATGACACAAGCAAACTGCAGTTATGATTTGCGCTCATTTATTATGCTCAGTATAACACTATATTGTTACCCATAGTGCTGCCTCCTCCTCTCAGACTCCCGACATCTCTACCCTCCCTTCCCTCCCCTTCTCCCTGTCAATCTACTTACCGCCCTATCGGTGCATTAGACATCTGCTGCTGAGCGGGAATAAGTGCTATGAATAAGATAAAGCAACACATAGGAGTAACAGGATGCAGAGCATGGATTTAGGGTCGCTTGACAGGTGGAACTCACTGTGCTCCAAGACACAATATTCCATGATGGTGAACCTCTGATGCCCCTCTGCCTGTTCATTCTGACACCAGTTCTAGGATGCCCAAACCCACTTCCACCACCACAGTTACTACTCCCCTTCCTATCCTCTACCCCCTGTCCTAACTATGTCTATTTTCCTCTGTTTCCTTCTACACCACTACACCGACACAGGTGGGTACCCGACACCCGACAGCCCCTCCTTCTCTTTCCCAAGCTGTCCTTACCCAACCTATCACACCCAACGCCTTTTCCTTTCTGTGCCCACGGTTCCTCCCCATACCCTTGTCCCCTCACCTTCGGTTTAGGATGGCTGGTCCAGTTCCAACTACAAGCCGTCCACTCCAGATCATATCCTGGAACGTTAATTATTTGGCGCACTTTGTAAGATGAAAAAAGATACTCTCATATCTCCAGTCCAAAGAGGCAGATATAGCTCTTCTTCAGGAGACGCATCTTGACAATGCTGAATCAAGTAAATTACACCGGAACTAGGAGGGGAAGGCGCTCTTTAGCTGCTGTCCTACGCTACAGACAACAGGGAGCAGAGTTTCAAGGAACTGCGTAGTGGTGATCCTGCTTCAGAAGTGATTGCCCATAACTGTCACAAAATCATGGTCAGAGCCAGAGGGGAGGTATGGGTTTGCCATACTCAAAATGGTAGACTCCTCGATATGTGTCGGATCCGTAAATGCACCAATAGGCTCTAAACAGCATTTCTTCTTTCAAATCAACTGCCTCCTGACTAAAATAGGGGCGACCCGTAACGTAATTGGGGGTGATGATGCAGAAAAAGAAGGTCCGACATATATTCATACATATCGTGTAATCAAAACATATAATGAAGTGTGATTTTAGTGAAGAAAATAATGTACGAGGGAAATTGTGCCCTCGGGGTAGTTCGCCATCATTGTAAACGAGCTTTATTAATCATGAAGAATTGAAAATTGTAGTAATCCGTCATAATTGCAAATGTATGCCATGATTTCTTGTTTGAAGCTGTTTTGCTTAGCTTAAATTTAGTAGAGGCTTTGGCCTAGTTGCCTGGTCTCAAATTCTAACTTCGTGGCTTTCTCCTTGAACTAATGAAACATATATTCTTGCTTGAAGTTGTATTTTTCCAGTAGAGATGACTAATATACTTATCTCCAAGGTTTCGTACTAGGCCGGTTTCATCCCACTTTGATACAAGGTCAGTCTCTGCAGGTGCGGACAATGAAGGTACAGATAGTAAAATAATTGGCAAACCATGTTACAACTTGTGTTCCAAGGCTCCAAGGACAGTGTATGCATAAATGATTGCTAGTAAAAAGACAATTTTCATTGACAATTTGAAGCCAACCTATGAACCCTCCAATGGAAGACCCTGCAGAATTTGGAATGTTCCTTACTTAAACCCACTGGACAAAGAGAAGTCAGCCATTTTCCTTGATGCCAGTTTGAAGCCAGATGCCAGACTCCATTTTGGATGATACCCTGATGCCCTTTTCTCTATCTGAGAGAAAGAGACTTTAAGAATTCTCACCCTAGAGACTTTAACTTTGATTTGCCCCGTCTTGCCCATGAAGTAACTTTGCCCCATTCTCCTTGCCGCTGCAAGGGAACATGCCCTTAACTTTGCCCCTTTGAAACTTGCCCCATGCTGATCGAACCGGTACCTGAAGGACGAAGACTTTCTTGAATGCTGATTGTATTTGGTAAATATGAAAGGATAAATGTATTATGCATTGTGTTTTTCCTTTTAGGTACCAACTGCTATTTTGATAGGGTCCTAGCTAGAAGTTTTCCAAATTTGTGTTGACTAAATTCATTTTGCATGAAGTCCCACATGCCAATGCTAATTAGAGGTTAGTCGAGGAATCCATTCGATGCACCATGTTAATTTGAAATCTTGTTATGCTGACCAATGTATGAAATTAGTCAAATACAGTTAGTCATATTAGTAATTTGCATTGCGATAACTGAGTGTATTATTATTCAGATTTTACGTAGATTGCGTTTCTTCCGCCGCTATGGACAGCTAGTAATGTTCATATACATATATCATTTGGTTTTGAGACTTATATACATTGTGCTAGCTTTGTTAATATAGGGAAATAAATTCACTAACTTTTAATAAACTGGTGTGGTTATTCATGAATGAAAGGTCATGGTGCGCCGAAATACCAACTGTTATTGATTTCTGATGTGCTATATTGATCTATTAATTGAGTATTGATTACCGATTGCAATAGTTATCGATTATTGATCTGAGTGACCCGACTATTCTAGGATGAGGAGAGCCCGACTCGGTTAAAAGATTCACCGACCTCCAACGTGTCCAGGTACAGGTAAATTATAAGGGCTGGACGCGTTATCAGTAGATGGTAGCAGAGATTGATGGTTTAGCCCTTTGGGACCCCATCCGAGCAATAGACGGAGTTAAGTTAGAATTTTCCTTTATGAAACAAGTTGAAGGGATGATGATGCCCTAAGTCCCCAATGACTTTCCCGGGATCTCGGAGCTTGCGAATGGAGGACATGGAGGTGTGAGAATGTTTTCGGCGTTTCTAGTGACGGTATGAGTGAAGTTAGGGTTTTGCGCTTGCACAGCTTATTGCCGCAGATTAATTGAGAAGTTTGTGAGGATTTAAGGGGGTTAAAAAGATATTAGAGGAGTTTTACTCCAAAAGTGTGAGAGTAGGGAAGTCGTCAAGCTTCACGTGTGTGTAGCGCTTTGTGCAGAAAAATTGGCCACGTGGTTGTTGATGTTGAGACGGGCCCTGCGAGGTCAAGAGACTCCGGAGTATGTTGAAAAGTGTATGAGACACTTGTTTGATGTTGTGATCTGGTTGGTTTAATAGGTTGATCAGGCGTGGTCAACGAGTCGGTATGAATTTTGGGGAATGAAAGAACATTTTCGACTTTGAGATTTGACGAATTCTAAAGTGCACTAGAATAGTTCATTGATCAGTCGAGAGTAAAGTCTGCGGGTCAAATTTTGCTTGCGAAAGCGGGAAACCAAGAAAGATGGAATAACTGCAGAGGCTAGTGAAAAATTCCTAAGGTTTCTGAAGCGATTGTATTACCCTTCCTGTAGTAAACCGACAGATTTGTTTTCTTCTTTTTCGTTAGTGCTTGCGTTATATTGCAGAAATTAGTTTGTGAGTGAAGACGAACGAAAGTGGACAAGCCGCGGGACTTTGTCAGCCGCAGTGTGTGAGTGTGACATCACTAGGAGCCGCGCTGGGATAGGTTGGTTGATGAGAAGGGTCGCGCACGGATTGGACACAGTCCGTGAAGCGCAATTGGTAGGAGAAAGGCAAGCGAAGAGTATTCCGGGAATTAAAGTCACTTATTGATTACACATCTTAGAAAAAAAAAAAAGATGACATTTTTCAAAGCATTTAAGAGTGCCATGAGGGGAGATGTTTATATTAAAGCAAATGTAGGAGAAGAGACACCCCCTGAGGGTACACCAGCTTACATTGTCATTGAAGAAAAGGGTGTAGCACCATGTCTTTGGTTAAAACAATGGTGCAAATTAACAGAGAAGCATGGAAGTGTAGCATTCCCTATACACAGGTCGTTTAATCTAAGGGTTTTAGAAAATCTGAGATTTGCGCTATACGACATGAAAGTACCTCCAAGACCAGCACAGTTTGAGGCACTAGCAATTTGGGAGCTAATACCTAGAAACCAACAACAAAAGAAGTTCGAGACCAGAATAAGAAAAGTAGAAAAGACACTAGCGGATGCTAGATGGGACAACACACAAAAAGTTTGGAGATCTGACGTATTGCAGGGGATTAAATTGTTTCCAGCAATTACCGATGAAACGGAGACGGAAGGAAGGAAAGCCACCTGTAAGACGAACAGGAGTCAGTCCAGAGATAGAGAGAACAATAGAAACTCGAAAAGGGGAGACGAGTCAGACGATGAGGAGTTCATTATACAATTGCTGAATGATCGCCCACCACCATACGTGGAAGCGAAAAAGGCTCAAGCATTAGTACTGCCCCTCCAGAACCAGTACAGGGTAATGTAACACCAAATTTGAGAATATCTCAGAGGCCGAGCAGCTCCGACATGCCTTTCTCACCACAAATACCACAGATTCAGAGAATATACCCAGACGTGCCTAATTTGAAGCCTGCTGATAACTATCAGCCACAGATTCAAAGGCACTGCTGTGATGAGCATAACATGGGAATGACTTCTGATTCAATGGCGAAGGGAGGACAAAACTATCAGAGACCGACATTGATTCAAGCCGAATCAACACAGTTTTTGATGCCTCAAAAGCAGGCACAAGAAGGGCCGAAGTATACTCGAGTAACAGAGAGCCAGTTAGGTATGCCAGCAATGATGAACCATAATGTGGGGATTAACATGCCACAGAATTCGGGGAACAGACAGAATCCAGACGCGATATCTCTGCCTATTACTGTAGGTCCACCAGTACCACTGTACATACAAGGAGACCCAAACGTATGCGAACAAGGGGTAGTAATGACACAGAGTGGGACAGGGAGAAGATGCATAGAGACCACTCCAGAAACAACTCCGATAGCGACACTGCCAAATGGATCTGGGTCCTTTTCGGAATTTAGTCCAATTCCAATTTGTGCCCCGTCAACCGTGGTAAGGTCACATCCACCACTATTAGTACCGTTAACCTCAGAGACTGAAACATTACAGAAGCCATCAGTAGCAGTTGATGTAACTGCTACGCTGATGGGACTGAACGCGCAACAGTTAACACAATGGTTCAACAGCCTGAATTCCCCACAGAGTACATCCAGCAGGAAGGGAGAAGAATACCTGAATAAAATAAGGTTGGGTATGGAGGCAGATGAACTGGTAGAGGGAACAATGGGTTTGAATAGATTAGAATCATACACAGAGGAAGAACTAAGTTACATGTGCCCTAGGATTACAAGAGAAGTAAGCAGCATACATAAGAAGTTACAAGAAATTGCAGACAGAAACGAGATCGATATAAGTAAGACTAAACACCTGAGCAGGAGTTACAGGTTAGACTTTGAGACAAAAGACTTTGAACATATGAGATCCGCAGGAATGAAAACACACCTTAAAGAGATACTGCAGAGTGCACAGGTCTGGAGATGTTTAGACAAATGGGAAAGCAAGTGGGTCAAGAAAAAGGACAAAAAGAAAGAAAATACTCCAGAGCGGAATGAGAAAAAACAACAGAATGACGATCTGATAACTATGTTACCAATGAGAGAGACAGCAGGGGGAAAACTTGTACATGTACCATGGCACAGGTGCGATATTCAATCCTTTACGGATGACTTTCCCAAATTGAGAGAGAAGCCGATTGAGTGGTATCAACAGACAGATAGATTTGTGAAACTTGCGAAATGTCTCTGGGAAGACCTGAATACTTTATTTGAAATTGTGGTTCCGGCAGATTTGTGGGAGGATTGTAAAAAGGCTGTAGGTTGGCCGACGAGTGAGCCAGAGAGAGATAGGGACACGGGTGCGCCATCACCCACGGTAATGAGCTTATACCATAAGGTGATCGAGCACTTGAAAACCAAGGTTGCGTCGAAAAATTTGGATTGGCAAAGGATTGACAGGACCGCCCAAGAGGTTAAGGAGTCTCTACATGCGTATTATGAGAGGTTGTTGAAGGCGTTTAAAAATTGCAGTGGCACGGAAACGATTGAGCCAAAGGACATGCTCCATTTTGTGTTCAGGTTCGTGGAAGGGCTGAGACCCGAAATCAGCCAGATGATTAAATCGCATTTGATTTGTTGGCAGTCAAAGTCGATCGATGAAGTGTTGAATTATGCAAAATACTGCAGTGATGAGATTGAGACAAAGCAGAAAAGGTTGAAAGAAAAGGTGATGGTGATGCAGCTTAGGGCAGCTCAGACAGGTTTGCAAGGGTTGCAAGGTTTCCAACAACAGATGCCGCAGCAGCAGCAGGGAAATGCTATGTTTCAGCCGCAGATGAGAGGCAGAGGCCGAGGAGGCTTTGTGAATAATGTTCCTGATTTGAATACCGTTATGATTCCAAACGGTATACAGGCAATGAAGAAGGTGATGCCATGTCACACGTGCGGAATTGTCGGGCATTGGAAACTGGAGTGCCCGATGATCGTGCAGGAAGGTGTAGGTCAGCAAAACAATGATGTCAATGCATTTCAGACTCTGAGAGGACAAAAATTGAGAGGTCTGAATCCAAATTTTCAAAACAATATAAACCAGATGCAGGGTTTACAACCCATGCAACCGCAACAGGTGCAAATGCCCCGTGTGCAAACGGCACAATTACAGCCAATGCAACAGCAGTTTCCTATGGTACCTAATCAGCAAATGCAAATACCCTTAGCACCAATGAATCAGCAGCAAGCAATGCTTCCTCAACAGGTCACGGGTCAAGGAATGAAACAAAGTGACACAGTGCACCAATTCCCCTTACATAGTGAGAATGGAATAAACGATGCATGGGAGAGTGAAGGTTCAGAGGAGGAAGGAAATTGTATGCTTGCAGCATCTTTGGAAGTTGATCAAAAGGGTCCGTATGTGGAGGGAAGAGTTATGGGGCATCGCGTTTCATTCTTGGTTGACACAGGAGCTACACGTTCCACTGTCAGGAGCATTGAAGTACCAAATTTGCCACTTTCAGGGATAACAGTTCAAGTAGTGGGAGTAGCAAACAGGTACCTGATGAACCCAATCACAGATCCAGTTCAAGTCCGAATCGGTAACTATCAAGGGTCACATAAATTTGTGGTGTGTGATTCAAGCCCGATATCACTATTAGGGAGAGACCTATTGTGCAAATTGGGATGTTCGATTATGTGTTCAAACGATGGAATTAAAATTCAGACAAACAGTGATGGGGAAGAAGAGGACAGTGTAGGGACGAAGTGCAAACTGTCGATGAAGAGTATCCCCTGATTACTCTTTATCCAATGATCACTGAAGCAGACATTCCTGCCGAGTTACAAGAAACAGTCGGAAAGGAAGTGTGGGATATGACAGAGAAAGAGGTGGGATTGGTGAAAGGAGTGGAACCAGTGAAAGTGACTGTAAAACCCAATGTAACCTTTCCCCAGACCCCCAGTACCATATGGCGCAAGACACCCTCATAAAAGTGGCACAACTCATTGATGAGTTTGTAAAGCAGGGAGTACTGAAAGAAGTGTTAAGCAGCCCATGTAATTCGCCAATCATGGGACTAATAAAGCCAAGTGGAAAGGTCCGAATTGTTCAGGATTTGAGGAAAATAAATGACATAATAATAAAATGTTGCCCTGTAGTACCAAATCCAGCTGTGATAATGTTTCAAGTCCCTTGTGATGCTGAATGGTTCTCAGTCATCGACTTGTCACAAGCATTCTTTTCGGTGCCTCTTCATGAGGACAGCCAATTTCTCTTTTGTTTTAAATTCCTAGACAGAGTCTACAGTTGGTGTCGAATTCCTCAAGGGTTTTCGGAGTCACCATAAATTTTCAATCAGATTCTAAAGAAAGATTTGGAAGCGTTGGAGTTGCCATTCGAGTCAACCCCAGTGCAATACATTGATGATTTGTTAATTGCATCCAAGACCGAAAGTGACTGCACAGCTGACACCATTGCCCTATTGAACCATTTGGGAAGGAATGGACACAAGGTGTCCCCTTCAAAATTACAGTTCTGCCAGAGGAAAGTGAAATATTTGGGCCACCAAATAGAGAAAGGGTCACGAAGAATTATGAAGGAAAGAATAACAAGTGTACTTCAAATGAGTCCCCCAAAGACGAGGAGGGAGGTGAGGAAGTTTTTGGGAATGGTGAGCTACTGTCGCCAATGGATTCCCAATTTCTCAACCCTAGCAAAACCTTTACTGAAACTGACCCAGAAGGATGCGCTGGATGAAATAGAGCTGAAAAGAGATAAGATGGATGCTTTTATTGAATTGAAAGAATGCATGTGCAGGGCTCCAGCTTTAGGTATGCCTGATTACACGAAGCCTTTCACATTGTTCTGTCATGAACGTGATGCATGTTCCTTGTCTGTCTTGACCCAAGCCCATGGTGGCGTAAACAGATGAGTAGCATATTTTTCAGCTACTTTGGATCCGGTCGCAGCAGCACTGCCAGGGTGCCTGCGTGCCGTAGCCGCAGTTGGTATCAGCCTTACTCAGAGTGAAGGAATAGTGATGGGACACCCTTTAACAGTCAAGGTCCCTCACTCGGTCGAGATACTTTTGACACGTTCCCGAAAGCAGCACATGACTGGTGCTAGACTCACAAGGTATGAAACAATAATTCTGGGATCACCTAATGTGCAGCTGAAAAGGTGCACTACGTTGAACCCGGCAACCTTGTTTCCCAGCGAAAATGCCGAAATTGAGAACGCTGAAGACATCGAGCACGACTGCCTTCAGGTGACTGAATTCTGCACCAAACCAAGACCTGATATCAAAGATACCCGATTGGAAGAAAATGATCAAGTTATTTTTGTTGATGGTTCATGTTTGAGAGATGCACTGGGAATATTGAAAGCAGGATATGCCGTATGTACTGTAACAGGTGTTCTGGAAGCATCTTGGCTTCAAGGAGTTTATTCCGCACAAGTAGCAGAATTGGTAGCCCTCACTAGAGCTTGCCAACTTTCCGCATTAATGAAAGTCACCATTTACACTGACAGTCAGTACGGATTTGGAATAGTGCATGATTTTGGACAATTGTGGTCACAGAGAGGCTTCATGACCTCTTCAGGATCACCAGTGAAAAATGGTGAAAGAATAAGAGAATTGCTACATGCCATCCAGTTACCAGGAGAAGTAGCAGTGGTAAAATGCAGTGCACACTCGAAGGGACAAGACTATGGGGGTCATTCTAACCCTGGCGGTCCAAGACCGCCAGGGCTAAAATGACGGGGGCACCGCCAACAGGCTGGCGGTGCCCCGCTGGGCATTCTGACCGCGGCGGTTTGACCGCGGTCAGAAGTGGAAAACCGGCGGTCTCCCGCCGGTTTTCCGCTGCCCATTTGAATCCTCCATGGCGGCGCAGCTCGCTGCGCCGCCATGGGGATTCTGACAGCCCATACCGCCATCCTGTTCCTGGCGGTTCACCCGCCAGGAACAGGATGGCGGTATGGGTTGTCGTGGGGCCCCTGGGGGCCCCTGCAGTGCCCATGACAATGGCATGGGCACTGCAGGGGCCCCCGTAAGAGGGCCCCACAAAGAACTTCACTCTCTGCTTTGCAGACAGTGAAATTCGTGACGGGTGCCACTGCACCCGTCGCACCTTCCCACTCCGTCCTCGTGGGAAGGTAGTTTTGCACTGGGCTGGTGGGCGGCCTTTTGGCGGTCGCCCGCCAGCCCAGTGCAAAACCCAGAATACCCTCAGCGGTCTTCCAACCGCGGAGCGGTATTTTGGAGGCGGAAGTCTGGCGGGCGGCCTCCGCCGCCCGCCAGACTTAGAATCACCCCCTATGTTTCTCTGGGAAATGGATATGCGGATCAAGTCGCAAGGTTTTGCACATTGAACTGTATATTGCTCAGGGATGAATGGAACTTGATAAATTAGCCAGAACTTGAACCGAGCAAAGTCTTTGCTCTAAAGGTTGTGGATACAATGGATGAATTGAAGTCCTTACAGAATGATGTCAGTGAGGATGAGAAACTCTCATGGACCAAATTGCAGTGTGTAAAGAGACTAGATGAATTGTGGGTTTCAAGTGAAGGGAAATTTGTTCTGCCAAACAGTCTTTTGACACAGTTAGCCAGATTTTACCATGGACAAGCCCATCTTGGGAGGGATGCCATGATTAGACTGTTTAAAACTGATTGGTTTAACCCCAAATTCCGTCAAGTTGCTGAAGCAGTTTGCCATCGTTGCGTCATTTGCCAACAGATGAACGCAGGGAAGGGAACCGTAGTAAACCTGAGCCTTATTGGAAGAGCAGGGGGTCCCTTCAGCAGGTTGCAAATGGACTTCATTGAGATGCCTGTGCATGGAGGCTTGAAGTATGTGTTGGTGGTTGTGTGCATTTTTTGTCATTGGATTGAAGCATACCCTACATGCAGAAATGACAGTCTCACAGTTGCAAAACTGCTCTTGAGAGAGCTAATACCACGTTTCGGATTCCCGATCTCCTTAGAATCAGATAGGGGAAGTCACTTCAATAACGAAGTAATAAAATTACTTTGTGCAGCGCTGAACATTGAGCAAAAGTTGCATTGTAGCTACCGCCCTGAAGCCTCAGGTTTAGTGGAGCAAATGAATGGCACATTGAAATCAAGAATGGCGAAAATATGTGCATCAACAAACTTAAAATGGCCTGACGCATTGCCCTTGGTGCTAATGTCAATGAGAAACACCCCTGACAGAAAAACTGGACTGTCCCCGCACGAGATCCTCATGGGCAGAGCCATGAGACTTCCAGCAGTTCCTGCAAATGCTCTTTTGAATATTACAGATGATATGGTGTTAGACTACTGCAAAGGTCTAACTGATGTGGTCCGCTCTTTCTCTCACCAGGTGGAGGCAACCACCTTGCCACCGATCCAAGGTCCAGGACACGCCCTGAAAGCAGGTGACTGGGTCGTGATAAAGAAGCACGTGAGGAAGTCGTGTTTGGAACCCCGTTGGAAAGGACCTTTTCAAGTGATTCTGACGACTACAACCGATGTGAAGTGTGCAGGAGTTCCCAACTGGATTCACGCCAGTCATACAAAGAGGGTATTGTGTCCCACAGATGAGGAAGTTGAAGCGCTGAAATCACCAGTATCTGACAACAAAGTGCCAAGCGCCGAGACAGAGCGAAAGGGAGCTAGAAGCGAACAGGTAGAAATAGAGGAGGGGGAAATATTCTCTGAGGACGAAGCAACTGATTCATTTGGGGAAGACCAAGGAGGAGCCTCAGAGAGTGACGAAGGTCCAGAAGGTGACAAAGAGCCTGAAACAGCTGAAAGCGACAAAGAGCCTGAAGCAAGTAACAGTGGCAAAGAGCTTGAAACGGGTAAAGGAGCAGGAGAGCCTGATCAGAGGAGGGCTTTCCCCGAAGCAGACGATACAGGAAAAGAAAAGGAAAACCTGATTGACTTCCTAGAAGGAGAAGACAAGACGGAACAGAACGAAGCTGTTCAAACTTCTTCGGAAGAAGTTGCAGGTCCATCAAGTGGACACAGTGCAAAAAGAAGACAAAGCATATCGCCAGTAAAATTAAGAATCAGAGAAACGTTGACCGACAGGGAAGGGCCAAAGGTGAAAGAGAAAAGAAAGGAAGTGTCTGACGCAATAGCAGCACCAAGAGAAGAGAAAGACTTGGCCAAGGAAGAAAGTACCAGCGAGAGAGAGTCAAAGAGAGATGCAAAATTGAAAAGAAAAAGAATACCAAGCAAAAGATATTCTGGTCCGAAGTGGGCATACTTAGCCACTAACGATTGGTCAGACGAATTCGTATCCCTTAGTCTCGAGAACGAAGAGACAGAACTTCACTTTGGCACATGAGGAGTGAAACTCCATGAACTTTACGGAATAGAGACATTGATAATCTGATTGACTTTTCAACCGGCTAAGACATTGCTAACTTGATTGACTTCTGAAACCGATTCTGAGACAACGCTGATAACCGATAAGAGACTAAGCTGCTAAAGAAAACTGTGTGGACATTGAACTCGTTCAGCTTTGTAAATATTTGCAAACCCGCTTTGATAAAGTGTCTTCAACTTTCTGATTCTATACAGATCATGACTAGCTTCACTACACAGGGGCGTAAAATGAAGTGTTGTAAATACATGTGTATAGGTCTAATAACCGCATGCGTACTAATAATTGTAGCGATAGTTCTTGGAATGCATGGAAAGAATGAGAGTGAGACGAATTATGCTTCTACTTCTAAACCTACTATTATTACTGAACTAACAGCTATGAAGTGGCTCGAACAAGACGAGAGACACTTGCATGATAAGAAGGAACTTTCATCTAACGTTTTCTATCGCTTGTTGAGTGAGTATGTTGAGACAATGGATGCGAAAGATTGTTATGTGTGTACACAAATACCTACCTCAGTAGTGGAAGGGGTGATGTATCACAGCATGCCTCTTACGTACGGAATTACATGTAGTATAATAACGTCCAGATTTTATGGTCAGACGTACATTCATTATTTTTACTCCAATTATGATGTCACATTTGCATATGTCCCCATAATAGAGTATCTGAGCAAAATAGCTAGTGATTATTATTTCAAAATTAATGAGGGAATTCTTTGAACCGTTATCACCCTTTCACACAGCTCATGCGCATAGAGAGAACCTTACATGCTTGCTTTCACAGGTAGAGATAAACTTCTTAGACCGCACTGATGAGAGGAGGAAATAAATTAAGGAGGAATTAGAAAGGGAATTACACAAAAGGACATCTGTAGATAACTATGCTTTTGCCGCAATAAAGACACAAGGGAAAATAGCTTTAGATACATTGCACGTAGGGAGATTTTGTATACATAGACATAAATCATACTATGACACAGTTTTTGTGGGAACGAGTGAATGCAAACATACGTTTTTGTTTCAACCTAAGTGGATGTTCATGCTGAATGGACAAGACCCAGTTATTCCTGGAATATATTATATTTGTGGACTTAACGCTTATTATCGTCTTCCTAAAGGATGGTATGGGAGATGTTATTTGGGAATAGTGTTCCCAAAGATTTACCAACTGGATGACTTAAAGAAATTTCCAAAGCTGTCTGAATCACATCATGTCCAGAAAAGAGAGACAGCTTCTGGTGTGGTAGGGGATATATTTGGAGCTTTGATTCCTTCAGTAGAAGTCATATTGAATTCAATCAAAATACGAAAGTTGTCTACTATTGTGGATAACATGCTGACAAAGTTTTCAGGAGCTATAATCCTGATGGATGCTGAACTCGCTGCAGAAAGAGCTATGACTCTTCAAAATCGGCTTGCCTTAGACATTCTTTTAGCAAAGGATGGCGGCGTTTGCAAAATGCTTGGTACACGTCACTGTTGTACATATATACCGGACAGCAGTGGAAAAATTAGAACGATGCTTACAAATTTAACTAATGAAAGTATAGATTTAAAGGAATTAAAAGAACCAGGAGTTTGGGAGAAAGTTGGAAAAGGATTTGATTCTGTGGGAAATTGGCTCAGCAACGTTTGGAACGGATTGTTACTAAAAATAGTAAAGGGAATATTAATAATATTAATTTGTTTATTAGTCTCTTGGGGAATATGGAAAAGTATCAAAATGTTAAAAGCAAGGAACAAAAGGAAAAGAGAAGAGAAAATAGAGAACAGAATGGTAGAAATATATAGAGAAAAATCTAAAGGGACTAAAAGAAAAAGGGAACTGACTGAAGTGCCAAATTACTATACAGAATTTTAATGGAATAAAATTTGTGGGTAGATTTAATGTGATGACATAATTAGTCATCAGAGGAGGGATTGATGACGCAGAAAAAGAAGGTCCGACATATATTCATACATATCGTGTAATCAAAACATATAATGAAGTGTGATTTTAGTGAAGAAAATAATGTACGAGGGAAATTGTGCCCTCGGGGTAGTTCGCCATCATTGTAAACGAGCTTTATTAATCATGAAGAATTGAAAATTATAGTAATCCGTCATAATTGCAAATGTATGCCATGATTTCTTGTTTGAAGCTGTTTTGCTTAGCTTAAATTTAGTAGAGGCTTTGGCCTAGTTGCCTGGTCTCAAATTCTAACTGCGTGGCTTTCTCCTTGAACTAATGAAACATATATTCTTGCTTGAAGTTGTATTTTTCCAGTAGAGATGACTAATATACTTATCTCCAAGGTTTCGTACTAGGCCGGTTTCATCCCCTTTGATACAAGGTCAGTCTCTGCAGGTGCGGACAATGAAGGTACAGATAGTAAAATAATTGGCAAACCATATTACAACTTGTGTTCCAAGGCTCCAAGGGCAGTGTATGCATAAATGAGCGCTAGTAAAAAGACAATTTTCATTGGACAATTTGAAGCCTATCTATGAACCCTCCAATGGAAGACCCTGCAGAATTTGGAATGTTCCTTACTTAAACCCACTGGACAAAGAGAAGTCAGCCATTTTCCTTGATGCCAGTTTGAAGGCAGATGCCAGACTCCATTTTGGACGATACCCTGATGCCCTTTTCTCTATCTGAGAGAAAGAGACTTTAAGAATTCTCACCCTAGAGACTTTAACTTTGATTTGCCCCGTCTTGCCCATGAAGTAACTTTGCCCCATTCTCCTTGCCGCTGCAAGGGAACATGCCCTTAACTTTGCCCCTTTGAAACTTGCCCCATGCTGATCGAACCGGTACCTGAAGGACGAAGACTTTCTTGAATGCTGATTGTATTTGGTAAATATGAAATGATAAATGTATTATGCATTGTGTTTTTCCTTTTAGGTACCAACTGCTATTTTGATAGGGTCCTAGCTAGAAGTTTTCCAAATTTGTGTTGACTAAATTCGTTTTGCATGAAGTCCCACATGCCAATGCTAATTAGAGGTTAGTCGAGGAATCCATTCGATGCACCATGTTAATTTGAAATCTTGTTATGCTGACCAATGTATGAAATTAGTCAAATACAGTTAGTCATATTAGTAATTTGCATTGTGATAACTGAGTGTATTATTATTCAGATTTTACGTAGATTGCGTTTCTTCCGCCGCTATGGACAGCTAGTAATGACAGAGTTCATATACATATATCATTTGGTTTTGAGACTTACATACATTGTTCTAGCTTTGTTAATATAGGGAAATAAATTCACTAACTTTTAATAAAATGGTGTGGTTATTCATGACTGAAAGGTCATGGTGCGCCGAAATACCAACTGTTATTGATTTCTGATGTGCTATATTGATCTATTAATTGAGTATTGATTACCGATTGCAATAGTTATCGATTATTGATCTGAGTGACCCGACTATTCTAGGATGAGGAGAGCCCGACTCGGTTAAAAGATTCACCGACTTCCAACGTGTCCAGGTACAGGTAAATTATAAGGGATGGACGCGTTATCAGGGGTGACTGGAATCTGGCCAGAGATGCAGAGCTAGACAGAACAGGACCCCTTGAGGTTAGTAACAACCATGACAGGGCAATCTTGACTAATGTGATGACGGATCAGGGACTGGAGGCTTACGCATCCATCTGACAGAGAATACACTTTCCTGTCTTCAGTACATGGAACCTAATCACGTTGGGATTACTTCCGTGTGTCACGCAGCATATTGGCCCAAATTCAGGATACCCAAATATTGGAATCAGGCATCTCAGACCGTTCCAAGTCCTCCTGGCCATCGACATAGGTCTCCCCTCCCTGGGCCGCAAGCCCTGGCACTTCGTCGTACACCGCTACCACTCCCCTCGGGGCAAAGCGCAATTACGGACCCATACGTCCATTCCTCTCAGAGGGTTACGTGGGCACCGGCTGAAGCGACTATCAGTGGGCAAATGATGCGAGATGCGGCAATAGCCAACATGAATAGAAAAGCCCGTCAGAAGGTTCTAGAGCACGACCAAAGGCACCTCACACAACAATATGCTACCCATCCAACTCTACATACGTGCCAGCACCTGGAGCGTGCCCGTATAGCCCTCGATGAGCTATATATGTCACAGGTTGAATATGCGTTACAACGCCTGCGAGGGCGACACTGTGAGCGAGGAGAGAGAGCTGGCCAACTTTTAGCGGCACAACACCATCGAGAGCGATTGCACAAGCCATACCGGCTATAGCGTCCTCCAGCGGGGAGAGACTAACTCGCCCACAGGAAATCGTCAATGAGTTTGCGACTTTCTACCAATGCCTCTATACTCCGGAAACTACGACTAGTCCCACCCAAATAGAGGCCTTTTTAAACAGCACCAACCTCCCCCTCCTCTCGACTGAGGGCCAGGCCCTTCTGAATGGAGATTAGCATGCTTGAAATAACACAAGCCATCTCCAACCTGCCCTACCATAAATCGCATGGGGTCAATGGCTTTCCATTGGAATTTTACAAGTGGGCCAATGAAGAAGCAGTTGGTGCTCTACATGAGGCCCTTACGGAAGCATGTTGCGAGGGCTCAGGGGGTGCAATATCCAATAGAGCAACGATAGCGGTCCTACCAAAACCGGGACAGAATCCCCTATTCTGTGGCAGTTATCAACCCATCTCACTCCTGAACAGAGATATCAAGATCTCTTGGCCAGTGTCTTGGCTGCCCGCCTGCATAAGGTTATCCCGTCTCTAATCCATTACACCCAAGTGGGCTTTGTACCAGGACGTACCTCAAGGAACCATCTGTGCACCCTGGCCCTGTGGTAAGCCAGACACCTGCCAGACGAAGCTCTTGCTCTGTCCCTAGATGCCGAAAAAGCATTTGACTGCATCTAATGGGACAATCAGTTTGTGACTCTGCATAAATTCGGACTGGGGGACCAATTTATTGCCAAAGTCCACCTGCTCTATAACTGCTCAATGGTACAAGTTAACTGTGGGGGCTTTATCTCTGACCCTTTCTCAATCTGCAGAGGGATGAGGCAGGACTGTCCCCTCTCGACACTTCTATTTCTGCTAGCAATGGAGCTGCTTGGGGCAATGATTTGCCAGTCTACTCTGATAACAGGGATCCCTCTGAAGGGGGGAGTCTCTCAAATTTGACATCCTACTCACTCTTGCAGACTTGGGAAGTTCCTACCAGCCTTACTCGAGATAATTGAGGGTTTTGCAAAGATACCGGGTTACCGGGTAAACTGGGATGTGAAGTGTTGTCCCCAATACTATTGACAACACGAGCTGCGATAAACGGATATCCATTTAGATGGATCCCAAACCGCCTTAAATACCTGGGGATACATGTTAATCGAGGACTAGAATGGCTGGTGGCAGATGACCTGGACCCTCTCACGGCTCTCATGAAACTGAACTTTGAGAAATGGTCTCACCTAGGCCTCTCAATGTGGGGTAGAGTACAAGTGGTAAGAATGGTCACATTACCATGCTTTACATAAATGTTGAGAATGATACCCCTCCAAGTACCCCTCCAGTCCCTGAGATCAATAAATGCAGCAATCAGAGCTTTCCTGTGGGGCTCCTCACCTCCCTGATTAGCATCCGCAAAGCTCATAGCATGCCCACATGTCCCAACTAGCATACATGATTCCCAGACTACCGGATCAACCCCAGTGGGTGGTCACGGAAAGGTAACTGCTCTCACACCGAGGCTGCCTTAGCACACTATACAGTGTTGGTCCTCGACAGCCCCGCCCAGTCAACCTGATCTGAAATGTGATGCATACAGCCTGGAACAGGACGCACCGCCTCCTCAGAATATACCCCTCTCTACACACTCAGGCCCCACAATGACAGCCTATGCGTAGGAGGTGCCCCCCTCGATTGGCCACAATGGAACGTGGTCGGTATTGAGAACCTGACTCAGATTATAGATGACGGGGTACTCAATCCGTTTGAGAACTTACGGGAGGAATATGGTCTCCATCCTCGTCAGGAATGGCGTTATCTCCAACTTAAACACTGCCTACTCTATAGTATGGGAGTTGCTCCGTGGATAGTCCAGAGCTCGCCCATAATGGCCTATCTCAGGACATGGGACCATCATAAAGGGTTGATGGCAGGCCTTTATGAGGTAATAACACGGCATCTATATTCGCAACCCCTTCTTGAAACATTACACTGTAAATGGCAGGCCCAACTACAGAAGGACTATCACCTGGAAGACTGGAAGACTTGAAGGCTGGTCAGACATAATAGAAGGCCTAGATAGAGGTACTAGAGAAGTCCGGCTGAAGTTCTGTCTCTTTAAGATAATACATGATTGGTATTGCATTACATAGAGTAGGACTCCTACCTCACACGAACTGTTGGCAATGTCCGGAGGCTCGCTGTGACCCGGTCCACTTCTTATGTGAATGTCCTTCGATACAGCCCTTTAGGGAAGCGGTGGGATCCACACTCAGCACAAGGGGGACAGCATGCCAGTATCTTATGGTACCTTAGGGCGAGATAGGCTCCAGGTGGTTCCCCATTAGCAGGGACAAGCCACTCCCCCAATTCGATTCAATATAACTGTGCCTGTGTCTCCTGCCCCCCCTCTTGTGAAGATCCACCCTCTTCTTTCTTACCCTCCTGGCCCCTCTCCTTTTTCTTTTTCCTATCCCTCTCTCTTACTGTAAGTTCCTCCCCTCACACACACCGATTTAAAATAGTTATTGTTCTTATCTATCCTTCACTAAAACCATGATGGTGTATTCAGATTGGCTATGCATCTGTACCTCCTTTCTTGGAACTGTTGTATCTCTCTAATAAAGATTTCTTTTTTTTTTAAAAGGGCTACTGTCTATATGGGTCCGGAGCTGGTCGATGGCCTACTCTATGCTGGCGAGCCGGCTCATCCGCTGCAGGATGCAAAGGTGCAATGCCCTGGTGGAGCGAGAGGGTGCAGCAGCAGGTGCAGTCAGGGACCCTGACTGCTGGCCGCAGCTCCGGCCATGTACTCGCCAGGAGGCAGGGGGCAGGTGTGCTGTTCTGCTGGGTCCTGGGTCTGATGCAGCTGTTTTGGCCTATTCCTCTTCCAGGATCACCAGGCACATGGAATTTCACATGAATGTTCCCCAGCCTCTGCTGCCACAGGTGAGCTGCTATCTCCTTCCTAGTTGGTGGTGGTCATCGGGCAGGAGTCGCAATTTCGAGAAAAAGAAGAATAACAAAAGACACATTGTAAATAATGCTCTGAACGAACACTTCTTCAAATGATAGATAGTGGGTAGTACAGTAGCACTACATTGCTGGTCCCCTACGTATGATAGAATTTGATGTGATTATTATTTAAGAACTAAGAGAGTCACATGCCCAATATTTGATTTGTTTACCTACACATGCCTCACATAAGAAGCACTAACTGTCTGGTAGAAAAGAATTAAGGCAGATTAAAACTAGAATACAAAGCTGGCGATTTCTATTTTTTCCTATACAAATCTCTTCTAGTAACTAAATGGACACATTTAGTGAAAAAAAAAAAAAAAAAACTCTCCTAATGATGAGTAAGGTATTATGCACTATGGAGTACAAGTTGTTGTGCCAAAATGTTGGAGGCATGGTAGTCAATGCTTCAAGTACATTGCTACTGTCTGAAGCTCAAGCATATGTAGCTGACAATTATGTATCTTTAATTCCAATGGCCCTGCTCTTCCCTGCATGTCTTTCACTAAGTGTAGGTTTTACCCTGACTCCAAAGAGGGAGATGAATAAATATAAGATACATCACACATGTCATGTATAAAATTCAGATTTATTTCATCCTATCTGCTGTAAGTAGATTGGGGAACAATGCACTATACTACAGGGAAAAGTATAAGCTAAATAGATTGTATTTGGCTTGTTCATCACAGAGTATCCCCTACACCAACTTGAAATAAAATCGGGCACTTACTAGTCCCACTTTACTCACTGGTCTTGCCCACCATCACAAATTCTTTCCAACAAATTGATTTGCTCCGCAGGAAGGAAAGTAAAGAAACTTGACTTACTCTAGTGCAGAGTAAGGAAGATGGATCAGGCAGGTAGGTAGAGCTTGTGCTATAGAAGAATTGAGAGGCATCACACATCTATTTACAGAAGAAGACCTCCCTTTTGTATTCATCCAAGCAATTATTCAATTGTCCTTTCATTCTTTCCCTATATAGGCCATAGCTACCATGATTTAAGCTTTACTTTCTCTCATTCCGTCTTCCACCAAAATTCACAATAATTTATCCATCCATTCAGTAACCACAATATCCACCCTTTCTTTCAATCATTCTTTCATCCATCCATCCATTTACCCAATACCTGTACTCACCCACGCATCCTTTTTCATCCACCCAGGCATTGTTTCCTTTCACTCTTTTCACCCATCCTTTCTTTTAATCTTCTGTTCTTTCCTGTTTCCATCAAGCCATCATTTTTAGTATACATTATGTGGGCCTTCACTGAGTTGCAGACAAATGAGGCCATAAGTAACCCAACCACCTCTGTAGCTGTTATGCAGCTGGTTCATAGATCTGATCACAAAAATGACCTTGCATCTAGTTAGTAAGAGTAATTGTCAATAAGCAAGCAATGTGACTTACCAGTGTCCATCCCTGTCGCTGGGTCGGCCCCTGCTCCTTCTGCTCATTCAGCGATCGAACTTGAGCTGACTCCTCCACTTATGGTTGGTGTGGCTATAAAAAAACAGCATACAATTTTAGATGCCAGATGCCATTCTTAATTTTTAAAATAAAAAAAATGCAACCACAATTGTTGCAGTTCAGTTAGCATTGCAGTCTCTTCTGTCAAAAATATCACTGAGCATTTTGTTTGAATGTTAGTAAAGCCAAGGAGACAAGCCAACCAAAAGCTTTGTATTTTAGAGGGGCAGAGCTATAGCCTATGATTGACAATTACTCAGAATCAATGAAGAGCAATGAAGGGGTGGAAAATGGTCAATGAATTACTGAAAAACAGATAATGCAGGGATAACAGGAAATAAAGCTTGGATAGGGAAGTTGGAAAACAAGGGAGACAGTATAAAAAAGTAAACAAGGCAAAATTAAAAGTAGTATAAAAGTGTGGAGAGGTAAAAGTTAGGTAAATAATAATATTAAATAAAAGGACTTACTGGCATGATTAGAGCCATTTGCATCAGAGCTGGGGGTCGGCGCCTGCCCAGCTCCTGCTGGACCCGCTGGTGCAGTGCCCTTTTTCTTGCCCTTGGGTGCTCATGAAAGAGTAGAAAGAAGATTAAACAAAAAGGTACATTGGTGGTACCGTTAATCTCCACAAAACTATTATATAACAGGCAAATGCAATAACATTGTACTTAAAACAGATCACCTATGGTACTATACTACTATGATCAACTATTGTTGAGTTAGCTATACTCCTAAAATCCCTATTCCAAATTTCCATAAGAAAACCTACATTTAGAACTAATGCATTTCAATGAATAATCTTTAATTCTGTTCTCATTTCTCAAGCCCCTCGATGGACCAACTCAGTCTCCCAGTTTTTGCAATGCATGAATACTCGCACCATTGTGAAATTGCTTAGAACTGTACGAGCTACATAAAGTCACAGAGAATGCAAACTCACTGATACCACTAATTCACTATGGAGATAGGAGAGCAGAGGAGTACGCATTGCAATGGCTTCTTAAATAATCAGCCATAGCAAGTTCTTACCTACGACTATAATGATGTAGCGCCGAGCACCTGCCTAACTCTAACTGGATCACATAATAAATAATAATCTTAACGTGAACAAAACAAGATGGCTGCTGTTGCCCCACCGCTCTTCCATGGTGCTGGCTGGATGGGCAGGGTAGGGTAGGAAAAGAAAGAGGAGAAAAAGGAAGGAAATAAGGGAAAGATAAACATGAATAAATAAGTCACAAAAAACACAAAAACATTAAAACACAGTAAAAATAATGAGACACAAAAAGAAACACTAATACAGTAGATATAAATAGGGATAAATCAAGTATGGGGTGGAGGATTACAATGATTGAGGGCATATTAAAGTAGAAGAACCTTAAACAGGGTGAAAAACAAGATGGCCGTGCCCACGCAAACTGCATGGTGCATTGTGCATGCGATTCTGAACACGAGTACGCACTTTGCGTTGCGTTTGATGTCAAACGCAATGCAAAGGGTACAATGGAGAACTTCGCTTGCTGGCGGAACTCAGTGTAGCACAGCTGTGTTTTTTTGCAACTTCGCCGAGTTCCGTGTAGCTCTGCTCCACCCACTCCTCCCAGGTCTAATATTAATCCCCCTAGCTTCTCACACATGGTCCTAATGTAAGGATTACAAATCCATAATACAATGCAAACAGCAGATGTACATACCTGGGTTTTAATATGTTTAATCTTTAAAGCCAAAGCAAAGCCAGTGGGTCCAGCTTGTAACTTAACGTGCACTCCAGACCTTTCCTCTTTTACAATGCATGTTTATGCTGAGTTCTTAGAGCAAAGAATCGATTTACATAGTGTTAGACCTGACAGCCTTAGGGTAGTCACCCCTAACTTTTTGCCTGCCTCCCTCCATTTTTTTGGACACTGTTTTTGCTGGTTTATAGACTCTGCGCACTTTACCACTGCTAACCAGTGCTAAAGTGCATATGCTCTCTCCCTTAAAACATGGTAACCTGGAATCATACCTGATTGGACTATTAATTTACTTATAAGTCCCTAGTAAGGTGCACTTTATGTGCATAGGGCTGGTAAATTAAATGCTACTAGTGGGCCTGCAGCACTGGTTGTGCCACCCACTTAAGTAGCACCTTTTTCCTTGTCTCAGGCCTGCCATTGCAAGGCCTGTGTGTGCAGTTTCACTGCCACCTCGACTTGGCATTTAAAAGTACTTGCCAAGCCTAGAACTCCCCTTTTTCTACATATAAGTCACCCTTAAGGTGTGCCCTAGGTAACCCCTAGGGCAGGGTGCTGTGTAGGTAAAAGGCAGGACATGTACCTGTGTAGTTATATGTCCTGGTAGTGTAAAACTCCTAAATTCGTTTTCACACTACTGAGAGGCCTGCTCCCTTCATAGGCTAACATTAGGGCTGCCCTCATACACTGTTGAAGTGGCAGCTGCTGATCTGAAAGGAGCAGGGAGGTCATATTTAGTATGGCCAGAATGGTAATACAAAGTCCTACTGACTGGTGAAGTCGGATTTAATATTACTATTCTAGAAATGCCACTTTTAGAAAGTGAGCATTTCTTTGCACTTAAATCCTTCTGTGCCTTACAATCCACGTCTGGCTGGGCTTGGTTGACAGCTCCTTGTGCATTCACTCAGACACACCCCAAACACAGGGTACTCAGCCTCACTTGCATACATCTGCATTTTGAATGGGTCTTTCTGGGCTGGGAGGGTGGAGGGCCTGCTCCCACACAAAAGACTGCCACACCCCCTACTGGGACCCTGGCAGACAGGAGTAAACTGAAAGGGGACCTGGTGCACTTCTTAGCCACTCTTTGAAGTCTCCCCCATTTCAAAGGCACATTTGGGTATAAAACAGGGCCTCTGCCCTACCTCATCAGACACTTGCTGGAGAAGAACCCTGAACCAGAAACTACATCCTGCCAAGAAGAACTGCCTGGCTGCTCAAAGGACTCACCTGTCTGCTTTCTACAAAGGACTGCTGCCTTGCTGTTGCCCTGCTGCCTTGCTGAACTCTTGTCTGGCTGTGAAAGTGCTCTCCAAGGGCTTGGATAGAGCTTGCCTCCTGTTCCCTGAAGTCTCAGAACCAAAAAGACTTCTCTCTTTTACTTGGACGCTCCGTGCGCCGAAAATTTCGACGCACAGCTTGTTTCGCGGCGAGAAAAACGCCGCACACCGACGCTGATCGACGCGACGCTCTTGGGACGATCGAAGATCCGACGCACGGCCTCGCAAGGACAACGCCACCTGACCTCTAGAGGAGAAATCGACGCGACGCCTGCCGTGAGATCGTAATTTCAACGCGCAGCCCCACAGATCGAAGTCTAGAGGAGAAATCGACGCGACGCCTGCTGTGAGTTCGTAAATTCGACGCGCAGCCCCGCAGATCGACTCACAGCCGGAGAACAAGCAGGCGAATCCACGCACAGACCCGGGACATCTGGTAATCCCCGCGATCCATGGAAAGAGACTGTCCACGCGCCGGAAAACGACGCCCGACTTCCCCGCGTGGAAAATAACGACGCAAGTCCGTGTGTGCTGGGGAGAAATCGACGCACACACCCTTTTTCCACGCACCTCTTCTCTTGTGGCCCTCCGAGGAGATTTTTCCACTCCTAACCAGGTACTTGTGCTTGAAAGAGACTTTTGTTACATTCTAAAGACTTAAGACACTTTATATCACTTCCCTGTGATATTTCTACAATTTTCCATTGCAACTTTATTCTTTTTGACCTACAATTATCCTGATAAATATTATATATTTTTCTAAACACTGTGTGGTGTATTTTTGTGGTGCTATATGGTGGTATTGTATGATTTATTGCACAAATACTTTACACATTGCCTTCTAAGTTAAGCCTGACTGCTCGTGCCAAGCTACCAGAGGGTGGGCACAGGATAATCTTGGATAGTGTGTGACTTACCCTGACTAGAGTGAGGGCTTTTGCTTGGACAGAGGGTAACCTGACTGCCAACCAGAAACCCCATTTCTAACAATGGTGATCAGCGGTGAGGATAGGACTTGTATTTGTGCAGTGACATACAGTAGCTAAGTATTTCACTACCTACCCACAGTTGAAGGTCAACTTGATTTTTATCTCTTTTTGAAAATCCGTTTTTTCCTGACAATTTTCAAAAACTAAATCCTCACTCAACATGTCTCTGACTGGGTCTCAGACAGGGGACTTTGACCTAGTTCAGTTGGATACATACACGGTCAAACAACTAAGAGGATTCTGCAGGGCATTAAGGGTACCCACCCAAGGGGCCTCCAGAAAGGAGGACTTTCAAGTGGCGCTGAGGGCCTGGGCAGAAGCCCATTTAGAGGATGATGAGGAAGGGGAGCCAGAAAATGGCCCCTCAGAAGGATTTTCGCTATCTATGGATGGTGTTACCACTGCAATTGTGCACCCTTCCAGACCAGGGAGCAGTGTCTCCATGCAAAGCCTGACCGCAGAGGAAAGGAGAGAGTAAAGGGAGTTCCAATTGCAAATGGCAAAACTGAAAATTGAGGCGCAACAGGAGGAGAGGAGGGCAGAAAGAGAAGCCAAACAAGCTGAGGCTGAAAGAGCAGCCAAACAGATTGAAGCTGAAAGGACAGCCAAACAGATTCAAGCAGAAGCTGAAAGGGCAGCCAAACAAGCAGAAGCTGAAAGAGCAGCCAAACAAGTGGAAGCTGAAAGAGCTTTGGCTGAAAAGAAACTATTGTTGGCTCATGAACTGAGTCTCAAGGAGCTGGAGATCAAGGCAAGACAGTCTGAATCCAGCAATAATGGTGGCAGCATACAGACAGGACCTGCTGGAGAAAAGAAGGTTCGTATACCCAAAAATGTGGTGCCCAGTTTTGTGGTGGGAGATGACATAGATAAATGGTTAGCTGCTTATGAAGTTGCACTAAGGGCTCATGAGGTTCCTGAAGGGCAATGGGGGGTAGCTATGTGGGGTTATTTGCCGCCATTGGGGAGGGAAACACTTCTCACATTGGATCCACCGGATCAAAACACATACCCACTCCAGAAAGCCACTTTACTTGCCAAGTTTGGGCTGACCCCTGAGGGATACCATCAGAGGTTCAGGGACAGCACCAAACAAACCACACAAACATGGGTAGATTTCTTTGATTTCTCTAGTAAGGCACTGAATGGATGGGTGCGGGGCAACAAAGTAGCAGATTATAAAGGTTTATATGACTTGATCCTGAGAGAGCATATGCTTAATGTTACTTATACAGATTTGCGCCAGCACCTAGTGGATAGTAAGCTGACTGATCCCAGGAAGCTTGCTGAGGAGGCGGACCTCTGGGTTAGCACCAGAGTGTCCAAAAAGGTACCTGGGGGGGACTCCCACAAAGGTGGTCAGGGTTCCCAACAGAAGAAAGAGGGGGGAGATAAACTTACAGATAAGGAACTCTCTAAAGGCCCCCAAAAGAATTCCCAGGGAGGGGGTGGCAACCCTTCCTTTTCCAAATTTGGGAAAAAGCCAGGGACATTTGACAAGTCAGGAAAATCTAGCCCCAAATGCATTGAGTGTTACCAATATGGTCACTACAAAGGCGATCCACAGTGCCCCAAGAGGGCACCGTCCACTACCGGACAGGCACCTGGGTTGACTAGTGTAGCACTCGGGGGGAGATGGTCCCAACTAGCTTTGGGGAGCAGGTAGAGATTTCCCTAGTGTCCCTGGGAGAAGGAGAAATGGTGCCCAAGGCCCACATGCCCAGAAATACTTCCAAGTACCGGCAGTGGGTCACCATTGATGGGCAGAGGGTGGAGGCTCTGCGTGACACAGGAGCCAGTATGACTACTATCAAGAGTCAGCTGGTGTCAGCAGAGCAGATAGTACCTAATACATTCCACTAGGTCAGAGTCGCTGACAATCGCGAGAGTCACCTACCGGTGGCTCTGGTTCCCTTTGAGTGGGGGGGGGGTCTCTGGTACTCTGAAAGTAGCTGTGAGTCCTTCCATGCCTGTAGATTGTCTGTTAGGCAATGACCTTGAGCACACTGCTTGGAAAGAAGTGGAGCTCAGGTCTCACCTGGAGATGTTAGGGTTACCTGAGTGGGTCTGCATGACCACACGGTCCATGGCTGACCGAGAGGGAAGTCAAGGGCATCTGGAGCCTGGAACGATGGCCCAGAGAGCTGCCAGGAGGAGGGACCAGGGGTGCGGGAAACCGGCCCCAGCTGTTCCCACAGTGGCTGACGGGGCTCCTGAGGAGGAGGCTTCCGAGCCAACTGGGGAAGACATTGCCGCCCTAGGTGACTTACCTGAGCTTGCTGGCTGGCAAGTTGAGGGTGGACCCACCAGGGAGGAATTCTGCAAGGCGCAGAAAGAATGTCCCACTCTAGAAGGTTTGAGGAAACAAGCCTCAAACCAGGCAGCCGGCGACGCCTCTGGCGATCACCACCTATATTGGGAGAATGATCTCCTCTACAGTGAGCCTAAGGTTCCGGGCTTTGGGGCAGCACGTATGCTGGTGGTCCCCCAATGTTACCGAACCTTCCTACTGGGTCTGGCTCACGACATTCCCCTGGCAGGACATTTGGGGCAGGGCAAGACCTTTAACAGGCTTGTCACCCACTTTTATTGGCCCAAAATGAGGACACACTCAGACAAGTTCTGCAGATCCTGTCCTACCTGCCAGGCCAGTGGTAAAGCAGGAAAAAGGGTTAAAACCCCCCTGATTCCACTTCCTGTCGTTGGCACCCCCTTTGAAAAGGTGGGCATCGACATTGTTGGTCCCTTGGACCCCAAAACTGCCTTAGGCAACAGGTTCATCCTGGTTTTGGTGGACCATGCCACCCGTTACCCAGAGGCAATCCCTCTGAGGACAGTAACTGCACCGGTGGTGGCCAGAACCCTGATGGGGATATTTACCCGTGTGGGATTCCCCAAGGAAATAGTGTCTGACAGAAGCACTAACTTCATGTCTGCATACATAAAGTCTCTGTGGGATGCGTGTGGTGTAACTTACAAGTTCACCACACTCTATCACCCCCAGTCGAATGGTCTTGTGGAGAGATTCAACAAGACCCTGAAAGGCATGATTGGTGGCCTCCCTGAGGCCATGAGGCGTAAGTGGGACGTCCTCTTACCATGCCTTCTCTTTGCTTACAGAGAGGTCCCCCAGAGAGGGGTAGGGTTCAGTCCCTTTGAACTTCTCTATGGGTACCCTGTCAGGGGACCCTTAAGCATTGTCCAGGAGGGATTGGAGAAAGCTCCAAAGACACCCCCTCAGGATGTGGTCAGCTATATGTTGGCCCTCCGCAACCAGATGACCCGCTTCTGGAAAGAAGCCCAAGATAACCTTAAGGCCAGTCAAGAGGTGATGAAACAATGGTATGACCAGAAGGCCACCCTGGTAGAGTTTCAACCTGGAGACAAAGTGTGGGTAATGGAGCCAGTAGAGCCCAGAGCTCTCCAGGACCGCTGGTCTGGCCCATTTGAAATAAAGGAGCGGAAAGGGGAGGCCACTTACCTAGTGGACCTCAAAACCCCTAGGAATCCCCTAAGGGTGCTCCATGTGAACCGACTAAAAGCTCATTTTGAGAGGTCGGAGATCAACATGCTTCTGGTCACAGATGAAGGAACGGAAGAGGAGAGTGAACCTCTCCCAACCTCCTCTCTGCCCAAGAAGGTGATGGGTCAGTAAGCGGGGTCATTTTGTCTGACTCCCTGACTCTAAATCAGAAAGGAGACTGTTATGAGCTGTTGGAGCAGTTCTCCCCCCTGTTCTCCCTTACTCCTGGGCTGACCCACCTCTGTGTTCATGATATTGACACCGGTGACAGTCTCCCTGTGAAAAACAAAATTTACAGGTTGTCGGATAAGGTGAAGGCCAGCCTCAAGGAGGAGGTCTCCAAGATGTTGACTCTAGGGGTCATTGAGAAATCCAGTAGTCCCTGGGCCAGCCCAGTGGTATTGGTCCCTAAGGCTACTGCCCCAGGTGCGAAGCCAGAACTCCGGTTCTGTGTGGACTACCGGGGTCTCAACTCAGTCACACGGACTGATGCTCACCCCATCCCCCGAGCTGATGAGCTCGTGGACAGGCTAGGCGCTGCCAAGTTCCTGAGTACGTTTGATCTTACTTCAGGGTACTGGCAGATCGGCCTAACTGAGGGGGCCAAGGAAAGATCCGCATTTTCAACCCCGGATGGCCATTACCAGTTCCGGGTGATGCCGTTTGGGTTGAAAAATGCCCCCGCTACCTTCCAACAGTTGGTTAACGGGGTCCTAGCTGGCAAGGATGCCTTCTGTGCAGCCTACCTGGATGACATAGCTGTCTACAGTTCCAGCTGGGAGGAACACCTGCTTCACCTCAAGGAGGTGCTTCAGGCCCTGCAACAGGCAGGCCTGACCATCAAGGCCAGTAAGTGCCAGATTGGGCAGGGTTCCGTGGTGTACTTAGGACACCTAGTGGGTGGTGGCAAGGTGCAGCCACTCCAGGCCAAGATTGAAACTATCAAGGCCTGGCAACCACCCCGAACACAGACGGAGGTGAGAGCCTTTCTAGGCCTCAGAGGATACTACCGCCGATTTGTCAAGGGCTATGGTACCATTGTAACACCCTTGACAGAACTCACTTCCAAGAAGCAACCTAGGTTGGTGAATTGGACAGAGGCTTGTCAGAAAGCCTTTGACGCACTGAAGGAAGCCATGTGCACGGCCCCCATATTCATGGCCCCTGACTACTCCCAGGAATTTATCGTGCAGACAGACGCTTCAGAGCATGGCATAGGGGCAGTCCTAGCACAGCTGAATGAGGAGGGCAGAGATCAACCGGTAGTCTTTATTAGCAGAAGGCTATTACCACGGGAACAGAGGTGGAGTGCTATTGAACGAGAAGCTTTTGCTGTGGTCTGGGCACTGAAGAAGCTAAGACCCTACCTGTTTGGGACTCACTTCCGGGTTCAGACAGACCACAGGCCCCTCAGATGGCTCATGCAGATGAGGGGTGAGAATCCAAAACTCTTGAGGTGGTCCATTTCCCTACAGGGGATGGACTTTACGGTGGAACATCGCCCAGGGGTTGACCACGCCAATGCTGATGGTCTCTCCAGGTACTTCCGCCTTAGCGATGAGAGCTCCCAGGAGGTCGGGTAGCTCTCCCCACTTTCAGCTGGGGGGGACACATGTTAGACCTGACAGCCTTAGGGTAGTCACCCCTAACTTTTTGCCTGCCTCCCTCCATTTTTTTGGACACTGTTATTGCTGGTTTATAGACTCTGCGCACTTTACCACTGCTAACCACTGCTAAAGTGCATATGCTCTCTCCCTTAAAACATGGTAACCTGGAATCATACCTGATTGGACTATTAATTTACTTATAAGTCCCTAGTAAGGTGCACTTTATGTGCATAGGGCTGGTAAATTAAATGCTACTAGTGGGCCTGCAGCACTGGTTGTGCCACCCACTTAAGTAGCCCCTTTTTCCTTGTCTCAGGCCTGCCATTGCAAGGCCTGTGTGTGCAGTTTCACTGCCACCTCGACTTGGCATTTAAAAGTACTTGCCAAGCCTAGAACTCCCCTTTTTCTACATATAAGTCACCCTTAAGGTGTGCCCTGGGTAACCCCTAGGGCAGGGTGCTGTGTAGGTAAAAGGCAGGACATGTACCTGTGTAGTTATATGTCCTGGTAGTGTAAAACTCCTAAATTCGTTTTCACACTACTGAGAGGCCTGCTCCCTTCATAGGCTAACATTAGGGCTGCCCTCATACACTGTTGAAGTGGCAGCTGCTGATCTGAAAGGAGCAGGGAGGTCATATTTAGTATGGCCAGAATGGTAATACAAAGTCCTACTGACTGGTGAAGTCGGATTTAATATTACTATTCTAGAAATGCCACTTTTAGAAAGTGAGCATTTCTTTGCACTTAAATCCTTATGTGCCTTACAATCCACGTCTGGCTGGGCTTGGTTGACAGCTCCTTGTGCATTCACTCAGACACACCCCAAACACAGGGTACTCAGCCTCACTTGCATACATCTGCATTTTGAATGGGTCTTCCTGGGCTGGGAGGGTGGAGGGCCTGCTCTCACACAAAGGACTGCCACACCCCCTACTGGGACCCTGGCAGACAGGAGTAAACTGAAAGGGGACTTGGTGCACTTCTTAGCCACTCTTTGAAGTATCCCCCACTTCAAAGGCACATTTGGGTATAAAACAGGGCCTCTGCCCTACCTCATCAGACACTTGCTGGAGAAGAACCCTGAACCAGAAACTACATCCTGCCAAGAAGAACTGCCTGGCTGCTCAAAGGACTCACCTGTCTGCTTTCTACAAAGGACTGCTGCCTTGCTGTTGCCCTGCTGCCTTGCTGAACTCTTGTCTGGCTGTGAAAGTGCTCTCCAAGGGCTTGGATAGAGCTTGCCTCCTGTTCCCTGAAGTCTCAGGACCAAAAAGACTTCTCTCTTTTACTTGGACGCTCCGTGCGCCGAAAATTTCGACGCACAGCTTGTTTCGCGTCGAGAAAAACGCCGCACACCGACGCTGATCGACGCGACGCTCTTGGGACGATCGAAGATCCGACGCACGGCCTCGCAAGGACAACGCCGCCCGACCTCTAGAGGAGAAATCGACGCGACGCCTGCCGTGAGATCGTAATTTCAACGCGCAGCCCCGCAGATCGAAGTCTAGAGGAGAAATCGACGCGACGCCTGCCTTGAGTTCGTAAATTCGACGCGCAGCCCCGCAGATCGACGCACAGCCGGAGAACAAGCAGGAGAATCCACGCACAGACCCGGGACATCTGGTAATCCCCGCGATCCACGGAAAGAGACTGTCCACGCGCCGGAAAACGACGCCCGACTTCCCTGCGTGGAAAATAACGACGCAAGTCCGTGTGTGCTGGGGAGAAATCGACGCACACACCCTTTTTCCACGCACCTCTTCTCTTGTGGCCCTCCGAGGAGATTTTTCCACTCCTAACCAGGTACTTGTGCTTGAAAGAGACTTTTGTTACATTCTAAAGACTTAAGACACTTTATATCACTTCCCTGTGATATTTCTACAATTTTCCATTGCAACTTTATTCTTTTTGACCTACAATTATCCTGATAAATATTATATATTTTTCTAAACACTGTGTGGTGTATTTTTGTGGTGCTATATGGTGGTATTGTATGATTTATTACACAAATACTTTACACATTGCCTTCTAAGTTAAGCCTGACTGCTCGTGCCAAGCTACCAGAGGGTGGGCACAGGATAATCTTGGATAGTGTGTGACTTACCCTGACTAGAGTGAGGGCTTTTGCTTGGACAGAGGGTAACCTGACTGCCAACCAGAAACCCCATTTCTAACACATAGTATCTAAAAAGGTGGCACAATAGAACGCAAAACAACTTAGTAGTGGCTTGTTTCCCCAAATACAATATTATGCTTAATTGGTAAAAATTTGCTAACATTTCTTTTGCAGTTCTTTCACTTTAAACAAAAAAACTTCAGTCGCAGATAATTTTACTCAAAACTGTACATGAAATGTCCAACTGACAATATGAATTATCAAATTTCAGGCATTCTGCACACTTTAAAAACATGAATAAATTACACTGCAGTCTGAATGAGGTCTTATCTTTCAAAAACGTGTCGTGTAAAAAAAAAGCATAAGCTAAAAAAGCAAATAGTAGCTGATTTAATTCAAGGCAATCGCAGTGAAATGTGGCTCTTGGGATGAAAGTGTGACCTCAATTGTACAATAAAGCACTTGGCGTCTAGCCTAGAGCACTCTTAACACAGTCTCTGTAGGTTGTACATCCCTTGGGCAACGGATAACTGCATTTGCCTTCAAAACAATTCACGTTTATACTTGATCAGATATACAGTAGTTTCCTTACATATGGGAAGCATTACAAAAAAATGTGGACAACATGATTCCCATCAATACACAACTAGAAAACATTTGTTGTCCTTTAAACACGAATAGATAGGAAATGCAATTATCCACAAATCCCATGTGTCTTTGTCAAACATGCCATCCCATCCTGGCAAGTATAAAGTGAATTACGTAGCTTAACTAGAACTCATTTGTGACTTCATAGTTGAGAATACGAAAGTATGTTTGTTTGTAATCATGCTTCAGTGGTATCTGCAGACACCTATTAAGAATATTTTCCTCAGGACATTTTGGCGCAATAATAATTGCGGGTCTCACAATGAGCTATTTTGTAACATTTGATTGCTAGCTGAACTTGAAGATTCATGATCAGGTTTAAATCTACACAGCCTTTAGGGTGAAATAGTGACGTGTAAGATTTTGTTCATGAACTTGCACAACAAATCATGGAAATTAAGCGCTATTAGGTGACACTTTATGATATATTATTGCTTGCATTTTGCATGGAAACTGAATGCGAGAACATAGCTCGGGTTCCAAAGCCACTCGAAATTCTGAAATGAGGCTCGTTTGAGGAGAAAATGTCTTTTAGCTATGTTGTTTATATTTTGCTGCAAGATTATAGTGCTCGAACCAGTCTTCAGCGGCAGAAAAGCATGCACATTTCCTGTTATCTTATCGATGTAAAAATATTTTAGCTGTTTCTAGCTGAAAATCAAAAAATCCTATACACCCTGATCGTATTCCTTGAGACTTATAATGTCAACAGTATAGTTTCAATGAAAAGTTTAAAATAGCTATGTTACAGTGTAAGAAGGAAGTATGTATGTTTGTGTGTTGGGTGGCAGGTAAATTAAGGACACATTTCTTTTCTTGGGCTAACTACATGGTACCAAAAGTAAGTTTTTCATCGTATGAGTTTACATCAGTGAATTCACCAGTTGCAAAACTATATAACTTTGGTCTTTTTGTAGAGTTTGAAGGATAGGTTATTCGATCAAAATGTGGCACATATCTTGCCCGCCATACTAAAAGTGCACTTGTGATATGGAGCATGGGACAAACACTACGTTTATGTTGCAGTATCCCATCCATCTAAATAAGGATTTAAGTATCCATTGCTGAATTCTCCGAGTTATAGAGAGGCGAGATACATTTTACCAGGCCCTACTAAATTTGTGATTACATATACACAATTCCAGTACCAAGACAATGACAATATAGCATCTCTCAAAGTAGTGCCATGTTGCACCATGTCAGGGTCTCTCAAATGTATGCCATGCTGTTTTCATCACTTCTTCACATCAGTATTCACCGCACTAAAAAATAATTTGTTGCTGTTTTGCAAATTTCATCATCATCAGAAGTGTCACCGATGAAATCAATTCAAATGCCCACCAACCTGCCAGGGCCAAAAATCAATAAAATTGCAAATATAGGCAACTGCTGATATATAGCACTTAGCACCATCATGAACTTAAAAGAATGAACGGGTGAATACAATTATGTAATGCGTCGCACTGGACTGCCAGTAAGTTACATTAAATGCTCAGTCAAGGAGAGAATCGTTTACAACTGTTGCCCTTTTAGCTGTGTGGAGGGAGTGTCAGTGCATTGAAAATGTGTGCTGTTTCAAGGGAAAATCAGAAGGGTCCTTTTGATAATAGCTTTGAGATAAGACTGTTAGCACCACTTGATCTGCCGACTGCAGATTTCTTTCACAGAGAGATATGGAGACATATCGTTCTAGACAGAGTGAGCTTGGGTTCATTTGGTGAAGAAGAGGTTTGAAAAGTCGGACTTGCTGTCTTGCCTTGCACGTGGGCTGTCACCTGAAGGATCAATCACAATCAATCTTAAATGCTTAAAGGAACATATAATCCTCTGGTTGTGGGCAAGCTGAGTTTGTGTCTGAGTACATTTCAGGATTTTTCAGTGGCAGAAAGTCAGCTGCTTCCTTTTTGCATCACTGAGATTCCTTTCATGCAAGCTCAGCATCTCTTTGTGTAATAGGTCAGAGACGTTCAGTGGCCGTAAAGGTGAGGGGTGCTGGTTTACGATTCCCAGCTCCTCTAAATTATGACAGTTATCTAAATTGGTACAAATGTCATCCCATGAACACATCCAAACCAGAGATACAATGCAGGGCCTGGACTAACACCTGATCTTGCAATCAACCCTTACTGTGCAATGCCTAAGGCCATGTGCAGTAGGTTATGTACAAATTGTGGCTTTTCTCCATGCACAACTGGGGTTGGTCAGAAGGCCTAGTCAGAAGCTCCCTCTTCTCAAAATGGCGCTCGCCTACAACGCTGTACCGCACATCATGGGTTTGATCCCATAACTTGTTAAATCGACTGATCGCATTAGTTCAAGAATGGAAGGTCTACCGTGGATATACTTTTGCCTTGAAAAAGCCCCAGGTGAACTAACCAAAAAAAGGGGGCGAAACACGTGTCAGCTGTTTTTCATCATATGTTCAAGATTTCTACTGTTGTTTTTTCATCATGTGTTCAAGATTTTTACATGGAATACTAAGACACTCAAGATTTGTCACTACCAATAAATTAAACCTTTTTGAAAGCAATGATTGAATGACTTCATGATTGATTACAATGTGATGGAACTTTGACAATACTGACCTTTATGAGTGGGCTATATATTTTTTGGGAACTGCTCTAAAGTGATGCCATGCTCCCAAGTTCCATTTCGGGTACCCACAATGCTGTGGAGGGGCCTGTGGAGGTGCCCAGATTTTTTTAATTCTTTTTTAGTGTGCGCAGTGGGCCCTCGTCTGGTTGCAGGTCCGTTTTCTCGTCCAGCCCTGCACCAGCCCTGTGTCTCCGAACAAGCTACACATGATCTTCGGGTGTGCTTAGCATCTGCTGAGCACAGGCTCTGGGGCATGACCTGACCTTTTGTTAGGTAATCAGCCATTGTAGTGCGTTCATTTTGCAGACTGGCATTTTTCTGTCTGAACTACAGCGCCTGATTAAACCGTGCTGCAGTTGGAGGTGGTGAAATGCCTGTGGGCAAGGTGGGGATAGAACTGGGGTACAGAGGGCACACCTCATAAAAAAGGCAAGAACTGCAGGGCAAACACCGGCATTGGGAGTGTGTTGATGTTTCCCCTATGGTGAAATGTCTACAAATCCTTTTGCTAAACAAGGTTACTATTCTTCCACTCATACTTGAGTGTAAAAAGGAATGCCTGATTAAATTTTACTAATACTGTAGCTAGTACGCCCCCTGCCTAATGTATAATGCATTTGTGGGTGCAAGCTAGTATCTAAGTATGTTCCACTATTACATTCTCATAAATCATAATCTAATGTCAACAAAAAGACCTACTAGGATTAACATGATCTAAATTCATTCAGCAACTGGGGGCGTGTCCAAGTTGGTGACCGGAGCCCTGGTACTCCAGTAAAGCCCCAGGGAGTGATACGGCGCTAGACAAGAGTGGCGAAGCCGAGCTGCTTGGACAGCGCCTTCGCCGCAAAGAGAGTGGAGTCCCAGCCTGCGTAGCCTGTGTGAGGGCCTGCGCCCTGCTTGCGCGAGGGGTGAGCTTGTCACCGAGACCCGGGCATCCCCTCTACCATACGACGATAAGGCACGTGTGCTGTGATCCCCATGATGGGAGGCGCCGGGGGTGCTGTGAAATCTTGCGGTTGGGAGCATGAGGGCTCCGATACAGTAATGCATCGACTTGGCTGCACTTTTTGGGCCACAGCTTGGGCCGCACACAGCCCGTGAGGCTCCTACTTAACCCTTAGCTGCACACAAGCTCCAGCTCGCGTGATTGAGGACGCTATTCACTCTCCTGATGCTCTAGCATCCTATAATAGCTGATATGGGACCGGCCTGGTGACTTTTGACCTAATCCCATCACCCTGGAGCCCTGATTCGCCAGCCACACTGCGTTATTTGACACAGACCACCTTTTTGGAGCCGCTAGCGGTTGCCAGGCTCGGGGGTACACTGGGACTGCGCCCCCAGATCGTGACAGTCTGTTTACAAGCTACTTGGAAATATGCGAGCGACGCTGTCTCATAGGGCCAATTTCTCCTTCCAGCATTGCCTCGATTTGCATCCATACCACACTGAAGCAGGTTGCACCTGAACTGCCCCCAGATTCACATTGTGCTACTTCACGGGGACATCATATTATCCATACCAGCGCTCTGGCGCCGTACATGGGTGTTCACTCACTGGAGGCCTTTTAGCTGCCGATATAGCATCTATCTCCTTCTCCCTGGACATTCACCTCCGGGGTTGTCCTGGTGGGTGCGAGCCTGATTGGGTGCTCCTGCCTGGGGCCCTCTCATGGTCTGGGCAGACGGATGGGTAAATCGAGATCCGCCAGGACTTCTGCGACAACCCTGTAGACAGCAGGGACGCTGACTGGGAACCTGGACTCGACCTGCCAGGCGTTGCGCCAGATAGAAGTCACCCTACATAATCACACATCACAATTCGAGAGGGTGCTACAGGCAATACTAGACACCACAAATACTCTTGAGATGAAGATTGATGCTGTTACGCTGGACATTAACCTCCAACGGACCGACCGCCGGGCATTGGTGGAGAGAGTGACAGAAACGGAGAGTGATATGGCGACGCTGTCCCCCAGCGTGAAGGCCCTTCAGGAGAAGATGACACATGTAACCACGGAGGTGGACGAGCTCAGACGTAGGGCCAAAGATGCGGAGGGGAGATCGAGGCAATATAACATACGCCTGGTGGGATTCCCAGAGAGGGCCGAGGGCCCCAGCACAGAATAGTTTTTGGAGAGTTGGCTGACAGACACCATTCTACGGAACAAAGTGCCAAAATTATTTTCGGTAGAATGTGCTCATAAAGTACCGGGCAGACCTCCACCACCGGGTGCTCATCCCCGACCATTGATAGCCCGCTTCCTCAACTACTGCGATAGAGACTTGGTGCTGCAGCTGCTCCGTAAGGAGGGCCCGCAAAAGTTTGAGAACGCATCAATATCTACCTATCCGGACTTCACTGCTGAAGTCCAAAAAAGGCATAGTTCCTTCTACACAGCGAAACAACGCCTCAGTGAGCATAATATTAAATATTCCCTTCTCTTCCCTGCGAAATTGCGAGTGCCAGATGGCTTGGCAGTGCACATTTTCTCCTCTTCAGACGACGCTTGGACCTGGCTGCACGCTAAGGGGTTCGCCCAGCCTGCGCAACAGAGGGATGCAGAGGAGTCATGGTCGCCCCCTAAGGGGAGACACGGATGCCGGGCTCACTCTGAGATCAAACTTACCAAGGCACAGTCGGCGGCAGAGCGTACCTGCCTACTGCGCGATGCCACGCAGTTTGTATCCAACCCTTAATCGGTCTTGAGTGAACTAGCTGATGCCGAAGCCGACCATGCAGACTCCTATGATGCTGGGGACTCCCATTGGGGCCCGTTACTCACCCGCGTTCTGCAGATGACATATGATCTACATACTCTATACTACCACTCACTCATTGGGAGTGGCCCCCACACTCTTTTTGTTCTTGCCTGCTCAGTGAGTGACCTGATGAACTAGTGAGTTTGTGTGCCCTGGTACGGGTCACACCACCGGTGTACTCCGGCTGGGCTTTGGACCAGTGTGGCCTGCGTTGCTATTTGGGTGGCCGGGAGCGAGATTCTCGCAGTCTGATGCCTAACACCACGCCCCACTCCATATGGATCAGCTCTCTCTTCTGCCTGCTCGGAGGCCTTATTCTATTTTCTTGTGTTGTTTACTCACGACATATGTTGTTGTTGTTTTTAATGCCTATTTCATTGGGGACTCTTTTTTTCTTATACCCCCATTTGTTCGTTTTGTTATTGCCACGGTTTGTATTCGGGGTGAGGTCGTGCTGGTTTTCCTGTGCCGAGACACTTGTCCGGAGGTGAGGGCTTGTCGAGATTGTCCGAAGTATAGGGGGTATGAACTCAGGGGCTCCCCCACTGCCTTACATCATCGTATAGTAATGGTTGTACAATCTCAGGCACACATCCCTCGTTATAACGTGGTCACATGGAATGTAAGGGGCATGTCCACTCCGCGCAGGCAACAACGCATATATGCTGTTCTGAGGCGACACCTAGTCCATATTGCAATGCTGCAGGAAACACACTCATCCTCAACCACGATAGAGAACATGCGTGCCAGCTGGAGGGGTCAGTTGGTGGGCACTATCTCCTCATCCTTTGCTCGGGGCGTAGCAATTTGGATTATTTGGATTTGGATGATTTCAAACACACGGATAGACCCTCTTGTGGCTCTTTATACACCCAATTCCACCCAAAAAAGCTTTTTACATGCAATGTTGGCTGGATTGTTTAGGGATCCTTCTGTGGAGAGTATTTGGGGAGGAGACCTCAACTGTGTTTTGGAAGTCGATTTTGGTCGCTCCTTCCCCCCCTCTGCCCTGAGTAGACAGATTTTGCATTAGTTTGAAGCATGGGGAGTGAAGAATGGCTTGTTCGATGTTTGGTGCTTGCGGCACCTGGCGGACCGTGAATACTCATTCTACTCTCCGGTGCATGACTTACACACCAGGATAGACCTTATTTTTACCCCGCCCTCGTTGGTACACAGGATTTGTGCCTCAGATTATCTGGCTCGTACCAAGTTAGATCACTGTCCCCTGCGGGTAGTCCTGGATTGGGGCCGTCAGAGAGCTTGGATACCTACATGGCGTTTGCAGCCAGAGGCCTTGGCGGATCCGCCTTTCCGTGCGGAACTTGCTCAATGCCTAGCCACTTACTTCTCACAAAATCACAACATGACATTACATAGGGCAACAGAGTGGAATGCTCACAAAGTAGTGATACGAGGCCGTTGCATGGCTGCTTCCATCAGGGTCCGTTGTGTCCTGGTCAGGGAGCTATCGGAGCTGGAATCTAAACTGCGCATAGTAGAAATCGCAGTGGCTAGAGGTGAGGAGTCAGCGGGCATGCTTGCACCCTTGCTCGAAAGACACAGAAAAGCCGACGATAGACTGAGCAAAAATGATTATCGGCATTATATTACATGACAATATGTATGCAGAGGGGGACAGGGCAGGACATTTGCTGGCTTGGTTAGTACGCGATAATCCCCAATCCTCGCCCATTGGGGCGATCCGATTATACACCGGAGAGATAGTAAACACCCAAGAGGCGATTAACAAAGCTTTTTTTGCCTACTATCGTGAGTTATACGCGCCACCGCCTCCCACGACGGGACGAGTGGCTGGCTTCTTGAGCTCTCTACAGCTAAGTTGCCTGCTCCCGGTGCGGGCGGTCACATTGGAAGGCCCTATTGGTCTGGAAGAGATACGCCTTGCGTTATCCCAAATGTCCCGAAACAAGGCTCCTGGCTAAGATGGTCTCCCAGTTGAGTACTTTGTATCTCTGGCACCCCATCTCCTACAACCCATGCTCCAGGTGTTCAATAAACCGCAGTCTTATAGGCAGTTGCCGGCTACTATGCGTGAGGCCCTCATAGCGGTACTCCCGAAACCTGCCCGCGACCCCCTGGATGTTCGCTCAAACCGCCCTCTTTCATTGTTAAACACAGATTGTAAAGTGCTCGGGAAAATATAAGCCAATAGGCTCCTCCCGTATGTTCCTCATTTGATACACAAGGATCAATCAGGCTTCATACCCGGTAGGAATACTTTTCTGAACATTAGGAGATTGATCCGCATACTACATAAGAGCGAATCTGTGCCCAGCCACAATGGAGTTGCCTTGTTGCTGGATATAGAAAAGGAGTTTAACACGTTGAGTTGGGACTTTCTTTTTCAATCGCTTGCTGTGATGGGCTTTGGTGACAGATTCATAACATGGATTAGAACATTATACTCTAGCCCATCGGCCTGCGTCAAGACGGGGCAGATTGTCTCCGACCCATTCCCATCTCCAGGGGCACCAGACAGGGATGCCGGCTGTCTCCTTTGCTGTTTGCCATAGCTATGGAGCCCTGAGCTGCCCACCTCAGAACACATGCACAGCAATGGGGTATTCCAGAATTACACACTCTTAACATAATCTCCCTGTACCCAGATGATGCTTTGATCTATTTACGTGATCACACGACGTCTGTGTGCCGAGTTTTGGAGTCCTTAGACTGTTATGCTGCCATCTCCGGCCTGTGTGTAAATAGGTGTAAATCTTGCATTTGCCCCCTGTCTCCTGTCCCTCCGGAACTCGAATCGGCACTGCCGGAATATCACCTGCCATGGTGCCATACCACCTTTAAATACCTGGGCATACAGATGTACCACTCTTTGGAGGACCTTAGAGAGGGCAATCTGGGCAGAGTTCTTTACTCCATAAGGGGCTCTCTGCCCTTCTGGGGGGCACTCCCCTTGTCTCCCATGGGTAGAGTTTCCATCACTAAGATGCTCATCCTGCCTTGCCTACTTTACTACTTTGTAGCGCTCCCAATTGTCTTACCACGCACATTCTTTAAGACACTACATGGCATGGTGACAGATTTCATATGGGGAAAAGATAGATGCCGCGTGGCGCCGTCCACAACACAATACCCGTTGATCGATGTGGTTTGGCTGTTCCCAATTTTTAAATGTATTATGCAACCTCCCAACTACAATGGCCAGCCGATTGGCTGGGCGAACGTCGCACAGCAGAAAAAGCAGTCTTAACTTACGCTTTGGCACTATTGCCACTGTTGACATGGTTGACAGATAAATCTCTCCCCTCACCACATGGCAATGTCATATTAGCGACTGCGAAGTCATGCTGGCTACGTAATGTTCATGGTAGTAGTCCCCGCATACCATATTCCCCTCTATATCCTCTGACGCTTCTGCCTGAGGCGTGGACTTTGCTAACACATCATAATATGTCTCCATGGAGAGAAGCAGGCCTTTTCACTGTTGGGAACTTTTATTCAGACAACACATTATTGACTTTCGGCAAACTGTTGGTGAGCACGAAGATACCACCCGGTAACTTTTTAGCATGTTGCACTATACGACACCTACTTCATATCACACGGGGCATGGGCGATGTTGAGCCTTTAACGTCACAGATCCTTACACTGGTCCTTCGATTGGTGGTGCAAGAAGAGCGGTGTCAAGGTTGTATTCCATGCTGTTACCAGGAGAGCTCCAGGGCTTGGACAACGCGAAATCTTGTTGGGATGAGGCACTACCCACGCTCCTGTCCTTGGCGGCGTGGTCATCTGTGCTCTTTTCTTTTAAGAATGTCTCTCAGAATGCTAGACTCCGCTACACCCAATTTAATTATCTACACCACTCTTACCTGTCGCTCTCCTGCATAAAGCATATGTTTCCTGCGTCGGACCCGGTGTGCTCCCGCTGCAGGGACCCTCTGGCAGATTTCTACCATCTGGTGTGGAGTTGCCCTCCGTTATCCATAGCTTGACAGCGTACTACTGCTGAGGTATCTGACATCACTGCCCACACCGTGCAGACGACACCTGAGTCCTGTCTGCTAGGTCTGCGATATCACGCCAGTAAGGACAAACAACTCCATAGGTTCATTGACTTAGCATTCATTACTTTCAAATGACAAATAGCCACCCACTGGAAAGCACCACACATCCCCAATCACGACAGTTGGTTGCGAGTTTTGCTACAGCAATCCCACGCAAAGACCAAACACTGCGCAATTGACAGCATAGAGGTCTAATACAGGGTGGATCCGACATCTGGGACAACTTAATCGTTAACATGGAGGCCAAGAACGACACACGTCCACCTTAGACTTATCGCAGATATTGAAACATGTGATTGACTTGTGCTCCTCTAGAACTGTATTCTCTTAGCGGTTGGTTGATGAGGTTGTCACGGCTTTCATACTCGAGGCGGCGCAAACAGGGGGGTGGAGCATGGGAGTCATTGACACCCTTATTGTCCTCTCCATTGAGACTTAGCCCATCTTACTCTTCAGCTCATACTAATATTGCTCGATGCCCCTCCACAAACCTACCATGCACCTATGGCGCGCTTGGGCACCCTGCGTCCCCCCTTTTCCTTGGGTTCCTTGTCTTGCACCGCCTCCATTCTGTAGAGAGGCAGCAAAATTCTCGACAAGCGGCATAGTTTACTGTTGTTGTTTTAATTGTATCTCTGTTTATATGATATAAGGAATGTCTTTATTCCCGTGGACCTGAACTGTCGCATCAGGAGTGTTTCACCTTGTGTGTTACTGTCGAAATATTAAAGAGATATATAAAAAAAAGTTCATTCAGCAGCTAGATGTTATCACAGATATTGCACAGTTCACACTTTCATCTAACAACAGAGTAGACTAAATTGATCAATTACGTTTCTCTTTACAAAACTGCCTTGTTCTCCCGAGCTCCCATCATTTTGGGATTTCAGTGAACACTGCCAATGTATATTTTCCCTTCATCTTGTCAGTGCAAACGTCTCCAACTAGAGATCTGATTTACAAAGATATAGAACTGGCAAAAGAGAGTGGTATTTCTGTCTTAGACTGGAAAAGCATTCCTAATTCTGTGTTAATTGTGAAACGCACCTTTCAAAATCTGGTCGCATAATCCCAAATCTGTATTAGTCCAGAAAAGACACCATTAATATGATGGCAACATTTTTGTAAACAAGGTCCAGCTTTCCTGGCCTAAGACAATTTTAAGATTGCCTTGAGTCTGAAAAAATATTTGTTAACATGTCCCTGTGTTTGCAAACCGTTCGTTACAATAGGAATCCATATAGAAAATTCAGTAAAATTAGAGTTCCCAAAAAAACTCAGGTGCAATAACATTTGAGCTGTATCAACAAGATGTTAATGCAGTGGGAGTTCCTACAGAAGGAGGCGTGAAACAGTATGCAGTTAGGAAGCTATGCACACTGAACTATGTTCAGGTGCAATGTGCGGTTATAAAACAACGGTGATTATTAAATGTCTGCTTTTAATGTAGTGATTTTGCTGCATTTATCCCCCAATCCAGCTTTATGTAACCATAACGGAGGTTTTCAAAGAGAAAATATTAATTAAAACCCTTCTAGTAGTTGAGGGCACAAAATGGCCAAGGATCTTGTAAATTTGAATGGCCATCTTTCACAGCATGATTTAATCTTTCTTTGAAAGCCTCTTTTTCTCATACTCAACTTGTGTTTGTTGAGCTCATAGTTAAGGACTACAAGATGGCAGCACATCGAACTACAATACTGCAGATGAATCTGTAATGTAAGTTCCAAGATAAACTCTACAAATACGGAGCCATCTGTTATCTACAATCGCCAATCAATCCAATCACTTAGGAAAGGAGTTGTAATGGGAAGAGTGAGGTAAATTATTTTAAGCGTTCCAATGAAATTCAGATGAAGCAAAAATTAACAAGTAAATAAACCTAAATACTTGGACAATGTAAACTTTTTTGAGTAAATGAATAAGGGCCTCATTTAGTTTTGGGTGGTGTGAGAGGAATGCTGATGGGAACCCTTGGATTACTAGTTTGTCTGCTACAGGACTGCATGGTCATTCTAACAGCCATATCTACTCCGCTTAAAAGGATGGGGTAACTGCTCAGGTTTTAAAGAGGCAGAACTCCTGACCTGCAAAATTGGTGTTCCCATGCCTCATCAGTGCTGTGTTTAGACCTGGCCAGAACTCACAGAATTTCACTTTGTGGAATCACTTAGATTTATGTAAAAACTCCATGAGATCATGTGGAGTTCCACCAATGGGAGAAAAATGCATGTTGTGCTGCTCATGTTCTGGTTTATGGGTCGGTAGTGCGTTCTGTGCTGAAAATGAGTGCGAATGGCCCTGCAATATTTTTACGTTGATTTTGCTACTGCTTGAATAGAAAATGTACTCGGGAAGCAGCCCTCTGATTGCGACCGCTCACGACCGCCCGCATTCATAAAATCTCAATGGATGTCTTCCTAGCGAATGAAAATCTGCATAGTGGATGTCAAATCTTGCTCACATTCTAAAGCCTTGTGTTGTTTAAGTTGTCATCGATTTGCCCAAATGGGAAACAAAATCAGCCACAAGAGTAACGCAAAGTATTCAAGTCTCCAAATCCAGTCGCAGAATTAACATTCCACGTGAGCCTAGTCATGTTCACCACATATTGAGGTTTGGGTCACAGTTACTAATTTTCGCTCACAGGGCACAATTCACAAAGGGAGTTATCGTGTAATAAAGATACGAGTCCGAAGTCTTTCAGCAGAGTCTTCACACTCAGGGTGGAATTTCTGCTGGGCACTCCGCAGAGAGTGTGCTGTATAGAGATTCAGCCCTAAGGGCCAGATGTACCAAAGGATTTTACCCATTCTGTGTCTATGGGAAAAAGCTTTCGTACATATGGCCATAAGTGTGGTGATTCTGTTGTAAGTGCAGAGACATCACACTCATAACTTTACTACATGTAAGCACCTTTGTGAGCTGGGCAATTCCTGTCCACAATGCAATGCATGATGGACAAAGGCAAGGAAACCGTAGAATGGCTACAGCATGTATGAAGAAAACTCAGGGGCATATTTATGAGCCCCTTGCACCTCCAGAGTGTCACTTTTTGTGATGCTCCAGCAACATAGTCTAAAAAAATTATACCTATGAGGGTATGCAAAGCCACTTTGCGTGGCTTTGAAAGGCCTCATTGATATGGAGTCAGGTAAGGCAGTGCAAATCACTGCGTTGCCTTACTCTGTGGTTGGTAGGAGTTCCATGGGTGTTGCGGTGGGTGGTTCCACGCAATACCCATGGATTTTGATGCTTCCCCAGATTTTTAAAATGATGTAAGCCTGGGGATGCACCAAAAAGCTTACGCATCCTGAGGGGAGGAGTAACAAGAACAAATATTTTTATTTCTCATTTTTGTTTCCTTTTTTGATGTGCACTGCATTCTGCAGAACACACAGAAAGAGGAAAATGCCTCTCAGGATTGTTTTTGTGCAGTAAGGTGTCTCTTGCTTGGGGAGGAAGAACTGTAACTGTAACCTCATCTTCAACCCAGGATCCAAGAGTGATTCCAAGGGCTAGTCTGCTGGCCTCCTGATCTGAGCCTCAGAGTCATAAAAGGCTCCTCAACCAACTCCTGGAAACAGCTGCAGTGAATTTCTTATCCCCCAAGTGGTGGCCCTCAGGTCCTGGACCCTTATTATGGCTCCATGACCTTAAATCAAGCTTTTAGGCTCTTCCCGACCATGAAAGGGCCCGTTCACACTGAGACCATGCTGCTTGCACTGAAAATCAGCGCAATGCGCCGCCATCCTATCTCTTCACATAACTGCATCGACCACTCATGGAGAACTGCCGATGTGATGCTCCTGCCAGTCTATCTGCAATGCTTAGCCTGCTCTTTGCACCATGCCGACAGCATCCTGTGATGCTCTCCTTGCTCCTAATGGCCCTCTCCAACACAAACATGACTCCTGTCACAAACCTTGAGAAAGTAAAACTTCAGCACAACTAATACGGGACTGTATCTGACATGTCCTGCATCGTGGTTGGCCTGAACCTTTGACTTTGACCCAGTCCAGCACAACCAGATGGCCGTGGTAGGTGGTTTCTGCTTTAGGTGCTATTTTACATTTTATTTTGTGGAAATTCATAACTCTGGTTCTACTGATTTTAATTTAGCCATTTTGGTATTGTTTTATTCATTAAACATTGCTCTAACTTGGTGAAATCTTTTTGTGTGTATTTTTTTTCTCTGTTTGAAGTGTTGCTCAAATACTTTACACATTGCCTCTAGGTTGAGTCTGACTGCTCTTTGCCAAGTCACCAGAGTGTTGAGCGCAGGATAACGTACGGTTGGCTTGTGACTCACTCTTACTAGGATTGTGGTTGCTGCTTGACCAGGGCTCACATCCCATTAAACAAACAAACACAATTCTCACATTGGTGAAAGCATTGTGCAGTGTTATACAGTGATTTGGTGTACACTACCATACCACATCTATGACCTTTCTGAGTTTTGTTTCCTTTTCCTCTCAATTGGTCTCTTTCCAAATGTGATTCCTGCTTCACCTTCATAGAATTGAGACTCTTTTGTTGTTGCACCAGCGATACCATTTCAGAATGGAAATGAATCCCAACTGTCTGCCATATTAATCTATGAAGGAGCTGAGAATGTTCTGCAAGGAGAGAGGGCTGACCATTGAAAAGGAGTCCACTAAGCAGGACCTATGGCATTCCCTATATGAGCTTGTGTTACTATGCTGGTATGGAGCGCCCACAGAGTACCAAGAGGGTGATGACCCTCAGGAAGAGGCTCAGGAGGACTACTTTGCAGCTCTAGGGCTAGATAAAGTGGGCCTTTTTTATTCCTGGCCCCAGAACCAGGGCACTAAGACGGTGATATCCCTGAGAAGGATGAGGAGGGGGTGGAAAATGACGTGACAATAGCTTCAGAAAAGAAGTGGGAACCCACAGAGATGGAGTCCCCTTCTGGGTCCAATGCAAGAAGCAATGTATCCTTTCTCACCCTGTCTCCTGAAGAGGTGAAGGACACACAGACTGAGAGGGACCTGAAGCTGCTGCAGGCCCAACTGGCGGCAGAGGAGGGAAAAGCTGAGGGTACAAGAGCCCTGGTCTGAGGAGAGAAAGGCAGAGGCTGAGAGAGCCTTGGAGGAGAGGAAAATATTGTTGGCTCATGGACGGAGTCTTAAAGAGCTGGACTTAAGGGCCAAACAGGTGTTAGAATCAAACAGGAATGGTGGCACTGAGAATACAGTGTCCAGAGGTGGAGGAAGGCTCCACATACCCAGGAACTTGGTGTCTAACTTTAGGGGGGGGACATAGACAGGTGGTTTAAGGCATATAAAGTAGCTCTAGAGATGCACAGGATCCCTGAGGAGATCAAGTTTTCTTTGAAATTTGGAACTCATCATGAGGTAGTGCAGAGGGTTATTATGAGTGCTGCAAAGAAAGTATACCATGCACATGACAAAGTGCATATTGTCTAATAGGTCAATGGGTTACTGCTTTTCTTGGAGATATGCTTTAGCTGCTTGCAGTTTTATAAGTTAATATTCTGACATAAAAGAGTGAGCTAGAAGCTATCATCAAAGAGTTGCATGGAAACTGCAAGGTATAGGCTAGAGCGTTATGACTTTTTCCCCAGTCTTTCATTATCCTAATGCTCCAAAAAGGGTTCATTTAGATAGAAATCAATTCTTATTAGTGAAGGCAACCCCCAACTACGGTGGCACTTTTTAAATTCTGAGTTTGTGATTCTCCAGATCAATTACTCTTAAACTGTAATGCCTACCAGTATACATCTTGTCCTCTGTCTGATGTAACATTTCTGTATAATGGGTTTGTGACATAAAGTGCTCTGACAAGCAACAGTGCTATAAAAATAATTAAATGCAGCGCTATAAAAATAATTAAATGCATCTGAGAGAGAGCGGTTATGGACACTCGGTGACAAGCTACTAGAGGGTTGAGTATAAGTTAATTTAGGATTGCCTGGTGCCTAACTATGAAAAGAATTGTAGTTGCTCCTTGACACAGGCCCACATTCCAGGCAACCAACAACCCAATTTCTCACAAAGAGTGATGTTAGGTAAGCTGCCTGGGTTATCAAGACTGTAGAAGATGGCCTTTAAAGGCAGTTTATTGAAGAGTGGTCAGGGGATTAACTGAGCTGCCCAATTAGTTGGCTTCATGTAGCTTCTTCCTTTCCTGCAGGGTGGGTTCACAGGTTAATGCCATGAAGGTTTCCACAGCATAGAGTCCATGTAAGCTCACTGTGGAGCGTTATTCATGTATCAACACATCATTCATTGATAAGAACCTCAAAGGATCCTTAAGCTGAACATTAAGAAAGACTACTACCTTGCTGTTCCTATTGTTCTTCCGCAGGGTACGCAACCATAAATCATTCTTTGTTCCTCCCACCTACAAACTAGAATTAGAGTCCTCATTGTCTTATGCCCAAAGGTCCAAAGTTAGGTTTGTGCTCAATTAGAATGAATATCTCGTTGACTGATAGAATATCGAAGAAACTCGTGTGGATAGATTATTGTTTCAAAAATATTAAGGATCAAAATATTGAGACGGTAAGTGCAATGAGGTACATATAGATTTAGTATCTTAACTCCACATCCACATACATTGAATATGCAAATATTTTCAAGGTACATATATTTGCAGCTAAGTATAAATACCTATAGAAACTTACCTTCATGATATTTTTGGCCTTGATATTCTTGACTTGATATTTTGTCCACACCATATTTTTTGTCCAATTTTTTGTGCCAACACCTGAATGTCTACATGTGTATGTATGCATTTGTGCTACTCAAAACTGCTGCAATAGTCCGGGGATGTTTCAACTTCATCGGATCAGTGCAAAGTCTATACCTACGTCTTCTGAAGGAAACAATATAGTACGTCTAAAACTATATCTATATCTATTTCTCTCTCTCTCACTCTCTCTATCTATATATATACACATACATATACATATACAGGCAGTCCCCAGTAGGTGGTTATACTTAAGACCTAGTTTCCGTTCAAAAAGAGTTTTGGACTTGCCTATTTCTTTGGCACCGTTCGACATTTTCCCAAAAAAGTGTGTTGCAGGTCTTGTTGTGCATGGAACGTTTCGGAATGATCCATCAAGCAAGGGCCAAGAAAAAGGGGGGTCAAAAGAGTGCACTTCCCATGTTAATTCCCATTGACTCTTTAGACAGTCCTGCAGCCGGACCGCTTGATGGAATTACACCAAGTTTGGCAAAAAGGTAGCTTTTGGTCTTCAAATCACGCTTTTTGTAATTTGGTGTAAATCTGTAAATAAGTTTATTAGTTTTCTAGATACTAAAGGAAATCAAATTTGTATATATTCCAATGTTTCAACTGATATTTATATTGCAGTATAAAAGTTGTCATGAATGCTGCAATATTTGAGGAAAGCAGCAGTGAACGGGGAGATCACAAACCTATAATTACTTTGGGCAATATGTGGGGTAATTAGCAGTGCATGGGGAGGTCCCATTCCCCCTGCCAATTTTGGCCCCAGGGACCCAATCCCCCAGGGCCCACTACAATTCAATGGGTTGAAGCACCCCTCCCTGGGTCGATCTTGGCCACGAGGACCCCATTCCTTGGGCCTGGCCTTCAATACATGGAGGAGGGGGCTGTGCAGGCCCCCTACCTGGATGATTTCGGCCTGAGGATCCCATCCCCGTGACATGGTCATGTTTTTTTTGTGAACAGGGCCACACAGCCCCCATTCCTTGGGCCAAACTCAACCACGGGCACCCCATTGCCTGGGGCTTGGCCTTCAATAAATTAAGGAGGAGGTGCACGGCCATGATATTTTTTTTATGTTTTGGGAATAGGGCTGCGTGCCCCACTTCCACTGTCTGATTTTGGCCCCAGAGATCCCATCCCCCGGGGCCTAAGCACCAAGGGCCATATGTCTGAACACATTTTCCCATAGGCATAAAATTGGTAAAAACCTTTGATACATCTGGTCCCCCATGTGTTGAATAAGACTGAGGAGGGAGCCTCAAGGTCCCCGTAGTGCGAGTCGGCTCTTCGTCTTCTGCGGGAGCCAGCATTGCTGTCACAGACAGGGAGCTGTTAAAGATGCAGCTCCCTGTCTGTGAGACCAATAGTTTCCTCTGTTTCCCGGTCTGCATCTCTGCAGGCAAGGAAGCAGAGGAAACCTACGCTTCCCTCAAGCGAGAGCTGTTTGATAACTCTTGCTTGCTGGAACCGGAGTGTTTGCTATGACTTGGCCGAAACAGTCAAAGCTCCTGCCACTTCAAACAGAAAGCAGCTATGTCCCTGGGATGAGCTCCCCAGGACAAAGCAAGAGCCAGCCCTGGGGGTGGCAGTCTCCACGGCCAAGAATTGCTGCACTAGTGGGGCCACACAGCCCCCCTCCGACCTTTGAATTTAGCCCTGGGGAGGTGGTGGTCCCCAAGGCTGGGGGTCCACAACGTACCATCTATCTTATTTTATTCCTACCCCTGGGAGATGGTGGTCCCCGGGGCTGTGGGGGGAGTCTTGTGGCACCCCTTGTTTGTGAGAAATTGCCCCGGGGAGGTGGCCATCACTGGGGCTGCAGGAGGGTCCGCTGGACCCCGTCTATATTGTAAACATTTTGTCCCAGGGGAAGTGGTGGTCCCCGGGGCACGAGGTGGTTGCCTGGGGCATAAATAAACCCAGGAGGTGGGCCTCGGTTGCCCCTCCTTTTGTTTTAACATGCCCTTGGGACTTGGCCCACCCGAGGGGTTTATTAACACAAGCGTGGGAGACCATTTTGCTATGAATTTGAGACATTGTCATGAATTTGCGGCAAAACATTTTTTTTTTAAAGTGCTTTTTTGCCCTGGTGGGGTCCCCCAGGGATCCCAACACCAGAGTGAAGGGGTCACAGTGTCTCTATCCTGGCCCCTTTTTCTTTTTTTTCACTTTTTTTTTAGGGACTTGGCTGAAGCTCAGTCTCAAAACTTCTGCCAATACTTCTTGGTTGAAGTGTTGGCAGTCAATTAGATCTCACCAGACCTCTGCACAAGCTCTTATTATTTGCAAATTTATTGGGGAGGATCTGCTGCACTAGATATACAAATTTAGGTTTCCTTTTATTTCTCTTAAACTTCTGAACGGATTCCCACCAAATTGAAAAAGCATAATCTGTGTACCAAAAGCTACCTTTCTGCAAAATGTGGTGTAATTCCATCCAGGGGTTAGGGCTATAGTCGTGCTTGAAACTTCTATGGGAATGATCATGGTAAGCGCACTTATTTTAACCTCTCTTTTTCTCAGACTCTGCTTGATGGATGATCGAAAACTTTCCATGTGCAACAAGAATCCCAGCAGACTGCTTTTTTTGAAATTTCATGAACATTCGTCAAAGATTGCCAAAGATGAAGGTAAGTCAAAAAATGCTTTTTCTATGGAATCCTGGTCCTAACTATAACTACCTACTTAGAGTTTATATATATATATAGAGAGAGAGAGAGAGAGAGAGAGATAGATAGATAGATAGATAGATAGATAGATAGATAGATGCATTTCATCAAGGTTCAAAATTACTTTGGCTTCTTTGTACTCCTCTAGTCGCAAAGCTCTTAGGCAGTGGCTCCCAACCTGTGATCTGGGGACCCATAGGGGTCCACAAAGCCTCCTCAGGGGGTCCGCGATTGCCTAGAAAAGTAAATATTATTAAAAGATTAATAAAGTGTATATAAATGAAGTGACTAAGGGCTTCTTTACAACATTGGCGGTATTGACCACCTACTGCCACGGCGACGCCCGCCAACATACCGCCGCCCTGGCTACCAGCCGTCTACGCATATCATGACCGCCGACGGTATTCAGCTAGAATTCTGGCGGAACACCACCAACGGTCATGGCGGCGGACGGCGGTAAGGCGGCGCTGTTGACAGCAGCACCACCATACCAGCAAAACACTGCCGACCGTATCATGAGCAATGATACGGCCTGGCGGTGTTTTGCTGGTGGACGCTGCTGATGACAGCAGCGCCACGGACCGTCTCCAGCAGGAGGACCACCTGCAAGCAGGTAAGTCGGGTTGTCAGACTGGGGGGGGTTTGTTGTGTGTATGTGGAGGGGGTGTATGTTTTGGTATGCGTGCATGCAAGTGTGAGTCGGGTTGGATGCATGCGTGAATGAGTGATTGTGAGTGTTGTGTGTTGTGAATGCATGTGTGTAACAAGCCATGTTGGTGTGTGTTGCGATGTGTGGGTATGTATGTGTGCATGCGTGGGTGGTGGTGGGTATGCGTGTGTGCATGGGTGTGTATGGGAGCGCGTGTGGGTGTGTATATGTGCGGTTGCAGGAGAGGGAGGGGTAGGCTGTGGGAGGACTCTTGGGAGGGGGGAGGGGGCAGGGGAGAACCCTATCAGTGTCAGGGAAGGCATTCCCTGGCACTGATAGTGCCTACTGCCATGGTTTTCGTGGCAGTAAGTTTGGCACGAAAACCATGGCGGTAGGCCGGGTCATAATCCTGAGGGTGGGATTGTGACAGCTGCCGGGCTGGAGACCGAAGTCTCCAGCCCAGCAGCCATTACCACCGTGGCGGCCGGTGTTTTAAAGTGGAGGTCTTGGATGGTGGTAACTGCCATGGTACAAATCCCATTTTTTTTACCGCTGGCCTGTTGGCGGTATTACCGCTGCTTTAACACCGACCACCAGGGTTGTAATGAGGGCCTAAGTGTACAACAGTTTAAAACGTACTGGAAATCTCAATTAAATTAGTATCTTCAGATTGATTCATAGGAGTAGTGCAGGTGCATCAAACAAAATGTAGGCCCTCATTTGGCTTTGGCGGTCAATTTCCCTGACCACCAAAGCTAAACCCGTCACTAGACCACAAGTGAAGGTGGTCTGCAGACCGTCATACTATGTGCGTTGGTAGCCTTCTGCCACATTTGTGGTGGAAAGTCGCCAGCACTCGTGCTGGCAGTCGGCAGTGCAGAGGCGGTTGCATCGCCAGCACTGCCACAGGAGCAGGACTCCGCCAGCCATATTACAAGCCATAATACGGCTTCGCTGAGTCTTGCTGGCGTGGTGGTGCTGGTGATGCAAAACCGCCAGGATGCTTACCCTCCAGATGTCCTCCTCGATTGAGAAGATAAATGGGCATCTGAAAGGGGGGGTGAGGGTGCATGTGTGTGGGTGCTTGTGTGCGTGTCTGCAAAGGGGGGTGGTGAATGTGTGCGTGTATGCGAGTGAATGAGTGTCTGTGTCTATATGCCCGTCTGTGTGGATGAATGTGAGTGAGTGGGGGTGCCTGAGTGCATGTATGCGTATGCTGAATGGGTGTGTATGTGAATGCATAGGTGCATGAAGGGTAGGGGGTGTTTGTGAGTGTGGGGATGGGTGGGGGGATGTGTGCATGTGTGGGGACATGTTTGCATGAGTGTGCCGGCAACAGGAATGGAGATTCCTGTCGCCAGGTGCTTGACCACCAGGGTTTTTGTGGCAGGGTGACCGCCACGGAAAGCCTGGAGGTTTGCAGCCTCGTAATCCAGCTGCCAGCATGAGGCCTGCTGCCAGGTTGGCAGTGCACCCCGCCGGCCACGGCAGTGCAAACGCACCGGTGGGCCAGGCGGGGCTGTGGAGTCTTGGTGTCTGCCAAGCCCCACAACTCTTAATGTGGTGGTGCTTACCGCGGGCTCCACAGTGGTAGGACCACCACGGCGAAGCTGGCAGTCTCATGACCTCTCATGATCAGCAGCCTCGTAATGAGGGCCATAGTATGGATGATGTGTGGCCTTAATTGAATTTAAAAAAGCTCCTATTTTCCTATAAAAAATATTTTTAATATATTTTTTATTTTTTGCAAATTAAAAAAATTATGTTACCATTTATGTGTTTGTTTGGCGTATGCTTGTTTCTGTATTTTTGTGTGTAATGTTTTGGATTTCAAATCATCCATAATGTTTAGGCTGGGGTTCCACACTTCTACTAATGGACTCGGTGGAGGGGTCCCCAGGTTCCAATAATGTTTCAGTAGGGGTCCCCGGGTTCCAGTAAAGATAAACTGGGGGTCCTCTGAAGTTAAAAGGTTGGGAATCACTGCTCTAAAGTCATCGAAGTATCAAGGCAAATGAGCCCCTCGATGTAGTCAATTTAAAAGACAGTATATTTTGCTTGAGTAAGCTGGAGCTTTGTCTGATGTAAGTGTTCAATTCAACATGAACCCTGGCTTAGGAGAACATGCATCGAAAAGTCAAGACTTGTTTAAATGTTACTGTGCCCAAGCAATGAAATCTGGGATGTAACAGAGAGCTTGCTCCTAAATAAAACAACACCGACTTTTACAACACAATGACCGCATAAAAGTATTGTTCAAGTTGGATGTAGGTTATTCCAGTAACATTTGAACTTTGCAGGATTCCGAAATGGCAGCAGACACTGCTCGCTGGTAAAAGCCCCGTCTTTCTTACTTTTCATACAAGGAGTACTTGAGTGTCTATGTGTGGGTCTGAGCTTATCGAGTATCATCGGTTATGGATTTGGAACTAACAACACTGGTATGAGGAAATAAAGGATGCATTGCCTTCCTAATCAATGTGAATTAGTAGTAGCAAGTAAAAGTCAAATGTCGGACGTACATTGATTCTTCCAGCATTTATTTAATTGCCTTTCTTCAACCCATGTAGAAAAAACGAATCCATCGGAAAGCAGTGTGTACATTAGTTAAACTCCAGCTATTTTCAGTTCATACTCGTACAAATCTCACATTAAGGAACGCCTGATAATGGACTGATGTTTCAGTGCTTTTAGGATTTTTCATATCTGTGGATTCCAAATAAGCCCAGAGAGGTGTACTGGCAATACAAAATGTCGATTGCGTAGGATGCGTGCGCTGAAGAGGCAATCTAATATTCACACTGAAACATTGGAAGGTAACCCTACAGGGTTAATGGCCTGATTACCAACGTATCAGTTATGGCACAGCGAAACAGGTCGAGCTGTCTGCTCCAAAGGGGATGTTGCATATTCTGGCTTGTATAGGGAAAAGATGACAATGTATTCTTTGGGCAAAAGAAGTAGATTGCTTATTACACACAATTATTTTATGATGGTGCACAGTGTTAGCATTCTCCCAGGAGAGAAACTGATTTTTCCTACGAATTGTGTTTGAATCTGTGGCAGAATTTCTGTTTGCTCTTACCAAAGGAGAGACTTATAAATTTGCATTATTTTCAGCCAGCTGAATGTAGCTTTAATAAACATTTCTGCCTCGGGTAGGTCAATTTATTACTCACTGTAAATGTCTCAAGTGAGTATTTGGCCTCAAGGTTAACGATGTGGGAAGAGGGGGTGGACCCCGGCAATGCAACGTTTACGGTAAACGGTATGTATTGCGTTCTAATGGTTCCCCTATCCCCGTCAGGGGCCCAGATCGACATTAAGCACTAGATTCACAAGGATTTTTCTTTGAGTAGATATGCATTCCAGAAGTATTCATGACCTACGTAGGATTATCAAGAAAAAGTCGAGAACATTTTAGAAGTCAGTGGCTGCCTCAGTCTCTCCTTCGGCCAGCCGAACTGACATGCACACTTAATAGGGCACCACCACTCATCCTCCACCTATTGAAGTGGAGGATGCTGGCCCCACCCCGCCCTCCCCTAAGAAAGCAGAAAAATAAATAGATAATAAAATACTTTTATTATCACTTTACTTTTCTGCTTTTAATAGTGGGCCGACGATCATCCGCCATAGTGGAGGGGTCGCCCCTGCCTCTACCAGCCCTGTGCTTCCAAATAAATTGCTATGGTCATCTGCCTTGCGTGGCAGAGTATAAACGCAGTCACTGGAGGCATGGTCTATTTTTTTGTTAAATCTGCAAAACTGTAAGTAATCTCGTATTCCAGTGTAAAATGGAATGCCTTGATTCCTTGTTAATTGTGATGTATCTAGCAGTAGTAAGCCTTTGACTGAAATATGTGTATCTGTGGGCCAAGTAATATCTGACTTAGTTCCATTGTTACATCCTTATATAATTTATCAACAGAAAACCTATTGCGATTAGCACGACCAGCAGCTGAAATCTCCATGAAAGAGTCAAAATTGTATTATTCCGACGGGGCTGGTTAATACTGGTAATGTTCCATCGGAATCAAGTGAACCATCGTAATAAGGCCTTTGAATTATCTCCCCTCCTGCTTCATCTAAAGGTGATTCGACTGTTCAGTGCTTAGCCTAAGCCAGATTACCTGTTCTCACGGATGTTCAACAACATTTCAAGGTGTTTCCATTTTATATCCAGTTCTATTTTCCCCTGTTTTAAATGACTTATTAACTGCTCTTTGTTTCACTTTGGGCAAAGTTTACTGATCAATAAGTCTTCATCCACTGATCTTATTTTAGTATCTTGAGTTGCATAATTTTATTTACATGTTTTGCTTTTTAACCAAACTTGGTCTCAGCCTTCTGTTCTACACTTATTTTAATGTGCAGTTGTGAATGATGTGCAATACACCCCAGACGGACTTCCCCTTTAGCAGTCTTACGGCTGTGACCAGGTTGTCAAAGCTTAGCTCAGGGACAATTTGTAGGGCAACCTGTAGCCTACACTGACTGTACTGTGCCACATGGCACACGGAGCAGGAAACTGACATGGCAATTTTAAAACTGTTTACACAATGGTATTTTAGATTGTGCTTCTTGACACTAATTATGCTATTTGTGTCAACAAGCACTACATACAACTTTCATGTTCAATTGTAAGCCACCAGTCTGAAATATATGGTTTCATTCTTTAAGTAATAAGAAAGCTTACTGGATACAATGAGTTGTAGACAACTTCTGTATGACTGTGTTTGACCAGGCCCAACAAAATTACCGAATATTTCAAACAACGACAATTCTCTACAGTTTATTAAAAAAGGGCACCCCTGTTGTAGTGCACCCTCCAGTATGTCTGTCCTTTGACATCTCTCCTTTTACAGGAAAGATAAGCGAACACGGGAAAGGTGAGCCATTTCACCAGGTGCCCATGAGGTCTTAGGCTTGTATGCAGATGTCCAACCTTATTGGAGTTAAAAGACATTGGGGGTCATTACAACCCTGGCGGACGGTGTTCAAGCGGCGGTAATACCGTAAACAGGCAGGCGGAAAAAAAAGGGAATTATGACCGTGGCGGAAACCGCCAACATAGACAGCCACTTTAACACTCCGACTGCCACGGCGGTACATACAAGCACCGCGGCGGTCACCGCCAACAGACAGGCGGAAGACAAAGTAACTCCCACAGTATTACAACAGGCCAATCCGCCACCTTTTCTGGGGCGGATTCACCGTGTATAAAAACACGGCGGAAACAGGCATTTCAATGGGAAAACGCTCACATGAACAAACTCCACGAGGAAGGAGGGCACCATGGAGCCGGAACTCTATATTCTCCCTGCGCTTGTCTTCCTGCTCCTGTACGAACATCAGCAATGGCGGCGCCGAAGACAACGGTGAGTACTGCACCTACGACATAGGGGAGGAGGGAGGCAAAAGTCACGGACACACACATGCAACACCCTCACCTCCCAACCCGACCCTCACCCACTACAACACACACACCAATGCATTTCCGAACATCACAGTAACAACCCCCAACCCCCCCGGAAGAATGCTAAGACAAAAGGAAATGAGTACAACCATTGTAATGTATCAAAAAACAGTAAGCTCATATATACATCAATATATACACATTCCAAATATACACATCACGATTAGTAGTCCAGGTATGCACATTTCAATGTCCGTGGACCACTGGGCCCAAAATGCACGGGCCAGGCCCACACACGATACCTGTCCTGGAACGGAGAGAACACTGCAGGGGCATCAGATAGAAATACAACAGGCACCTCAGGGGGAAGGGAATGGTGGCACCTCAGCCGGATGACTGCACCACGCCAGATTAACGACAGGGCTCCATGCCCATTGATGTATCCTGGGGAGTGCAAAGCCACAGTCTCTCAAGTCTTTTCAGTGGGTGGGTTGCCCACTTTACCATCCTGGGGAGTGCAAAGCCACAGTCTCTCAAGTCTTTTCAGTGGGTGGGTTGCCCACTGTACCATCCTGGGTAGTACAAAGCCACAGTCTCTCAAGTCTTTTCAGTGGGTGGGTTGCCCACTGTACCATCCTGGGGAGTGCAAAGCCACAGTCTCTCAAGTCTCTACAGTGGGTGGCTTGCCCACTGTACTATCCTGGGGAGTGCAAAGCCAAAGTCTCTCAAGTCTCTACAGTGGGTGGCTTGCCCACTGTACCATCCTGGGGAGTGCAAAGCCACAGTCTCTCAAGTCTCTACAGTGGGTGGCTTGCCCACTGTACCATCCTGGGGAGTGCAAAGCCACAGTCTCACAAGTCTCTACAGTGGGTGGCTTGCCCACTGTACCATCCTGGGGAGTGCAAAGCCACAGTCTCTCAAGCGGATAACAGTCTCCACTGGTTCTGGAGGGGGACTGGTGCCCAGAGTGCATCACTCACCCCGTGGAGGTCCCTGTTGCGTCACTGCCCCTGCCGCTCATGGGCTAGCGGTGCTTGAGTTGGCGGTGCTTGCCATTTTCAGCGGTGCTTGCCATGGCGATCTTTGCCCTGTTCAGCGGTGCTTGCCCTGTTCAGCGGTGCTTGACTTTGCAGTCTCTGACCTGTGCAGCGGTGCTTGCCATGGCGATCTTTGCCCTGTTCAGCGGTGCTTGCCCTGTTCAGCGGTGCTTGCCATGGTGGTCTATGCCCTGTTCAGCAGTGCTTGACTTTGCTGTTTCTGACCTGTGCAGCGGTGCTTGCCATGGCGGTCTTTGCCCTGTTCAGCGGTGCTTGCCATGGCGGTCTTTGCCCTCTTCAGCGGTGCTTGCCCTCTTCAGCGGTCTCTGACCTGTTCAGCGGTGCTGCCCTGTTCAGCGGTGCTGTCCATGGCAGTCTTTGCCCTGTTCAGCGGTGCTTGCCCTGTTCAGGGGTGCTTGACTTTGCTATCGCCGACCTGTGCAGCGGTGTGTGCCATGGCGGTCCCTCATTGCCCAGCGGGGCTGTGGCTGCCGGGGCCCTCCTGGCCACTGACTCCGGAGTTGGTCTCCTGACCAGTGACGATGGTGCTGCCCTCCTGGGCACTGACTCTGGCGTTGGTCTCCTGACCAGTGACGATGGGGCTGGCGGTGGCGTCTTGGGCAGCAGGGAGCATGGCGGCCTTCTCCGCCGTGCTGCTCTTCCCAGACTTTGGAGTCTTCTTGTGCCCCTTCACCACCTTGGGAGGAGTCACAGCTGACTCAACACCCCCCCCCGGACCCTTGTGGGCAGCTTTGCCGGCAAGTGTCTTCTCCCATTCCCGTCGGGCACTGTCCAACTTCTGGTGCTTCACAGGGGGTGGACTGGCAGTGCTTTGGCTCCGTGTCACACTGGCTGACCTGGTGCCCGGTGCACTCCACATACCTGGAACAGACACCACTGGTACCAGAATCTTTTTGGCTGAGGTGCTACTACGGGACCTATGAATTGGAGGGGGGGGGGATGGGGCAGAGGTCAAGGTTGCTCAGGAAAAGTTTCTGGCGAACACTGGGACGGGTAGCTGGAGGGGGTCCGGGAGTGGAGGAAGAGGAGGTGGTTGTAGGAGGTGTAACTTTTGGTGATTTGGGTGCAGGTGCATGTTCTGGAGGCTGTCGTGAGGGGGATGGCTGTTGGGTGTGTGTGTGCCCGCGTTTGTGTACTTTGGGAGGGGGTGTCACAGACACACTGGGAGAGGACACAGGGGAAGTGTAAATGGTAGTGGGGGTGGTGAGTGCAGGTGAGCGGGGTGTGGTGCTGGGTGTTCTGGTGCGAGTCCTAGTGTCTGTTGTGGTAGTGCATGCAAGTGAGAGTGTAGACGACACTGGGAGGGAGGAGGGCAACGACGAGGAGGGGGACACAGTGGAGGCAGTGGATGTTGCTGTGTCTGTATGTGGGTGATGCTTGTGTGAATGCCTGTGGGATGTGTGGTGCCTATGTTTGCCTGAGCTGCCCTTGTGTGTTGAGGTGTGTGCAGGCTGGTCTGATGGTGTGCTTGGGATAGGTTGAGGTACAGGGGATTGGGTCTGGGTGGAGGAAGTTGGAGGGAGGAGGCTAGACACAGGGACAATGGCTGCCATCAGTGCTGAGGCCAGAGATTGCAGGGTTCGATGATGGGCAGCCTGACCAGAATGAATTCCCTCCAGGAATGCATTGGTGTGTTGCAACTCCCTCTCTACACCCTGGATGGCATTCAGAATGGAAGACTGCCCAACAGTGAGTGACCTGAGGAGGTCAATGGCCTCCTCACTGAGGGCAGCAGGGGTGACAGGGGCAGGGGCTGAGGTGCCTCGGGTGAAGGTGATGCCCACCCTCCTGGGTGAGCGGGCACGGGGCAAAGGCTGAGGGGCTGCTGGGAGGGCGGTGCTGGTAGGGGGTGTGGCGGCTGTACCTGTAGAAGTGGGGGGCACAGATGGTGCCGCCACCACAAGGGAGCTCCCATCGAGGACAAGTCCGTGTCGCTGGTTGCTGATCCGCTGACCGCCGTGAAGCTCCCATCGCCCTCCGTCCCACTGGTGTATTCGGAGTCCATGGTGTGGCCCTCCATGGCCATGTGGGACGCAGCCCCCTCGTGCTCCGGTGCCCCTGTACCTCCGCCTGATGATGCTGATGCACAATAGAACAGGGAGAGCACAAAAAGGGGTGGGGAAACAGAATAAAGGCAGGTTGAGTGCATGGCTTACCGCTACCATTGGCGGACAATACAGACACAGCTGCTCCCTGCACTACGCCATGCTTTTGGCCTCTACAGATGCAGTTCCTGGGATATGGCCTACTTGCCTATGAGTGTCATCTGCCCACATAGATGACACAGGGGCATGTATGGCTGTTTTTGGCACTCTACAGAGGTGGGGTGGAGTGGCACATTGCCTGCATTATGGAGGGCCCTAGCCTACGGAACTCGCACTGGCCTAGGGAAACCCACAGCCCTCCTCCCCCTCCCAGACCCCTCCACTGCGCGCAAAGTCAGCAGAATGTGAGTGTACTCACCCCCTTGTGTCTGCTGTGATGCCCTCATGCGCCCATCCAACTCAGGGTAGGCCACCGCCAGGATCCGGAACATCAGGGGGGTCATGGTTCGACGGGCACCCCTCCCACGTTGGGAGGCCATCCCCAGCTGAGCCTCTGCCGTCTTCTTGCTCCAGCGGCGAATGTCCTCCCATCTTTCACAGCAGTGAGTGCTCCGTCTCTGGTGGACCCGCAGGGTCCGGACGTCCTTGGCGATGGCACGCCAAATATCCTTCTTCTGGTGGGCGCTGACCTACATGACATGTACAGGGGAAGAAAAGAAGTCATTACCAACTGCATCATCAAAGTGAGTGGTCCACATCCCTACCCTTGCCATGTGGCACATGCATTCACAGTCCTTCATGCTCGCATAACTCTGCCCCCTTCCTACTTACAACCAGCCCTCTGCACCCAGGCATAGCCCATACAACTTGCACCCTATGTAGTCACCTGTTGGTCTGGAGGACCGTAGAGTAGCGTGTACTGTGGGAGGACCCCATTCACAAGCTTCTCCAACTCCTGTGCAGTGAAGGCAGGGGCCCTTTCCCCAGACGCACGTGCCATTGTCTCTTCCAGACCGAAGTCACAGCAGCACTTGCAGTGTAGGTCCTCTCCTGTCGAAGATCAGGTATCGAGTGATTGAACAGATAGAAAATGGCAGTGACGTCCGCTGCGGTGCGTATCATCACCGGCGGCGCACTTCGTCATTGGCTCCTGGGACCCATAGGGTCCCATGTTAACCAATGCAGCATTGCGCCACGGTCTTCGACCGCCTACCGCAACGGTGTACAACGCCAGCGCAGTTACCTCACATCCCATTGTCCCACTTTAGAGGTCAGCAGCCGCCATTTCAGGGGCCCACATGGCTTCATTTACAACTGCGTCACACATACCTAGGCCTGGACTCAACACACATACAGGAAGATTTTTGTATTTTGTGTAGTGTTCCGTATAGCTGTGGGTACATACCTTACAATTGGTTGACTCTGTGGTCACTGTTGTCCTTCCTAGGCACCGTCAGCTGGGACATGTGAGGAAAGGGTGGAATCCTCCAGTGTACTGACCGCTGGTCGACCTGTTGACAATGGAGGAGTGACATTTAATCATCACCTACAGGTTTGACCGTGCCACAATCCAGGAACTGTGTACCCAGTTGGAGCCACATCTGATGTCATCAATCCGCCATCCCACAGGTATCCCCCCTCAGGTGCAGGTGCTGTCAGTACTCCATTTCCTAGCAAGTGGATCATTTCAGACAACAGTGGCCATGGCATCAGGGATGTCCCAGCCTGTTTTCTAACGTATTGTCCAGAGTGTTGTCTGCCCTGCTGAAACACGTGAGGAGCTACATCGTTTTCCCTCAGGTGGAGGATTTGGCTACAGTGAAAGGTGACTTCTATGCCCTGGAACATATCCCTAACATCATAGGTGCCATTGATGGTACCCATGTGGCTTTGGTCCCCCCCACAGGAGTGAACAGGTGTACAGGAACCAGAAGAGTTATCATTCCATGAATGTAGAGATGGTATGTTTGGCAGACCAGTACATCTCCCAGGTAAATGCTATGTTCCCTGGCTCAGTGCATGACGCTTACATCCTGTGGAATAGCAGCATCCCTTATGTGATGGGTCAACTCCAGAGGCACCGTGTGTGGCTATTAGGGGACTCTGGTTACCCCAACCTGTCATGGCTATTGACCCCAGTGAGGAATCCCAGGACCAGGGCAGAGGAACGCTACAATGAGGCCCATGGGCGGACTAGGAGGGTGATAGAATGCACCTTCGGCCTCCTGAAGGCCAGGTGCCTCCATATGAAAGGTGGTTCCCTATTCTACTCACCAAGGAAGGTGTGCCAGATCATCATCGCCTGCTGGATGCTGCACAATCTTGCTTTGCGACGCTAAGTGCCTTTTCTGCAGGAGGATGGTCCAGATGACGGTGTTGTGCCAGCTGTGGAGCCTGTGGACAGTGATGAGGAGGAAGCAGAGCAAGAAGACATTGATAACAGGGACTCTGTCATACAGCAATATTTCCAATGACACACAGGTGAGAATTTTTTTTTACTATTATATTTACTTGCACACTTCTACCTCTATCCTGTCTGTCAATTTGAAGCAGTATTTGCTAACTGAGTGGTACATTTCCATTACGGTTTCACAGGTGTGGTTACCAACGTGTGTCATCTGCTTGCATCCTTCATGGGCTTGTGATGTGTTACATAGGTATGTTGACATTACATTTTCGAACGGATTTTGTCATTGTCATAGATAATACACATTTTCAAAATCACAGACTGACTCCAGATTGTTTTGTGGTTCAAGGGTGTTTATTGAAGTGCTAATTATTGGAGGGGGTGGCAAAATGGTGATGGGTGATGGTGGAGGAATGTCCATGGCAGAGTCCAGTCTATTAGTCTCACAGGTGCACTGCCCATATGGGCATAGGAAGTGGAGCTGGGGCAGTTCCAATATGGACAGGGTAACAAAGTGGAACATTGGGATGACAATCAGGGTGGTCTCATTTCCTGGCGAGGGTCTTGCCATTTTGCTCTGTCTTGTTCCTGGATCTCAGGGACCACTTGCGGGGTGGCTGTCCGTCTGCAGGGGGTGGGGTGCTGGTGTGGTGTTCCTGTGGCGGGCGTCCTGTCCACTAGCGTCGGCGGAGGTGGTGGGCAGTTCATCGTCCAGGCTAGTGTCAGGGGCCCCTTGGAGTGCCACGGTGTCCCTCATGGTCTTCTGTATGTCCTTCAGCACCCCTATGATGGTGCCCAGGGCGAAGCTGATGGTTCTGAGCTCCTCCCTGAACCCCAAATACTGTTCGTCCTGCATGCACTGGGTCTCCTGAAACTTGGCCAGGACCGTAGCCATCGTCTCCTGGGAGTGGTGGTAGGCTCCCATGATGGAGGAGAGTGCCTCGTGGAGAGAGGGTTCCCTGGGCCTGTCCGCCCCCTGTCGCACAGCAGCCCTCCCAGTTCCTCTGTGTTCCTGTGCCTCCGTCCCCTGGACCGTGTGCCCACTGCCACTGCCCTCAGGTCCCTGTTGTTGTTGGGGTGGTGGGTTATCCTGGGTTCCCTGTAGTGGTGGACACACAGCTGATTGAGGTGTCCTGGGTACGGAGGTATGGGCCCGCTGGGTGGGTGCTGTGCTGGTGTTACCAGAGGGTGGAAGGTCAGTGTTGGGCTGTGCCTGTGCGAGGAGAACCGACTGTCCCGAGGCCCACGATGGTCCGGGCTGGTCATCTGGATCCAGTTGGCCAGAGCTGCTGTCATCACTATGGGCCTCTTCTGTGGGTGGGGTGGAGATGTCTGGACCCTCCTGTCTGGTGACGTTGGGTAGTGGTCCTGCAGGGGTGTAAAAGCATGATTATTGCATCTGTGTGTGTCATGGTGTGCAATAGGTGGGTGAGCGTGTACCCCTGTGCTAGCATTCCTGTGTGGGGGCTTGTGTGATGATGGTTGGGGGGATGTTATTGGTATGTGCAGTGGGCATGGTTTAGTGAGGGGTGTCCATGCTTTGCTGTGTCATGCAGGGCTTGGTGTTGGGATGGGTGGTTTGTGTTATTAGTACATTAGTGAGGAGTTGGAGCGATAGGGGAGGGGGAGGGGGTGAGTGTGGGGGGGGTGGGATAGCATGCAGTTAGGGTGGGGGATATGATAGTTAAGATTTGACTTACCAGTGTCCATTCCTCCACCGACTCCTCTGAGGCCCTCTGGATGCATAATGGTCAAGACCTGCTCCTCCCATGTTGTTAGTTGTGTGGGAGGAGGTGGGGGTCCGCCGCCAGTCCGCTGAATCGCGATGTTGTGCCTGGAGACCACTGAACGCACCTTCCCCCGTAGGTCGTTTCACCGCGTCCTGATGTCCTCCCGATTTCTTGGGTGCTGTCCCACTGCGTTGACCCTGTCGAAGATTCTCCGCCATAGCTCCATCTTCCTAGCTATAGAGGTGTGCTGCGCCTGTGATCCAAATAGCTGTGGCTCTACCCGTACGATTTCCTCCACCATAACCCTGAGCTCCTCCTCCGAAAACCTGGGGTGTCTTTGGCGTGCCATGGGGTGGTGTAGGTGGTGTGTGTGGGGTGTATTTGGTGATGAGTGTGGTGATGTGTAGTGGTGTGTGGTATTTTGTGCGTGGATTTTGTGTGGGTGATGGTGTTGTGTGCCTCTGTGTGGTGGGGTTGCCTATTGCTGTGCTGTCTCTCTGTCGCCTTCGTCTCTAATTTTTGGTCGTAGGGGTTTGTGGGTGATGTGGGTGTGTGTTTTATATTGTAATGGGTGTGTGGGAGTGGTGTTTGTATGTGTATCAGGTGTGTGTATTTTGAATTGTCCAATGTGGGGTGTTTTGGAGATGTGTGTGTATTTTGAGCGCGGCGGTGTGTACCGCCAATGGAATACCGCGGTTGAAAGACCGCCGCGTGGATTCGTGTGTCGTAATAGCATGGGCGTGTTTCTGTTGGTGTGACGGTGGAGGTTTTGTTTTCGCCAGTTTATCACTGACCTTTGGTGTGGCGGACTTGTGTGGGTGTCTGAGTTTCGGCGGATTCCGAGATGTGTGTCATAATAGCTGTGGCTGAATTCCGCGGCCGCGGCGGTGTATTGGCGGTCTTCTGCACGGCAGTAAGTGGCTTTTACCGCCAATGTTGTAATGACCCCCATTATGTCAGGGTGAAGTGTAAAAGCAGGATGAGGTGAAATCAGGGCTTAGGTGGGACAGGTACTGCCAGGTCGGGCACTGGCAACAATTAACAAGCATTTTCAATGCAACGGGGCGCGCATTTGATCGACTTAGAACTAATTTCGTTGTAAACTCCTAACAAGACTTTTCTTGAAACAAATTAAAAGAAAAAAAAAACAGCACGATCGATCTATGTAAAATGCAGTGCGGTCGTACTGAAATTGAAAATGTAAAAAACGGAGCATGATCGCGCTATGTAAACCCCAGCACGATCGCGCTGCGGGGAAAATAAACAGATAAAGTAGTCCAGAAACCCGGGCTGAAAACATCGAGCCTCGAATGGTTTCAGTACTTTACCGGTGCTGTGTGGGTGGGCTAAACAACAGAAAGGGCATGACGTATGCATGCCTTTAACAAATGAAAGCAAGCAGATTTTAAAGAGAAAGCCCAGGAACCAATGAAAGTGACGTGTGTGACCTTGGCGTCGTTTGAAGCCCAAAGAGAGATTACATCATGGACGGAGCACTTTGCGCTCGCTCATAAAAAAAGGTGGCTGAAACGGTTCCCTTTAGGGTGCTATGTTCATCCCCGTAATTACCTGTGTCGAAATACATAAAGGGTAGCAGGCTGAACAAATAAAATCTTTCCCTGAGTGATTGACAGACATGGGGGTGGTTAATCACTAATAAGAGCAAATGTAAATAACAGTGTGCTGATATAGGAAAGATTAGAACACAATGGTGCACAAATTCCTTATGTGGTGTGGTGTGGTGGTCAACCTACAGGAGTGATTAATTAATGCTGATTACAGCACTTGGAATCACGCAAATTAGATCAATTGCAGCAGCATAAAGGTACAGTTATGGGTGAATAACATAGGGCCTAGTGTTCCTCCACTAGAAACTAGTAAAGCAAAGTCGCAGACAAAAAGCTGCCTGGCAAAGGGAGACAGTCAGATGATGAATGGTGATCCGTGAGCCCTACAAAACAGACAAAATTATTGGATTGTTTAGAAGTTGTGACATTCGTTTCTAATGATTCTTTCTGTTTACAATCAATATAAATGATTGGCATTGCCCCTCAGAATTATATGTGCAATTTGTGAGATGTTTTACTGCATCTCATAAATAAATACCTTCTTTTCTGCTAGTTTTAGTTATTCTTTGCATAGTAAGGCTTTATGAATCTGTGAGATACAGAATTTGTGATCTAGACTTAATTGCATAATTGCTTTAAAAAAATTCCTGGTCATGCACCTTTTAGAGATCCCCATTTTTTGTCTTGTAGGTTCCATCTGAACTCAACCCTAATCACCCTCAATGTTATTCAGTGGTACTGGGAAGTGACTTTCATTATTCTTAAGGTCAAATGTAAAATCCCTTTAACCAACATTTTATTCACAGGTAATTTAGACTACGACAACATAAAATAGATACACTCTTTCAAATCTCAATCCCAATTCAGAAAGGGTGGGATCTGTTTTCTTGTGAAAAGATATCAGTTAGGCCTGCTGAATTTCTGCAGCCCTTATTGTTATGGGTGTTCCTAAGAGATTGTCTTGAACGTACAACACAACCTAGGACTGGCCTACCTCAACCACCGCATCACCTTCTATCCCCCCCAGACCACTCAACAAACACTAGCCACCGTACCCCTCATTGAAAGGACCTCGGCTGGTGAGAGATCCTTTGCCTAACTCACAGCAAAGAGCTGGAACAACCTGCCCCTGCACCTCAGGCAGTCTTAATTGCTACCGCAATTCAGGAAGGACCTTAAAACCTGGCTCTTCAACTCCAACTCAGGAGACAAAGACCCTTAGCATGTTGAGACCCTTACGGGTGAGTAGTTGCACCCTATAAACCCTGATTTGAATTCACATGAAAATGAAGTTAGCACCCAGAGATTCATAACTTTGTGGTTACTGACACACATGTTCAATATCTTTCCCACACGTATCTCCATACAACATCCCAATTTTCAAGAGTATATGATGCAAAGACAATTGTAATAAACTTGATATTTGTGAAATATCAGATATTACATGGCACAGAAAATGCAGACGTTCTGCTCAGAGAGATACAGTACTTAATTTGAGTATGTGGTTGCCAATGGGGACCACCAGCACTTACTTTTGGGGACCAGCGCTTATTTTTTTTGCATCTCCTATTACGGCGAATAAGCGAAGGAAAATACACAGACGGAAAGACAGTAGAAGATAAAGCTGGCAAAACCACCACAAAGGGAGAACTACAGGACCTCCAAGAGTGAAAAAGAGGGGAAGGGACTGTCTGGCAGTTGATTATCAAGGAAGGAGGTTGTTTTAAGGCGTACAGCACTGTTTAATTGCACCAGCAGCAGACTTCTGGGCAGAGATTCAGGCACTGGCACGCTTTGTTCTACGAGTTAAGTGCTGAAGATATAGGAGAGACATATGTATGCCAGCGAAACTTGGAAGATATTAATTTCTCTTATGTAGGCTTTCTGTTTTGTGGACAGGATAAAAGACACAAACCTACAATATGTTTAGGGGGGCATTTACAGAAATCTGCAATTAATTTGCAGACCAAGGATAGTTTCATTTTACGTTAGGATCACCTATCATCAAGAAAGAAGTTAAATCATTCTGTATATATCCTCCAGACATTAACAATCACAGTCCTGTCCCATAAACCCCTTCTGATTAAATGAACTTAGATTTGAATTTATCATGTTTTATGATCTGTTATGTTTTTAAAACGGAGATATCAACATTATGGCCCTAATAATGTAAATATGGTTTTGACAAAGCAACAGAAAGCTCTATGTAAAATACCAAGGGAAAAAATGTGGAAATTAGCACAGAAAGATCCATTCCATCACATTATACCACAAAACATATAGATGACCCCAGAATTATTGTGACTTCTGATAATGCAACACATGATGAAGGTCTAAGGTTTTTTAAGAGATGCTTTTCAATATATAGTTGTACACGAAAAGTAACTGTGAACACATACCATTGATTTAATTTTATAGCTAGAATAAGAATTGTTGACACTTGCTATACCAAAGAGCCTACACAGAAACTAATATATAAATGGAAGGATTAATTTAGTATGTATGATATATATTCCATTGAGTGAATGGACAGAATAGCAATAAGAGCTTGATTATTATTGCTGAACTCAGAATGTGAGTTTTGCTGCCTGTGTGCAGCTAAGGCTATATACACAATCCACAGCCAAGCACAATCATTTTCTTTAAGACTAGCAGTATGGCAGGTATGGAGCTATGCAGCACTTCACATCTACCTGGTGTAGGCTAAGGGTTGAGTTAAGTTCACAGCAGCAGAAATTTAAACAGATGACTCAGCCTGTAGCTCTCACCCCTGTGATGCAAGGTAAAAAGGTCCTTTTCACTACTACTGATCACTACTTGGTGTGCTGCCACCCCGTGTTTGAGCTGCTTAGCCTCTGTATATCCCTATAACTCTCTAAAAACATAGGTTTTCTTAGTTGGCTTACTCTATCAGGTCATTATTTCCTTCATTATCCCTCATGTTAACTGTTGAGATTATTCCACCCCTTTTTCAGGAGGACTCCTCTTGGCATTCCTTAACTTTACAGAGCTGCTATCAAGACCTACAAACTACTCTAGCATCCTACACTAGCAAACCCCTTAATGCTAAACTTTTAAGTGGTCTGTATAATGATATAGGGACTCAGATGGTTGAGTTATTCAGCTGTAAAGTGGCTAAGTCCTGCTTCCAGTCTTCTCATCGCTTGTTGTGTGCTGCAAAGAGGTACTAACAGTGTGGATTGATAGAGTAGCGACCAATGTTTCTGCTATTTTTCTTTGTAAAACCCATCTGCTGCTTGTAACTGGCCCTCATTAAATAACTCAGAACCTCTATTTGAGCAGAATGACCTCCCACTGAAAGATGAGTCTTACTGACACTGATTTAAGGTCAGTATGTTAATACGATGATGGGTCTATATGTAATAAGCCCTTTTCCCAGCTAGTGAGTTTACACCACTGTACTAATGTCTAGGAACACAGAACAAAATGTCAAAGTTCATAATTCACTATCAACTAACCATATTCATTCAAAATGAAAAAATAGTAATGAATACGATTGAGAAAAAAAAACACGTTCTTTGGTGCAATTATTCGCCTTCTACTGCACTAATATGCCTTCGACATAAGAACACCAAACTTTGGAATTCAAAGCATGAAGTATGAAACATGATTACACGTAAATTCTCATTTCACTTTTACAGTGTAAAAAACATTCTTATCTATTTACACATGTCAGATTCTTCCTTTCAGAAACTGAGTAATGCTGACCAACATTTGATTATATTGTAGGCAGTAGCTGCACCGCTAATGGTCTATTTAGTACTCTCTAACAACACGTGCATCAGTACTATCAAAGTGCTCCTTCTGTGATCACATTAAAGGAGACTGGCCAAAACCAGCAGTTTCCCGGCCCTAAAGCCTTTAATGAAGCAGGACCACAGGCATTAACCTGCTAAGGTTAATGGTTATTGAGTCACTGCAGAGTGTAAGCTCTAGCCTATGTTTTGGGTCTTCTTTTCGCACACTGTTATCCTCTGTGTGCGTGGTATGAAAAAGAGTGTGTGCAGGCATGTTAGGGAGAAGCCAGATAACGGAGGCCTATTAATTACACAAGCTAGTTGCCTGATCTAATAGCAACAGGCAGCAATAATAGGGTTCTTGTTGTAAGAAAGTTGGGTATTAGTTGAGAATAGTGGAAGATCCACTCAAATTATAAACACAATCCTTTTCAGGTTGAACCACAAAAGCTACTAAATAACCTGTGTGATCCTTAACTGAACGGCAGTATGCAAAGTAGTTATGAAACACTCAAGCAGTAATACAGTTAACACACAACAGAAGGAAAATCCCAAACAATTTAGAAAACTAGAGTTAATTTTAATATATAAAATGGCCTCAAAATAGCAAAAATCAAATCAGAAGGACCGGATTTGTAAATTTTAAATTTTTTGTGTGAAAATAGCACCAAAAAGCAGATGGTTATTTGTTCATGCTGGACTGGGGTAAAATCACAAGTTCATGCAGACCACAATAAAGTGCAGGTCAGAAACAGGAACAAGGTTCATCCCACTGAAGATTTGATCTTTTGTGAGTCCAAACCCACGTGGGGAGCTGCAGCGGATCTTTGTATTGGAAGGTCAAAGCAAGGATATGAATATACGATGGAACAAAGCATGCTGGAACCATGCAAGCCTGAACAACGCCTTCGGAACAACGGCTGCGTTGTTACCACTAATGCCTTTACCACGAATGCCTTAACATTGATTTTTCATTGTAAAGGCATGCCTGGTATAGGAATGCGTGGAACGGCATGCATGGTTCCAGCACGCGACCCCCGACCTCCCTCCCGCCACTAAGACAATCCTACCCCTACATCCTACCCCCAAAACAATCCTACCCAGACCCCCTACTCCCGCCCCTTAAAACAATCGTACCCCGACCCCCACCCAGGCCCTAAAACCAATACGACCCCGACCTCCGCCCCTAAAAACTAAAACTACCTTGAACCCCCACCCCACCCCTAAAACCGCCTCATCCTCCCACTCCTAAAAACTAAATTTCCTTGTCCCCCACCCTGCCCCTATAACTACTGCGACCCCCCACACCTACCCCTAAAACCTAAAACTACACCGACCCCCCCACCCTATAAAACTAAAATTACCCCAACCCCACCCCTGAAAAACTAAAACTTCCCTGACCCCCACTCCCGCCCTTAAAAATTAAACTACCCCAACCCCGCCCCTAACACCCCAGCCCTACCCCAGCCCCACTTACCTGACCGCGTCCTCTCCCGATCTTGAGTCTGTTTTTCTCTGCCTTAACTACACATGTTTTTTGTTCGGGACATGCGTGGTTAAGAAAGAGAAAAACAGAGTCATTGTTCACTAAAGCATTGTTCTGCTTTCATGGACAACCCACCTCGTTGTTTAGGAGTCGTGGTTTAGGCTGTTTTCCCAAGGATACCGTTGTCAGCGCAAGGAGCAGTCAGATTTCACAAAATGTTCAGCAAGAAGAGTCAGATGTCACAGCAGCTTCGCATTGATAGCATAGACTGTTGTCTTTGGTGCTGGTTCTTGGAATGGACATGAAAAGGAAATCATCATCTGAGATTTGCATCAGTGGGCATTCTGGATGGTCGTCATGAGCCATGAGGAGTCCGTTAGTGGTTGCAAAGAACCCATAAGCTTCTTGATCTTCACCTGAAACCCAGGGCTTATGGTTTTGAGGCAGGAAGTGTACACTCAGATGCCTGCCAAGGGTGCAGGTCCTGGGAGGTACCTCCTAGAGATCTGGACTCTCTCCATAAGAGTCTAACCTTTCCATTTGCTGTGTTTGGCTCCAAACAGTCTTGGGTAACAAACGGCAGGCAAGCCTAGATGTGAGCAGCATTTTTCAGTAGCAAGGAAGAAAGCCATTAGAAGCTAGGAAGGGTATGGTCGTAGCCGTGAGGATAATCTTTAAAGCTCAGGAAGGCTGAGTACAACCCCCATCCTCCAATGGGCTAGAATTAGGATAATATGAGGGATTTAAGCACTAACATCACAGTACTGTGGGTCTCACTAGAAAGGTTCATCTGGCATGTTTATGCATGTACTTGTACAGGCATATCCACACATGTTAATGGTCACATGAGCACTATTAGGTTCTGCCTTAATAAGAGTGGTCCTCATGAATAGTATTTTTGGTGGCTCTTCCTAGCTTTTTTGACATAATTTTTTATTGTACAATTTTTTATGTACAACTTGATATATTTATTTGTTATACAAATGTTTTCAACAGCGTCCTGATAAAGCCAAATTTGTAATGGCCAAAAAGTGTTGACAACTTTGAATGGAGTCTGACAACAATTGAAAATAATTTAGAGTAGTGTTAGCCACATGAAAGAGGAGGCTATTTGGGCCCAGAAACCTTGGCATAAGACAGACTACCTTGGGTGGAGTGGATGCACAGAGGACTGGTCGCAACCACCTTACCTCTAACTTTGGAAGTGACAAGGGATCCCATAAAGAACTTTTGTGACTGTTTGTCCTTTCATGTTTAAACGCTTACATATCATTCATCACAAGGATGAGCTGAAACTGGCCTGTCAAGAAAAACCCCTTAACGTTATCAATCAATTAATCTTAAATTTGACTTTGGCAGCCATTTGGTAACTTTGAGAATGCCATATTTTTAAAATACTATAAATGACGTGTCAGAAGAAGTATCCGAATTCAGATTTTTTAATGTAGTTAAGTAAAGGAAAATAAAATAAAACTATTGTTTGTCTTGCAAATTCACAGACATTAAATGAAGATTATTAAAAATTGCCTTCAATGAACGCCAGCTGTGAAACAACGACCTCCTTACCACAAATGATCTATATGCAGGCAGTGGTAACGCAATCAGTGCATGAATGCTGCCCCCTGAAAGTTTATTTTACTTCTGCAAAAAGCATTACCTTCAAAACACGTAGTGACTCTTGAATGGAAGTCATTCATTTGGTGCATTTAAATCATTATCATTGGGAGGCGTTTAGTTTGTGTTCTTTGTGTTTTGTGTCAGGAGACAGACAATTAATACAAATTGTTTGACATATTGTAACACAACACCGTCTGAACACTTTAGGCAACTAATGCCTTTCAGCTCTTCCAGACTGCAGCTCCGAGTCAAGAGAAAAAAAACAGACATAGGAATCAAAAACATGGTTTTACAACTGGCAGTCTAGAATTATTTTCCCATATGTTTTCATTGGTTTCTTGTTTTCCTTTCCACTCAAACCTATGAACAATCCAATGACAAATGCTCTGGGGCTTTCCAGTAGTTCATGTTCTCTTTCCTGTAAGATAATTCTGAGGTTAATTTCCAACTTTTCCTGATGTCAGCAAATAGAGGGAATTTCTTCAGAAGTAGCAGTCAGTATGGACTCAATCTACAATTTCTAAACCTCAATCAAAATAAATAGGGTTATTAGTTAACAGGGTGAACCCTTCTGAAGCAGCGACCACAATTCTTCTCAGATTGAAGTCATACGCAAACCCTAAATTAACTTGCGCTCTACCTTCCAGCAGCTTTACACAGAATATTCAGGCTTAGTTCAGAGGCAATGTATAAAGTATTTCTGTGACACTTAAAACAGTAATATAGTGAAAACACACCACAAAGAGACATTGCACCAGTATAGAAAATTAGAGTATTTTCTGATAAGTAAAACAAGACCAAATTGAGAAAAATCTAATCATCAGAACTGGAAATAATAAATTTCAAAGGATTTAGTAAAAATAGTCACAAGTTCAGGCAGACTGTGATGGAGCTTGGGCTGGCTAAAGGGACCCAGTTAGGCCTCCTGAACAAAGTACCTTAAATCTTGGTTTATAGGGTTGTGAGAATCCACATCGAAGATGCGCCACGTAGCCAAAGCGATGCGTTGGTTCTCAAATACTACGAGGCTGACATGCAAGATCCTGCATCCTCTTCTAAGATCCCTTCAATGAGTTTTTACGATGCAAAGTCCTTGGAAAGGATGCTGCTCGCAGTCCGGGTTAGCGAAACATCCTGAACAACTACGTCCTAAACAACTACCTGACTAAACCACTACTGCTAAACAACTAAAAAGTCTCTACAACGAAATACTGAACAACTACTGTCTAAACAATGATTTTGCCTGAATAACAATTGCCTGAACAGCGAATTTTAAGGTAAGTTTTTCTTATTAGTTGTTTAGAATTTATATATATAAGTTGTTGTTTAGAATTTATATATATAAGTTGTTTAGAACTGATATATATATATATATTTATATATACATATACAGATATATAAACCTTTAGAATTGATATATATATATATATATATATATATATATATATATATATATATATACAAAAAACGAAGTTGTCCTCATGTGAAAGCGCACTCCCAACAGGTTATATAAACGGGAAGAAAAAGCAAAGCCAGCAACTCACAGTGAATTCTTTAAGCAGTTTCATTATGCCAGGCCTTAGGTTATAAAATCATCTCTGGACACGTGTTTCAAGGTCAATCCTTTCTTCAGCAGAGAAAAATATAAAAGTGTTTCACCCTCATAGGTGCAGCCAGTGCTGGAAGTCTTCCAGGCATTTCTTTCTTAGTGAAAAGACCGGCATGGCTTCAGCTTGTCTAATTACAGGAACCTGATTAGTCTCTTTAAATACCAGTCCGCCCCAGTGGGCCTCTCAAGTGAGTAACAGTGCATGCTGGTTGTGGTGGTCCTGCAATTTTTTCATTTTGCCCCAAGTGGGTTGCTGGAGCCAAACGAAATAATGAACCAAAGTGCAAAACCTTTGTAGGCGTTTATATAACCTGTTGGGAGTGCGCTTTCACATGAGGACAACTTCGTTTTTGATATATATATATAAATCCTAAACAACTAATAAACCATAAAAAAAACTAAAAAAACTTACCTTAAACTTAAAATTAGTTATTCAGGGAATTGTTATTCAGGCAAAATCATTATTTAGACAGTAGATGTTCAGTACTTCGATGTAGAGACTTTTTAGTTGCTTAGCAGTAGTGGTTTAGGCAAGTAGTTGTTTAGGACCTAGTTGTTCCATCACATATTCGTGTTTGCGACTGTTCTGGGTTGCATGATGCAGCAGCGGAGATGTGTCGGTTCTGTTGGATCCACATAGACTGACAAAAAACCTTAGGCCCACTTCCAAGGGTCCAGGACTGGGGTAGCACCACTTGGCAGTGTAGACTCACAGATGGCAGATTCCAGGTGCTGGGTTCAAGGTTGTTGGAGTTTTGTGTCCCTGGGGCTCTTGTCAGGAGGCCAGCTGACTATTCCCTAGTAGTCACTTTGGGGTCCTGGATTCAAAAGATAAGGGTCCAGTTCTTCTCACACAGGCAAGCGGGCAGCAGGGCAGCAAAAAGGGGCAGCAGTCCTTCAGAGCAACAATCTAGTAGAGTGTGAGTCCTTCCAGCAGCACAGCAGTCCTTCTTCATAGCAGAGTACTCACAGGGTGTCCAGAAGTATACTGAAGAGTTGATGTCTGAGGTCCAGTATTTATACTCAGTGGTGCCTTTGTGGGGAGAAGCTTCTAGAGGTCTCCCTTTGAAGTTCCCAGGCATCCTCCTTTCCATGTTCTGGCTCCATCATATATACAGGGGTTATGCAGTCCTTTGCATGGAGGCAGGGCACAGCCTACTCAAGTGTAAGTAGGGTTGGGTCCAGCTCCACCCTCCCATCCTGCAACCCATCAAGGAGCACCTAATCTCTCTATTGTCTGTGTCTGGAATACACAAAGCCCAACTGTCAGCTATTTCCAATCATTGACCCTGACACAGGCCGCAGGCACTAAATGACTAAGGGAGGAAAATGTTAGCTATCTACAAATGGCTTTTTCAAAATTGTAACTTAAAATCCGACTTCACCATCAGTAAGGATTTTTCATTACAAATCCAAATTCACCAAATATGAACTGGTTACCTGCTCCCATTTGGAAATTACAGCTTACGAAAAGTAGTAAAGTAACTCCATTATTACCCTACAGGAGAGGTAGACCTTGCAAAAAGTGAAAAAAACATTTCAGAACTTTTCACTATCAGGACATGTATTATAGGAAGTACACGTCCACTTTTTGAATGCACTGCACCCTGCCCTGTAGGTTGTTTAGGGGTTACCCTTGAGGTGACTTATATGTATTAAGAAGGAAGGTTTGGGCCTGGCAAAAGTTCTGTTTGACCAGGCCAAACTGGTAGTTCAAAAATTGCATAGAGAGGCAGCAGTGGCAGACCTGAAGCATGTTTCAAGTGCTAGTTAAGTGGGTAGAACAATCAGTTCCTGTAAGCCCACAATGAACATTTAATCTACAGGCCCTGTGTACATGTAGTATCACTTTACTAGGGACTTATAAGTAAATTAAATATACCATTTGGGGATAAGCCAATGTTACCATGTTTTAAGGAGTAAGCACATGCTCTTCAGCACTGGTCAGTAATGGTATAGGGTGAAGAGTCCTAAGGCTAGCAAAAACAAGATCAGAAAAAATGGAAGAGAGAGGCAAAAACATTTGGCTTAAGACCACCCTAAGGCTTACAGGTCTAAAAGTAATAAACATAAATACACAAACCATGTAATTTCCTTCATGTGACTCAGTGTTCAGAATTCAGAACTGTCCTGGAAGTCTCAATGAGTGCTCATTTGAAGCTTCAAGCCTGCACAGGGCTCCAGGAGGCCACATACATTCTCCTAAATGTCCCTCTCTGTCACACTATGTACATGGATTACAAGAATGTGCAGTTCGCTTGTGTGCCAAGCTTTAGGACACCAGGGACCTGGTGTCTGTGTACAGTGTCACAATGTGCCTGAAAGGCTGGGAAGGGCTTTCTTGCTTGCCCATGTGAAAGAGATGTGACAGGCTCTGGGTCAGAGCCCCCGCAAATCCTGAATGGGAAACCTCCATCCTGGGCTCTATTACCCAGCCCACCAGTTCTCAAAGTGTCCAGAACTGGGACCCACAGGCCCAAGAAGTCCTCCCCTGCTTGGCCCTGGATAAGAAGCTCTGATTAGGCCCCAGGTCAGAGCTACGGTGGGCCTGGGGGTGAAAGCCCCATTCCTGAGCTCTATTTTGTGTCCCGCTGTGTTACGTCGAGCCTTGGGACCCCACGCGTGGGGATACTTCCCCTGCTTGCCTAGGATGTGAAGCTCTGACTGAGCCCTGGGTCTGAGCTCTGCCTGGCATGGGGAATGGAAGTGCCTGAGATACAGTCATTCAGGCCCAGCAAGATCTTGTCCAGTTTGTCTAGGTTCAGATGTTAGGACCGGGCCCGGGTCAGAGCTCTGGCTTGCGATGGGATTGACGTCCCTCGACCCAGGACTCCCTTCTCCACCTGCTGTGTCACAAAGCACCCAAGACAAAGTTCAGCAGGCACAAGGAGTTCTCTCCTGCTTCTCCAGGTTCAGAAACTCTGACTGGGCCCTGGGTCTGAGCTCTGGCTGTCCTGGGGTGGATCTCCCAGACCTAGGCGCACTTCTCCAGCCCACCATGTCACAAAGTACCCGGGATGGTTTCCTGCAGGCACCAGATGATCTCCTCAGCTTGGTTGTGCTCAGAAGCTCTGTCTGGGCCTGTGGTCGAGCTCTGGCTGCCCCCTGGATGGATGTTCCTGGCTCCCTTCTCTGGACTGCCATGCAAAAAGTTCCTAGGATGGGGTCCGTAGGCCCAGATCTGTCTCCCTTGCTTCTCCAGGAATTGAAGCCATAACTGGCTCAGAGCACTGTACCCTGATCACGATTGTTGGGCTGACCTGGAAGATGCAAAGAAGGCTTTTTTGACTCTTCGATCCAGGAGGTTGGATGTGTTCACCCGATTTCTTCAAGTCCAGTCAGAGATCGAAGAGGTCAGGTGTGTTTTGACTGATGCCCCCCTTTGTCACTCAGTGTGCACAAATTACAAGAAAGGAAGTTAGTCTTGCAGGGGTTCATAGCTGACATCCCCATACAAGGTAGCCTGCTTGGGAGCTGGCTTGTTTAGCCATGGCTGGACTGTACTGGAAGTCTGGATGAAAGCTCTTATCACTTCTCAAACCCATCTGGGGCACCAGGAAATCAGATGCATTAGCTACGACTGCCCCCCTTTCACAGAGTGTGGACGGATTACAAGAAAGAACCAATCAAAAAGGAGAGCACGTCACTTATCCTAAGTCATTTATTGATCAATTTACCCACTGGAAAAGAAGACAGTTTCACATGTCTTAAATAGATTAACCTGTTAAACAAATACATAATTCAGATTTTCATGCTTCCTGTTTCACTTATACTAATTTACAGTACTCTTTGCAATATCTATGTTTACACCTATTAAATGCGGTCTCATATATTTGAATTTCCGGATTCAAACTCATTTATTTGGAAGTGTGTTAGGTGCATCTCACAGCTAAACTTTTTCATATGTGAGATGCACCTGACAGGCTTTTAAATAAATGAGTTTCAATCAGGATATTCAAACACGTGAGACCGCATTTAACAGGTGTAAACTTAGATAATGCAAAGAGCCCTGTAAATTATTATAAGTGAAAATTAAGCATGGAAATCTGAATTATGTATTTCTTTAACAGGTTAATCTACTTAATACATATAAAACTGTCTTCTATTCGATATGAATGAACACTATACAACATGTAAGTTATTTAGGAAATGTTTTTACAATAATATCTCTTGAGTCGGTGTAATCTAAAAAACCCTATAGATTTTATAGTAATAATTATGAATTGAGGATATATGTGGACTGTAATTTTGTTTAGTTCATCTTATGCCATTAGGAACATGGTATATATAGTTTGAGTTACAAAGCTTAACTCCTACTGCTCGAGGAATCGGGGTCAATGTGGTGGGTGTGTTTATATATACTTTTTTCGTCTTGTGTTTGTCATTTTTGTATATTTTTAATCCGGGATGGGTGACTGTTTTTATATATATATTTTATAGGCCCTGATGACGTTCCTAGGAAGGAACAATACACGTTCGCTGGGTCTGCTTGAAATGGAATATCAATTGAGGAGAATATCAAAATAAGTGTAGAAGTATTGGACTGAAAATTGTCTTTGAATTAGCGTGTTAGAAACTCTACATAGAGCAGGTAAATTGATCAATAATTGACTTTGTATAGGTGACATGCTCTCCTTTTCAATTGGTTAATTGAATATAAGGTTGTTAGCAGTCATCACCTGAGGACTGAGCACGTATGTTTGTTTGGAAATTGGATTTGAACCAACCTGTAAGGTCTAATTTGCTCACAACTGTTTTTCTGGAAGTACTTAGGATTACAAGAAAGGCAGGTAGCCTTTGTTTGAATTATTAGGGAGAAGATGTGAGGGCCCCCCTTGTCCTCTGGTTTTTCTACCCAGTTGGGGTGAGGGTCTGGGCCAGCCCATCCCAGGGTTCCAGGGTCCTGAGTCTGTGTATACCTTCCAGCATGTCTGATGGCCCTTTCCTCCCAGGATTGCTTCTCAGAAGGCAGGCACAGATGCAATGCTTGCATACCCGTGTGGATTGGCCTGCTCAGGGATGGTTTGGTCAGCACTATATACTGATTGTTTGGGCAGTCTTGGTTCATTCAGCAGTCGACCGCTTGGCCAGCCTTGGTTATTGTTTCAAACAAAGAGCTTCCACCCCTGCCTGAACTGACTTCAGGGCCTGCCTTTTGTGGAGGGCAATCAGCCGAGCGACAGCCAAAACAGTGTGGCAGCTTGTGAAGTTGTCTGACCAGAGCAGATGAGGTCAGGTGGAGCTAGCCCTGGATGCTGCCTGGTAGTCTGAGAGCTGCATGCCTATCTGTTGCCCTTTTCTACCCAGTGCAATCCAGCAGTAGCTCAGAATGACCATTCCAGGTTGAACATAGCACCACTGTGTCTTTCTTAGGCTGTACCTTGGTTCACCTCTCCCTTCTGTTGTTGCAGAGTAGACTGGGCCCACCAGTGCCCATGTGACTGCTTGCCTACCCAGCCTCCTGCTAGTCCCCAAAGCAGGCTCCTGAGGGGTGTGAAGGTTGGTATAGAGCAGGTTTGCGGCTCCTCCTACCTTCTAACTGGTGGGGTGATCTAGGTGATACTGCAACTAGCAAATGCTTGTCTCAAAGAGTGAGCCATGCATGTGTAAGTACACACATCCGATACAGTGCAACCCTGTGAATGGCTCTTAAATCAGTTATGGTTTCTTTATTCACTCAAACGTACTGTGGTAATTGTAGAGTTAATGCATGCTGATGAATGCTGAACTCCCAGGATTTGTTCATTTATTAGACCAAGACTAATCCAGGCTCGTCTCATCACTTTGGTGAATCTAGATAACTTTGGGCTGTGCCCACATTTCTATAGTGGCAATGATATATACAGATGACTGTCCTATCAATTGTTGATGATACCTTCTCTGCCTACCATGGTGACCATGAGTAACAGGGATTCAGGCTTTGATTATGGAGAAGGAGCCTGAGAAACAGCTACCACATTCAAGGAAGACAGCGGGTGTGCAATTTACCAACTCCTGACTCGGGGCTATAGGGATGAAAAAGAACAATGCAGAACTCCTTTGAGGCTGTGAAATTGGAACAAGTACACTTTAATTTCTTTAATGAGGATTTATTGGAAGACAAGTCTGGTGCCAGCAACTACAGTAATTCCAGATCCTATAGAGTACATTAAAGTTTCCACAGTTAAAAACCCTGTAGTTGAATCTTGGAATTAAGCTGGTGAACCCCCGTGAGGTGTGCCACTGTCTACTCCAGGCCCTTATCTCTCTGTGTCACATTGATGCCCATGACTGAGTTTCGGGGGGGTGGTCTGAAGTGTTTTTTTGAAAAACATACAGTGATCACAGCAGGCCGGTTGCCTGAATACATCTGATAGAAATAATAGAGTTGTACTCCTGCTTTATTTTGTTGGTTTTCGGAATAGGTGCCATGATTAAGAGTGACAGTCGAGGACATTCATAGTGTATCACTAGAGGTGAAATTATTGGTCCGGCAGAAGACGAACCAAAGAAAAAGCATTTGCCAAGAATGTTTTCCCTAATGAAGAACAAAAGTTGAAGGTTCAAGACGATCATATAGCATCGAAGTTTGGACTGTAAAAGATTAAATCTAGTGATCTAACACATGCACAAGTTGAACGGCCGGATGAAACACTGTGGTGCAATGAAGATTAGAAGCAGCACTAACAGGCTGAGGTGGGATCCTGTGTGGCCTCATGTTGGGTACACCAATGGCACATTTCACATTTCACCCACTATATTGGGGAGGTGGAGCATGACCATGTGTGATAAGACAGAGAAAGATGATGAACTATGCCTGAGGAGGGCGAAGGAAACTCTGGTGGAGGTCCATAGTGATCCTGACATGCAAATTGGTTGTCCAACCTGGGTATAGGCGCAGAAGACTAATCAAACCATCTAGTAGTTTGTTCCCTTGGAAGTTGTCCTCAGGATAGCTGGTGCTCAGAAATGCTAGGTTTTTCTGATAAAGCGAATGATTAGAGGTCTTGGGGCCTGCAGGAAAGTACCATCTTGCCTGGCATGTTACCCCCATATTTCACTGTATATATGTTGTTTTAGTTGTATGTGTCACTGGGACCCTGCCAGCCAGGGCCCCAGTGCTCATAAGTGTGCCCTGTATGTGTTACCTGTGTTATGACTAACTGTCTCACTGAGGCTCTGCTAATCAGAACCTCAGTGGTTATGCTCTCTCATTTCTTTCAAATTGTCACTAACAGGCTAGTGACCAATTTTACCAATTTACATTGGCATACTGGAACACCCTTATAATTCCCTAGTATATGGTACTGAGGTACCCAGGGTATTGGGGTTCCAGGAGATCCCTATGGGCTGCAGCATTTCTTTTGCCACCCATAGGGAGCTCTGACAATTCTTACACAGGCCTGCCACTGCAGCCTGAGTGAAATAACGTCCACGTTATTTCACAGCCATTTTACACTGCACTTAAGTAACTTATAAGTCACCTATATGTCTAACCTTTACCTGGTAAAGGTTGGGTGCTAAGTTACTTAGTGTGTGGGCACCCTGGCACTAGCCAAGGTGCCCCCACATTGTTCAGGGCCAATTCCCCGGACTTTGTGAGTGCGGGGACACCATTACACGCGTGCACTACATATAGGTCACTACCTATGTGTAGCTTCACAATGGTAACTCCGAATATGGCCATGTAACATGTCTATGATCATGGAATTGCCCCCTCTATGCCATCCTGGCATTGTTGGCACAATCCCATGATCCCACGGGTCTGTAGCACAGACTCAGGTACTGCCAAACTGCCTTTTCAGGGGTTTCACTGCAGCTGCTGCTGCTGCCAACCCCTCAGACAGGTTTCTGCCCTCCTGGGGTCCAGCCAGGCTTGGCCCAGGAAGGCAGAACAAAGCACTTCCTCAGAGAGAGGGTGTTACACCCTCTCCCTTTGGAAAATGGTGTGAAGGCAGGGGAGGAGTAGCCTCCCCCAGCCTCTGGAAATGCTTTCATGGGCACACATGGTGTCCATTTCTGCATAAGCCTGTCTACACCGGTTCAGGGACCCCTCAGCCCTGCTCTGGCGCGAAACTGGACAAAGGAAAGGGGAGTGACCACTCCCCTGACCTGCACCTCCCCTGGGAGGTGCCCAGAGCTCCTCTAGTGTGCTCCAGACCTGTGCCATCTTGGAAACAGAGGTGCTGCTGGCACACTGGACTGCTCTGAGTGGCCAGGGCCAGCAGGTGACGTCAGAGACTCCTTCTGATAGGCTCCTTCAGGTGTTGCTAGCCTATCTTCTCTCCTAAGTAGCCAAACCCTCTTTTCTGGCTATTTAGGGTCTCTGCTTTGGGGAAATCCTTAGATAACGAATGCAAGAGCTCATCAGAGTTCCTCTGCATCTCTCTCTTCACCTTCTGCCAAGGAATCGACTGCTGACCGCACTGGAAGCCTACAAAACTGCAACAAAGTAGCGAAGACGACTACTGCAACTCTGTAACGCTGATCCTGCCGCCTTCTCGACTGTTTTCCTGGTGGTGCTTGCTGTGGGGGTAGTCTGCCTCCTCTCTGCACTAGAAGCTCCGAAGAAATCTCCCGTGGGTCGACGGAATCTTCCCCCTGCAACCGCAGGCACCAAAGAACTGCATCACCAGTACCCTGGGTCTCCTCTCAGCACAACGAGCGAGGTCCCTTGAATCCAGCAACTCTGTTCAAGTGACTCCCACAGTCCAGTGACTCTTCAGTCCAAGTTTGGTGGAGGTAAGTTCTTGCCTCCCCACGCCAGACTGCATTGCTGGGAACCGCGTCTTTTGCAGCTACTCCGGCCTCTGTGCACTTCCGGCGGAAATCCTTTGTGCACAGCCAAGCCTGGGTCCACGGCACTCTAACCTGCATTGCACGACCTCCTGAGTTGTCCTCCGGCGGCGTGGGACTCCTTTGTGCAACTTCGGGTGAGCACTGTTTCACTCCTCTTTGTAGTGCTTGTTCCGGAACTTCTGCGGGTGCTGCCTGCTTCTGAGAGAGCTCCTCGTCCTGCTGGGCGCCCCCTCTGTCCCCTGACGCAATTGGCGACATCCTGGTCCCTCCTGGGCCACAGCAGCATCCAAAAACCCTAACCGCATGACTTGCAGCTAGCAAGGCTTGTTTGCGGTCTTTCTTCAGGAAAACACTTCTGCACGACTTTCCACGGCGTGGGGCATCCATCCTCCAAAGGGGAAGTTTCTAGCCCTTGTCGTTCCTGCAGAATCCTCAGCTTCTACTGTCCAGTAGCAGCTTCTTTGCACCCACAGCTGGCATTTCCTGGGCATCTGCCCACTCTCGACTTGGTCGTGACTTTTGGACTTGGTCCCCTTGTTCCACAGGTACCCTCGTCTGGAAATCCATCGTTGTTGCATTGCTGGTTTTGGTCTTTCCTGCAGAATTCCCCTATCACGACTTCTGTGCTCTTTGGGGAACTTTAGTGCACTTTGCACTCACTTTTCAGGTTCTTGGGGTGAGCTATTTTTCTAACCCTCACTGTTTTCTTACAGTCCCAGCGACCCTCTACAAGGTCACATAGGTTTGGGGTCCATTCGTGGTTCGCATTCCACTTTTGGAGTATATGGTTTGTGTTGCCCCTATCCCTATGTGTCCCCATTGCATCCTATTGTAACTATACATTGTTTGCACTGTTTTCTAATACTATACTGCATATTTTTGGTATTGTGTACATATATCTTGTGTATATTTGCTATCCTCATACTGAGGGTACTCACTGAGATACTTTTGGCATATTGTCATAAAAATAAAGTACCTTTATTTTTAGTATATCTGTGTATTGTGTTTTCTTATGATATTGTGCATATGACACTAGTGGTACTGTAGGAGCTTCACTCGTCTCCTAGTTCAGCCTAAGCTGCTCTGCTAAACTACCATTATCTATCAGCCTAAGCTGCTAGACACCCTATACACTAATAAGGGATACCTGGGCCTGGTGCAAGGTGTAAGTACCCCTTGGTACTCACTACAAGCCAGTCCAGCCTCCTACAGGGCTGAAATAATCTCAACCTATTCTCAAACTTGAAGTGTGTAAGAAACCTAGCTCAATAGTGCTGAGTAGACCCCTTTTGTTAAGAAGAACTGGCACTGTGAGATGATCCGAATGTCGGTCTAAGATGTCCGATGCTGACACTCATCAGACTCTATAAATGGTGCTGTTTGGTTATGACAGTGCCCTGGATGTCAGAAACTGCTAAGCATTGTGTAAGAACTCACCTGCCACATCAACTAGCCCTTAAAATGAATTGCACTGTTGCATCGAGGCCTTACCCTGTTGTTGCTGGGTGCTGGGATGGGCCAAGCCAATACAGATTCGAGGGCCGCTGTGGTGTGAATGCAAGGCTGGGGAGAGAAACCCAGTGGAGCCCCTATAGGTACAGATCTTCGTGGTAGTGGTAAATATTTAAATGAGAACTTTGAAGGCAGAAGTGGAGAAGGATCCATCTGAACATGGGTCAGTCTTTCCTAAGAGATGGTCGAGCACAATTTAGAAGGAATGAGCGATGGCATCCATTGCCCTTGATTAATCAAAAGGGAGTCAGGTTTGGATCCTGAACTCTGAGTAGCCAAAATGGGTGCCCTCACTGCATTCAGTATGGTAATGCAAATGAACCTGGAGAAGCTAGAGGAAGCCCTGTGAGGCGTTATTTTGCTCTTTCTGAACAACAGGGATCCCTGGTACAGGTTTTTCCCAAGAGAGAGGCCCAAGCTTTGGAAATTGTTGCAGTTCTGGCAGCATCTCAATATCTCTTGCTGGTCCTAGAAAATCCGGGAGAGGCAGCATACATTTTTTGCCAGGCCATACCCATATCCACAGCAGGTCTCCAAGGTGAACAGCCTCTGGCCTGTTGGAAAAAATTAGGTAAGGAAAGTCAGCAAGTAATATACTTGACTTTGGGCTAAGGGTTGGTTCTAAGTGCTGGGTCGGTCATGCTGGGGAAGAAAGCGGATCTGGGCATGCTCCACAGCTGGATGAGGCATCTTCCCCTGGGGCAGCGGCAACTCAATGCAAGCTAGGCCCTTCCTGTGAATCACCACAGCTGTGGTGATTGTCTCTCTCCATTTCAATGCCCAGGCCGCAGGACCGGTGTTCTGTCTCAACTGGCACTAAGCAGCTGACTTAGATTCGAAAAATGAACAAACAAGAAATGAAATGATAAAGCAAAGGGCAGCTACAAATAATATCAGGCAATTTTTAAGAAAGGCAAAAAAGAAATTGCTAGAATAATCACAGATGTCACAGAAGATGTCTCTTGCCAGATTAATGCAGAAAATACCTTTCAATATTTCAAAGATGTTGGCATTGGCACTTTCTGTAGGGTTATCCTCAGACGTTTCTCCCTCCCAACTCCTATTTTTCAGGATTCATTTTTGTTGTCCTTAGGACTCTGTACACTTTACCATTGCTAACCAGTGCTAAATCTCTTATGCGCTCTCCTCTAAAGGTCGTAAAATTGGCATGTACCAAATTGGCATATTTAATTGATTTATAAGAATCTCAAAAATTGGTACTATGTGTACCCAGGTCTTGTAAATTGAATGATACTAGTTGGCCTGCAGCACTGATTGTTTAACCCACTTAAGTAGCCCTTTCAAACCTGTCTCAGGCCTGCCATTGCAATCTGTATGCAGTTATAAACTTCCATTTCGACCTTGCAAAATAAACCTTTTGTCAGATCCAAACTTTTGCTTTTATGATGTAAAAGTCACATGTAGGGTAGACCCTGAAAAGCCCAGAGGGTAGGGTGCACTGTATTTAAAAAGTAGGGCATTTAGTAGTGAAGTTTTCAGTGCCCTGGTAGTGAATAACTCTTAAATGTATTTTTCACTACTGCAAGGCCTGCCTCTCCCATAGGGTAACATTGGAGTTACCTTTTTATATTTCATAAGTGATAACTGCCAAATGGGAACAGGTAATCAGTTCATGTTTGGTGTCTTTGGAATTAGAATGAAAAAACCTCTTTGATGGTGAAGTCGCATTTTAAATGACAATTTTGAAAATGCCATTTTTAGAAAGTTGGCTTTTTCCTGGCTTAGCCATTTAGTGCTTGAACCCTGTCTTTGGGTCACATGACTGGGCACAACTGACAGTTGTGCTTTGTGTATTCTGCCTAGACAGCCACACACAATAGAGAGCTTATGTGTGCCGGGATGGGCAATCACTGGTGGGATGAAAGGGCAAAGTTGGGCACAGCCCCTCTAACACTTGAATAGGTTGTGCCCCGTCTACACGCAAAGGGCTGCATCCCCCCTGTAGTTACCTGGAGCTACAGCAGGGGAAGCAGAAAACCTAAGCTCTTCAAAGGGAATTCTCTAGGAGTTTCTACCACTTCAGAAGTCATCAGGTATAACTATTGGACCTCAGACACCATCTCTTACGTACCTGCGGATACCACAGAAGAAGGACTGCTGTACTACTCTGCTGCCAGAAGGACTGCTACTCTGCTGCTGTGCTGTCTGATACACTGTTTGCTGAGAAGGAAGATTAGGCCTGCACCCTTCATCCCAGGCTTAAGTGACTCCAAGGGTAAGCCAGCTGACCTCTTGTTCTAAGCTACAGGGATGTAACAAGCTCCAGAGGCTCCTTGCAATTGCCAACTGACCTGCTGCCTAGACCTGTTGCCTGGGCCTGCCTGAGTCATGCTGACCTCTGATGGAGTGAGTTCCTGACCCCCAAGTAGTGCCCCTCAGTTCCTGGACCCTTCATGTGGCCTCAGTTGTGCGTTAACGTGAAAGGATCCGATCATGCCATGCCCTTGCCTCCAATACAAGCCACCAATGTGAAGTTCTGGAGAAACAACTCTTTCCTTTACAGCATCGATCTTCATGGTAACTGCCAAAACAAAGCTCCGGCCCAACTATGTGTGACGCTGACAGGATTTTCATGCTAGAGCCACAACTGTCCACTTTGCTCCCGCTGGCTCTTCGTGCTACTTAGATGGGCACCCACAATGCTGTCCCCGATCCTCGCAACCCTTTTCACTGCGAACGGAATGCTTGATACTGGACTGAGAAGGTAACTCTATCAGCAGGACTAACCTGTTCCTTGTATCCGACCCACGCTCCATTGTTGTTGGTCTGAACTTGTGACTTTCCCCCAGTGTTGCACGACAAGATAGCTGTGAGTGGCACATTGAGTTTTTTGGCTCCATTTCCACTTAACACATAATCTTTTTTTAACCAGTTCTACTGATTGGATGTTTGTAATTTTGGTGCCATTTTCTAATTAAATTTTGTTATATTTTCTTAAATTGGTATGGGATTTTTCTTGTGTTGTGTTTCTGTTAGATCTGACAGCCTTAGGGTGGTCATCAACCAACATTTTGCCTGCCTCTCTCCATTTCTCTGACCCTGTTGCTGGTTTTTGGACTCTGAGCACTTTTTCACTGCTGTCCAGTGCTAAAGTGCATTTGCTCTCTCCCCTAAACATGGTAAAATTGGTTCCTACCCAATTGGTATATTCAAGTTGCCTGTAAATCCCTAGTAAAGTGCACTACGTGTGCCCAGGGCGTGTACATTAAATGCTACTAGTGGGCCCGCAGCACTGACTGTGCCACCCACATAAGTAGCACCTTAACCATGTCTTATGCCTGCCATTGCAAGGCCTGTGTGTGGAGTTTTACTGACACTTTAACTTGGCGTTTAAAACTACTTACCAAGGCTTAAAGTCCCCTTTTAATATATATGTCACCCCTAGGGTAGGCCCCAGGTACCCATAGGGCAGGGTGCTATCTAGGTAAATGGCAGGACATGTACTTATTTGGCTTACATTTCCTGCTAGTGAAAAACTCATAAAAATGTTATCCACTACTGTGAGGCCTGCTCCTCTCATAGACTAGCATTAGAACTACCCTCATGCACTTTTCAGTGGTAGATTCTGATCAGGAAGGAGTGGCCCTGTCATGTTTAGTATTGCCAAAATGGCAATAGAAAAATCCTACGTACTGGTGAAGTTGGATTTGCTATTACTATTTTAGAAATGCCACTTTAAGAAAGTAGCCATTTATCTGCACTTACTGCCATCTGTGCCTTATAGCCTGTCTCCAATCCATTTCTGGTATGTGCTGACTGACATATTCCCTTGTGCATTCCACCCAGAGAACCATAAACACAGGACACTCAGTCACATCTGCATTCATCTGCATGCTGAATGGGTCTTCTTGGGCAGGAAGGGTGGAGGGGCTCCCTCTTACATTTCGAAGGCCAGTGCCCTGCCCTCACACAAAGGACTGATAACCCCCAACAGGGAGCCTGGCAGACAGGACTGCACTTCAAAACCACTCTTTGAAGTCTCCCACACTTCAAATGCATTTCTGGTTATATAAACTGGGTCTCTGACCCCACCAAATCAGACACTTCTGGATGTACACATGCACTCAGTCAGAGGAACTGCCTGGCTGCTCAAAGGACTCGTCTGGACTGCTTTGCTGAGAAGGAATACTGCCCTGCTGGCCTCTGACTTTGCTAGAAGGAATCTACCTTCCCCAAAAGTGCTCTTCGAGGGCTTGGATTGAGATTGACTCCTGTTCTGAAGTCTCAGGGACAGCAAAGACTTTATCTACTAGCTTTTAGCTAATTTTCTGACTTCAGCAACACCAGGAACAACTTCAGCGATGCCAGCACTGACTCTGCAGCTTGCTTCGTGCACATCGCTGCACTCAACGACCATGACCTGCACGGCAAGAGTGATGTTGCTGCAAAACCTCTGACATCATCACATCTTGACCGACTGGATACATTAACCCCGCCAGGTCACAAGGAACTGCCGCCTCCCCACTGAAGCCGTACCAGCTCCCCCTGCAACAGGACGGACCCGAAACCTCACCTCCCCTGCCTCACAGTATGGAACCAAGACATGACCTCCCCAGATGCCGTAAGGGACTGACGCAGCACCGGCTCCAGCGATGCTTCCACTCCAGGGCTCTGTGCGACATCTTTGTTTCTTCGTTTTCAAAGATACCATACCTGGGGTCCGTGTGACTCCATGACCTTTGCCTGTGGCATTAGATTATTGGAAATGACTCTGTCAACGATGCCGTGATAGCCCCTACCGGAGCTAATGAGTTTCTCAGTGCTTTAGTGGGATTTAATCTTTAAAAATGCATAACTTTGCTTGTGTACATTTGATTTTCATTGTTTTTTCCTTATTTTATTCAGATAGATATTCTCTATTTCTCTAAACCTGTGTGGTGTATTATTGTGGAGTTTTCACTGTGTTACTGTATGAGTTATTGCACAAATACTGTACACCTTGCCGTTTAAGTTAAGCCTCACTGCTCTGTGGCAAGCTATCGGAGGGTGAATACAGGATAATTTGGGTTGTGTTGGGAATTGCCCTGACTAGAACTGTGGCCCCTACTTGGACAAAGGTGTTTACCTCAACAAACTAAAGACCCAATTTTTGACAGTTTCCGATAATAGATGTAGAAACTTAAATGGATTTGTAGCACCATTTTCACTTAAAACTTTAAAAATGCATAGCTCCAGTTCTACTGATTGGATGTTTGTCATTCCTGTGTCAAATTTTTATTTCACTTTTGCTCTATTTTTTAACTTGATGTGGGATTTTTCTGCTGTTGTGTTTCCACTTATATATGTAGAAACTTAGATGGATGTGTGAATTTAGATTGGACTATTTGTAATTCTGTACACATCACATTATACCCATACCTTAATCTGCACCAGCCAATTTTGTCCGGTTGATCCAGAAGTGTTGTAAGACAACATCTTTTGTTAGAGAAGTACTGGATGGTGTACTGTCTCTCTCCGATATGTGACTTATGTTTCTTTAAGGACAACTTTAATTGTAGCTGTACTACAAAACAACCATTGTGTTGTTGAATGCAAGACTGATTTGATCTGGTGGACAGAAACAGTAAACTAGAATAGGCCACTTTGATAGGGTATAAAATAGCCAAATTCCTCATCATCTAATTAGTGGCTGTAAGAAAGTTTTCCTTTTGGTCTGGTCACCCCCAAACTTTTTGGACAGCTACTGGAGGTTAGTGACTCTTGGCTGTGCCCTGGCTATTGCTAACCAGTCCCATGGGCAGTTCTCTGTGTAAAGTGGATATGAAACTAAGGATAATTGTAATTGGCTCTATCAACCTACCTATAAGTCCCTAGTCTATGGTAGGGCATGTAAGTTAAGGGACCACCGCATAGGTATTGCACCCATAGGTGCACTGCTGAGGTGCCCAGTGTCATTTTAAGGGCAGGCCTGCCTTGCTGGCTGCTTTTAAATTAAAGTTACCTTCATATTCGACTTTTGATGTGTGGGGGCCTGTTTTGCAGTGAAAGGGAGATGGTTTTGCTACTGGGTGCTGGTTTTGCAGTGGTGCTGCAACATCAGCCTCCAGTAACAAAAGCAGCAGTGCTTCACACTTGTGTCCCCGGGAAGCTGGTCTAAGAAAATTACTATGGCTGCTTTGGGTTTCCAGTCCAGCCCTCGTGCGCATGCTCGTGGGAGGCTGCTTCCACCACGTGCAGAGTGGCACAGGGGGCACCCCTTCTGGTACTGCACCTCTCGGTGCAGGGAAAGGGGCATGATCCCTTGCAGGTCAGAAGAATGGCCAGATGTCTGGGGCAGGCTCCAGTGGAGTTGTCTTGAAATGAGAAGTCAGTCAGTGGCTTGAGGAAGGAGCCTCCTTAGGACTGTCCTCATTGTTGGCTGTTGCCTGGGCACTCTGGTCACCAAGTCGGCTGGAGCCATGCTGCCTGACCAGATGAGTAGCCGGTGGCTGGCTGACCAGATGAACGGTTGGCCATTAAGTGAAGCTAACTCTGACTTCTGTCTCCCCAAAAGTTCTGTAAGTCCCCCCAAAGTGGAAGATTAATTGTCAAGAAAAAGTGACTTCCTGGTGGGCCCAAGCAGAGATGGGGTTGGACGGGGGCTTAACCCTCTTTAGCTCCCCAAGTTTGGACCAAAGGAAGGCTCTGATCCTGGGCACTCTTAGCTAACAGACTGAGATGACTGTTCCTACCCAGGGCATGGCAACTGTATACTGGGAAGGACTCTGGAGCCCCTCTGGGATGTGGAGTGGAAGTGGGCCTCGCAGGCCAGGGCTCCAGGCACTGGCTCAGGCCACCATCCCTATCCGGGCCCTGTGGTGTTGAACCGGGGAGAAGTTAGGCTCCTGCGGGATGAATAGCTCCTATAATCCCATAAGGGAGGCCAGGTCTCCACACAGACTGGTGGTGCCAGTATGCAAACAGAGCTTCCTACCTAGACCAAGACATGGTGGCAGCCCGCCCACAATGGTTTTTCCAGGTATCAAGATGACTTCAGTTCGCTTTTCCCCAGGGTCGTTACAGATGATCCCGAAAAATTCAGGCTCAAGATATTCTGCCCTCACATCTAAATAAACCTCTGGCTGACCCGGTGGAATCAATACCCTCTCCTAGGCATCGGGTTCCACACAACAGGATTGTGTTTAGAGTAAACAATATGCCCCCTCTGATTTTTGGAATCCAATATAGGACATTTCTCTCTGCAGCATTAGGTATTATGCGTATATTAAATGTTTTTCCACATTTGCTGCAGGACAGCAGGAGGACAGATTTAATTACAGGCTGGATGCATTTCAGAAGACTCCTTTCTCCTTCAGCATGACTCAATAAAAATGCTTTTAAATTCTTCTCGCCAACAGACAATATGCTTTTAGTAATCACTCACACGTCAAACTGCGGGAAATGTGGAAAAAGTTACTGGACTAGAGCAGTTCAAGCTGATGTTGCAGACTTTCAGCTTCCAAATCTAAATCTTAAGCACCATTGATTGATTTTCACATTCCTCCTCTTTCGCTATTGGACTTTTTATCTACTAAGTTGACAGCATTCTGCCCTACACCTGCATTTATATTCCATTTATGTTAACCATTCGTGCACTTCTGTAGATACTTCAGGACGTCTCTCATGTGTTAGTATTAGCATGTTGTTTTCCCACCTTTAGTTCTACTATTATGTTTGACTCAATGAATAGAGTTTTGCGGCATTCATTTGTGACAGGGGTTTTGGGGTATCTAAGAAAATGTGAATAGGGTAGATGCCACGACTGCACTGGCAGAGAAGCAGAGGTATGCATTTATGTTGCTTCGGAAAAAGTAGGGATACCATATTTTTTTCCTCAAAAACCGAGACACTTCACACAGTGCTAGTCAAGTCAAGTATTCTTATTATGTTTTGGCACTCCGAAGAGAACCACATAAATACAAACAAATTATATGAAAACAACAAAAGTTAATTCAAAATATAAAATGCTGAAAAGGGTATACTCCCTACTACCATGCTTTTCAGTAAAAAAAAAAAAATACAAATAAAGTGCCAGGGATTGTTTCGACAACCAGTGCAAATCTTAAACAGCACAAAAAACGTTCATCCTAAAACAGTACTAAGCTTGACGGTAAAGGTAATTTAACATTGTGAAATAATACTAATTCAATGCTTCAATCATGACCTACAAAATCTGACTTTATTCATAGCTTACAAAACTACTAATTCAAAACATAATTATATAAACATGTTTCAAAAATGTTTTGAAAATATTTTAAGAATTTGAAAATTTGTGAACAATCTGTTCCAGAGCGAGGGGCAAATAAGCATTGGCATGCTTCTACCTCCAAAGTTATACTATGCTTTTGGAATAATGGTCTTAACAATTGACAACATAGTGTAGAAAGAGACGGACACACAAATATCATTAATGGTTTAAATCTTGGACATAACTCAGGCAAAAATCACAAGGTATGCCCTCCCAAGCACCAGAGACAACTCATAGCAAAAGCAAATTTAACCTTAATAATGAAATTGTTCTACGCAAACCATGAAGAAGGTTTCATACCACATAAGCTTGAGATGTTTTAGGAATGCTACTTTTCACAACTATATTGCTCTGTAAATGCTACACACAAAGCAAAATATCCTTTTTTCGACAGCATAGATAGATCACATTTTTAATAGACAATTAGGCAAAGGTGCCATTTCATTGTGGCCAACATTAATCATATCCAGAGTTTTCAAGTAATTTGAATAAAGAGCTCTTTCTCTCTTTAGGATATCAAATATTTCATATTTCAAAGCCACACAAATGGAACTCGGCTCACTATCCAGTAAACTGTTCCGCCACCTCAAAACAGCTGCCATAACAAACACAGTCCTAGAGAGGAGGCCAAACTCAAGCCGAAGGGTGGAGGGGCAGCCAGTTTATTCACTTTACAAATTTGGCGCCAGATACGCCCTTTAACCTTCTCAAAAAGGACCATAACTGCTCCTCCAATACTTCAAAGGCATAACTCAAAGAGGGCAGCTTTTTAATCTTGTAGACTGCAAGAAGATAGGAAAAGTGCCTTTGCTTATAACACTTATGCAATCTACAAATAGCTGAGGCATGGGACAATGCCTTACTGCTATACTTACTAATATGATAATTACTTAAACAATTACTAGAGAAAGTTCTGCCAAGGTATTGATTAAATGTGATGACTTTCCAACCTATAATTTTACAAAAACCAAGAAAGACATTTCCTAACTGTGCACCCACGGAACCTAAAAAACATTACTTTACTCTTAGAGAGGTTTAAAAAAAATGTTCTTCAGCAAAAAGTCAAAATTGTGCAAGAAGCCTCTGCAATCCTATTGGGGTTAAATCCAAAATAATGACATTGTCAGGATGAAGTAAACAACTGATATTTATTAATCCCAGTTTAGGCAAACCCCCTTTTGGTTGTCCAACTCTACTACGTAAATCATGAATGTAGAGAGGGAGAGAGAGAGAAAAGAAAAGGCACCAATAAGCACCCTTGCTTCAGACCATTGCGTGTTTCCACTTTGCTAGATACATTTTGATTTCCTCTCTTCAGAACCTGAGTCCAGGTGGAAGAATGCAGAGCAATAATCAACCCAAGGAGGTCTGACGGATTCCCCAGTGCAGACAATTTCTTTCCACAGCACAGCACTAATAATGGCTTAGCTTTGATGCTTCCTGCTTTACTTGCAAAGGAGGGATTACATTATCTGGTGAGGGGTCAAACAAACCTAAACTCACTGTTTTTATACAGGACACCAGCTTCAGAGCATTATTGATAAACCAAAAGGTACACTAATTGTTTTTTTTAGGGTACTGTTCTTTTAGAACTAGTACACATCATGATATCCCAAGAATCAAGCGCATTGAACTCTAAATTCAAGACAACTGAAATAATGCCACCCCGTTTAGGATTGTTCATGGAGATAAAATGCAGGAGTCCCAGGAAATCAACCAGTTAGCAGATTTATCAACTGCAAATATGTGTAGTCAATAAAGGTAAAAACTGAAAATTAGGATAACTGATGAGAATCAAAATCGCATTCAAGCAACATTCGGCAGAAAAATCGTGAGCAAGTGTAAGAAATGAATAAGTGTAATAAGTGAATGAAAAAACATGCGACAAAGTAAGCCCGAAAGTGCATTTTGAGGACAAGACAGACACAAGTAATTACATTAAATGAGATGCTGAGAATTTCAATATAAATCATAAGCATCACTTGTTCCCAGCCTTTCCCTTAAATCTGTACTATTGTACATTAAATACGGTTTAATAAGTGTACGTCGATGCCGGTGGAAACAATACATATAGGGGGTCATTACAACATTGGCGGTAAAAGCCGCTTACCGCCGTGCAGAAGACCGCCAACACAACGCCGTGGCTGCGGAAATCCGCCACAGCTATTATGACCCACATCCCGAAATCCGACAAAATTCAGACACCCACACAAATCCGCCACACCAAAGGTCAGTGATAAACTGGCGAAAACAAAACCTCCACCGTAACGCCAACAGAAATACGCCCATGCTATCACGACCCACGAATCCTCGCGGCGGTCTTTCAACACACCGCCGCGCTCAAAATACACACACATCTCCAAAACACCACCACATTGGACAATTCGAATGACACACACCTGATACACATACACACACCACACCCACACACTCAATACTATATAAAACACACACCCACATCACCCACAAACCCCTATGACAACAAAATCTGAAAGAAGGCCAGAGAGAGACACCACCATCCACAAACTAGCAGCCACAGGCACTCAACACCATCACCCACACCACTTCCACGCACAAAACACCACACACCTCTACATATCACCACACTTATCACAACATACACCACCCCACACATCACCTACACCACCCCATGGCACGGCAAAGACACCCCAGGTTCTCGGAGGAGGAGCTCAGGGTCATGGTGGAGGAAATCGTACGGGTAGAGCCACAGCTATTTGGCTCACAGGTGCAGCACACCTCCATTGCTAGGAAGATGGAGCTATGGAGAATAATAGTCGACAGGGTCAACGCAGTGGGACAGCACCCAAGAAATCGGGACGACATCAGGAAGAGGTGGAACGACCTACGGGGGAAGGTGCGTTCCGTGGTCTCCAGAACCAACATCGAGATACAGCGGACTGGCGGCGGACCCCACCTCCTCCCCCACAACTAACAACATGGGAGGAGCAAGTCTTGACAATAATGCATCCTGTGGGCCTAGCAGGAGTCGGTGGAGGAATGGACTCTGGTAAGTCAAATCTTAACTATCATATCCCCCACCCTACCTGCATGCTATCACAGAACCCCACCCTCGCCCCCACCCCTATCACTCCAACTCCTCACAAATGTACCAATATCACAAACCACCCATCCCAGCACCAAGCCCTGCATGCAAAAACAAAGCATGGACACCCATCACTAAAGCATACCCACTGCACATACCCATAACACCCCCCTCAACCATCATCACACAAGCCCACACACAGGAATGCCAGCACTGGGGTACACGGTCACCCACCCATTGCACACCATGAAACACACAGATGCAATAATTATGCCTTTCCACCCCTGCAGGACCACTACCCAACGTCACCAGACAGGAGGGTCCAGACATCTCCACCCCACCCACAGAAGAGGCCCACAGTGATGACAGCAACTCTGTCCAACTGGATCTAGATGACCAGCCCGGACCATCGTGGGCCTCGGGACAGTCGGTTCCCCTCACACATGCACAGCCCACCACAGACCTTCCACCCTCTGGTAACACCAGCACAGCACCCACCCAGCGGGCCCATACCTCCGTACCCAGGACACGTCAATCAGCTGTGTGTCCACCACTTCAGGGAACCCAGGATAACCCACCACCTCAACAACAACAGGGACCTGGGGGCAGTGGTAGTGGGCACACGGTCCAGGGGACGGAGGCACAGGAACACAGGGGAACTGGGAGGGCTGCCGTGTGACAGGGGGCGGACATGCCTAGGGAACCCACTCTCCACGAGGCCCTCTCCTCCATCATGGGAGCATACCACCACTCCCAGGAGACAATGGCAACGGTACTGGCCAAGTTTCAGGAGACCCAGCGCCTGCAGGAGGAACAGTATTTGGGCTTCAGGGAGGAACTCAGAACCGCCCTGGGCACCATCATAGGGGTGCTGAAGGAGATACTGAACACCAGGAGGGACACTGTGGCACTCCAAGGGGCCCCTGACACTAGCCAGGACGATGAACTGCCCACCACCTCCGCCGGAGCTAGTGGACAGGAGGCACCGCCACAGGACCACCACACCAGCACCCCACCCCCTGCAGACGGAGAACCACCCCGCAAGCGGTCCCTGAGAACCAGGAACAAGACAGAGCACGATGCCAAGACCCCCGCCAAGAAATAAGGCCACCCTGATTGTCATCCTACTGTCCCACTTTGTAACCCTGTCCATATTGGAACTGCCCCAGCTCCACTTCCTATGCCCATATGGGCAATGCACCTGTGAGACTCATAAACTGGACTCTGCCATGAACAGTCCTCCACCATCACCCCTCACCATTTTACAACCCCCCTCCAACATTTAGCACTTAAATAAACACCCTTGAAGGACAAAACAACCTGGAGTCAGTCTGTGATTTAGAAAATGTATATTAGCAATGACAGTGACAAAATGCGTTCTCAATTGTAATGTCAACATACCTATGTCATACATCTCAAGTCCATGAGGAATCTAAGCAGATGGCACACGTTGGAAACCACACCTGTGAAACCGTAATGGAAATGTACAACTCAGTTACCATATACTGGTTGAAATCGACAGACAGGATAGAGGTAGAAGTGTGAAAGTACTTGTAGTAGGCAGGAATGTATTCTCACCTGTGTGTCACTGGAAATATTGCTGGATAACTGAGTCCCTGTTGTCAATGTTTTCTTCCTCTGCTTCCTCCTCATCACTGTCCACAGGCTCCACAGCTACCACAACACCGTCATCTGGACCATCCTCCTGCAGAAAAGGCACCTGGCGTCGCAAAGCTAAATTGTGAAGCATACAGCAGGCCACGATGATCTGGCACACCTTCCTTGGTGAGTAGAATAGGGAACCCCCTCTCATATGGAGGCACCTGAACCTGGCCTTCAGGAGGCCGAAGGTGCGTTCGATCATCCTCCTAGCCCGCCATAGGCCTCATTGTAGCGTTCCTCTGCCCTGGTCCTGGGATTCCTCACTGGGGTCAGTAACCATGACAGGTTGGGGTAACCAGAGTCCCCTAATAGCCACACCCGGTGCCTCTGGAGTTGACCCATCACATAAGTGATGCTGCTATTCCGCAGGATGTAGCTGCCATGCACTGAGCCACGGAACATAGCATTTACCTGGGAGATGTACTGGTCTGCCAAACATACCATCTGTACATTCATGGAATGATAACTCTTCCGGTTCCTGTACACCTGTTCACTCCTGTGGGGGGGGACCAGAGCTACATGGGTCCCATCAATGGCACCTATGATGTTAGGGATATGCTCAAGGGCATAGAAGCCACCTTTCACTGTAGGCAAATCCTCCACCTGAGGGAAAACGATGTAGCTCCGCATGTGTTTCAGCAGGGCAGACAACACTCTGGACAACACGTTTGAAAACACAGGCTGGGACATCCCTGATGCCATGGCCACTGTTGTTTGAAATTACCCACTTGCAAGGAAATGGAGCACTGATAGCACCTGCACTTGAGGGGGGATTCCTGTGGGATGGCGGATTGCTGACATCAGGTCAGACTCCAACTGGGTACACAGTTCCTGGATTGTGGCACGGTCAAACCTGTAGGTGATGATTAAATGTCGCTCCTCCATTGTCAACAGGTCCACCAGCGCTCAGTACACCGGAGGATTCCGCCATCTCCTCACATGTCCCAGCGGACGGTGCCTAGGAAGGACAACAGCGAGCACAGAGTCAAACAACTCAGAGGTATGTACCCAAAGTCCACACAGAACACGAAACATAATCCAAAACGTTGCCTGTATGTGTGTTGAGTCTAGGCCTAGGTATGTGTGACGCAGTTGAAAATGAAGCCATGTGGGCACCTGAAATGGCAGCTGCCTGACCTCTAAACTGGGACAATGGGATGTGAGGTAACTGCGCTGACGTTGTACATCGTCGCGGTAGGCGGTCGAAGACCGCGGCGCAATGCTGCATTGGTTAACATTGGACCCTATGGGTCCCAGGAGCCAATGACGAAGTGCGCCGGCGGTGATGGTACGCACCGCCGCGGACGTGACCGCCATTTTCTATCTGTTCAATCACTCGATACCTGATCTTCGACAGGAGAGGACCTACACTGCAAGTGCTGCTGTGACCTCGGTCTGGAAGAGACAATGGCTCGCGCGTCTGGGGAAAGGGCCCCTGCCTTCACTGCACAGGAGTTGGAGAAGCTCGTGGACGGGGTCCTCCCCAGTACACGCTACTCTACGGTCCTCCAGACCAACAGGTAAGTACACAGGGAGCATGTTGTATGGGCTATGCCTGAGTGGAGAGGGCTTGTTGTAAGAAGGAAGGGGCCACGGTTCTGCGTGCATGATAGACTGTGAATGCATGTGCCACATGGCAAGGGTAGGGATGTGGGCCACTCACTTCGACGGTGCAGTTGCTAATGACTTCTCTTCTTCCCCTGTACATTTCATTTAGGTTAGCGCCCACCAGAAGAAGGATATTTGGCGTGCCATCGCCAAGGACGTCCGGACCCTGGGAGTCCACCACAGACGGAGCACCCACTGCCGGAAAAGATGGGAGGACATTCGCCGCTGGAGCAAGAAGACGGCGGAGGCTCAGCTGGGGATGGCCTCCCAACGTGGAAGGGGTGCCCGTCGAACCATGACCCCCCTGATGTTCCGGATCCTGGCGGTGGCCTACCCTGAGTTGGATGGGCGCTTGAGGGCATCACAGCAGACACAAGGGGGTGAGTAGAACATCATTCTGTGGACTTTGCGCGCAGTGAAGGTGTCTGGGTGGGAGAGGAGGGCTGTGGGTTCCCCTAGGCCAGGGCGAGTTCCGTAGGCTAGGCCCCTCCGTAATGCAGGCCATGTGGCACTCCACCCCACCTCTGTAGAGTGCCAAGTACAGGTATACATGCCCCTGTGTCATCTATGTGTGCAGATATCGACCATAGCCATGTAGGCCATATCCCAGGAACTGCATCTGTAGAGCCCAACAGCGCGGCGTAGTGCAGGGGGCTGCTGTGTCTATATTGTCCGCCAACGGTAGCGGTAAGCCATGCACTCAACCTGTCTTTCTTCTGTCGTCCTCCCCCCCATTTTGTGGTCACCCTGTTCTTGTGTGCATCAGCATCATTAGGCAGAGGTACAGTGGCACCAGAGCACGAGGGAGCTGCATCCCACATGGCCATTGAGGGCCACACCACGAACTCAGAATACACCAGTGGGATGGAGGGCGAGGGGAGCTTCACGGCCGTCACAGGATCCGCAACCAGCGACACAGACTCGTTCTCCGATGGGAGCTCCCTTGTGGTGGCGGCAAAATCTGTGCCCCACACTTCTACAGGAACAGCCGCCACCCCCTACCAGCAACGCCCTCCCAATAGCCCCTCAGCCTTCGCCCATGCCCGCTCACCCAGGAGGGTGGGCATCACCTTTGCCCCAGGCACCTCAGCCCCTGCCCCTGTCAACTCTGCTGCCCTCAGTGAGGAGGCCATTGACCTCCTCAGGTCACTCACTGTTGGGGAGTCTACCATTTTGAATGCCATCCAGGGTGTAGAAAGGGAATTGCAACACACAAATGCATTCCTGGAGGGCATTCATTCTGGTCAGGCTGCCCTTCATCGAACCCTGCAAACTCTGGCCTCAGCACTGATGGCAGCCATTGTCCCTGTGTCTAGCCTCCCCCCTCCAACTTCCTCTACCCAGACCCAATCCCCTGTACCCCAGCCTATCCCAAGCACACCATCAGACCAGCATGCACACACCTCACCACACAATGGAAGCTCAGGCAAACATAAGCACCACACATCCCACAGGCACTCACGCAAGCATCACACACATACAGACACACCAACATCCACTGCCTCCACTGTGTCCCCCTCCTCGTCGTCTCCCTCCTCCCTCCCAGTCTTGTCTACACTCTCACCTGCATGCACTACCACTACAGCCACTAGGTCCTGCATCAGCACACCCACCACCACACCCCGCTCGGGTACACTCACCACCCCCACTACCATTTACACGTCCCCTGTGTCCTCTCCCAGTGTGTCTGTGACGCCCCCTCCCAAAGTACACAAACGCAGGCACACACCCACCCAACATACATCCACCTCACGACAGCCTCCAGCGCATGCACCTGCACCCAAAGCCACAAAAGTTACACCTCCTACAACCACCTCCTCTTCCTCCACTCCCAAACCACCTCCAGCTGCCCGTCCCAGTGTTCCTAACAAACTTTTCCTGACCAAGCTTGACCTCTTTCCCACCCCCCCTCCAATTCATAGGTCCTGTACTAGCACCTCAGCCAAAAAATCTCTGGGACCAGTGGTGCCTATTGGTAGAGGTATGTGGAGTGCACCGGGCACCAGGGCAGCCAGTGTGACACGGAGCCACAGCACAGCCAGTCCCCCCCCTGTGAAGCACCAGAAGTTGGACAGTGCCCGGCGGGAGTGGGGGAAGACTCCAGCCAGCAAAGCCACTCACAAGGGTCCCGGGGGGAGTGTCCACTCAGCTGCGACTCCTCCCAAGGTGGGGAAGGGGCAGAAGAAATCGCCAAAGTCTGGGAGGAGCAGCACGGCAGAGAAGACCGCCATCATCCCCGCTGCCCAGGAGGCCACCGCCAGCCTAATCATCACTGGCCAGGAGGCCACCGCCAGAGTCAATGCCCAGGAGGGCAGCCCGATCGTCAGTGGCCAGGAGGCCACCGCCAGAGTCAGTGCCGAGGAGGGCAGCCCGATCGTCAGTGGCCAGGAGGCCACCGCCAGAGTCAGTGCCCTCAGTGCCCAGGAGGGCAGCCCAATCGTCACTGGCCAGGAGGCCACCGCCAGATTCAGTGCCCAGGAGGGCAGCCCGATCGTCACTGGCCAGGACGCCACCGCCAGAGTCAGTGCCCAGGAGGGCAGCCCCATCGTCAGTGGCCAGGAGGCCACCGCCAGCCACAGCCCAGCTGCCCAGGAGGGCCCCGGCAGCCACAGCCCAGCTGCTCAATGAAGGACCACCAGCCCCAGCCCAGCTGGGCAATGAAGGACCGCCATGGCAAGCCCCGCTGAACAGGGCCAGCACCGTTGAACAGGGCAAAGACCGACATGGCAAGCACCGCTGAACAGGTCAGAAACTGCAAACTCAAGCACCGCTGAACAGGGCAAAGACCGCCATGGCAAGCACCGCTGAACAGATCAGAAACTGCAAACTCAAGCACCGCTGAACAGGGCAAAGACCACCATGGCAAGCACCGCTGAACAGGGCAAGCACCGCTGAACAGGGCAAAGACGCCATGGCAAGCACCGCTGAACAGGTCAGAAACTGCAAACTCAAGCACCGCTGAACAGGGCAAAGACCGCCATGGCAAGCACTGCTGAACAGGGCAAGCACCGCTGAACAGGGCAAGGACCGCTGAACAGGGCAAGGACAGCCAACTCAAGCACTGCTGGCTCATGAGCAGCAGGAGCAGTGACGCAACTGGGACCGTCACGGGGAGAGTGATGCACTTTGGGCACCAGTTCCCCTCCAGAACCAGTGGAGACATGCATCCACTACCTCTGTCCTTGGCAGGATGAAGCACTCTGGGCACCAGTCCCCCTCCAGAACCAGTAGAGACATGCATCCACTACCTCTGTCCTGCACAGGATTAAGCACTCTGGGCACCAGTCCCCCTCCAGAACCAGTGGAGAAAGGCATCCACTACCTCTGTCCTGCACAGGATGAAGCACTCTGGGCACCAGTCCCCCTCCAGAACCAGTGGAGACATGCATCCACTACCTCTGTCCTTGGCAGGATGAAGCACTCTGGGCACCAGTCCCCCTCCAGAACCAGTGGAGAAAGGCATCCCCTACCTCTGTCCTGCACAGGATGAAGCACTCTGGGCACCAGTCCCCCTCCAGAACCAGTGGAGACATGCATCCACCCACTACCTCTGTCCTACACAGGATGAAGCACTCTGGGCACAAGTCCCCCTCTAGAACCAGTGGAGAAAGGCATCCACTACCTCTGTCCTGCACAGGATGAAGCACTCTGGGCACCAGTCCCCCTCCAGAACCAGTGGAGACATGCATCCACTCAGTCTGTCCTGCACAGGATGAAGCACTCTGGGCACCAGTCCCCCTCCAGAACCAGTGGAGAAAGGCATCCACTACCTCTGTCCTGCACAGGATGAAGCACTCTGGGCACCAGTCCCCCTCCAGAACCAGTGGAGACATGCATCCACTACCTCTGTTCTGCACAGGATGAAGCACTCTGGGCACCAGTCCCCCTCCAGAACCAGTGGAGAAAGGCATCCACTACCTCTGCCCTGCAATGGATGAAGCACTCTGGGCACCAGTGCCCATCCAGAACCAGTGGAGACATGCATCCACTCAGTCTGTCCTGCACAGGATGAAGCACTCTGGGCACCAGTCCCCCTCCAGAACCAGTGGAGAAAGGCCTCCACTACCTCAGTCCTTGGCAGGATGAAGCACTCTGGGCACCAGTCCCCCTCCAGAACCAGTGGAGAAAGGCATCCACTTGAGAGAATGTGGCTTTGCACTTCCCAGGATTGAACAGTGGGCAACCCACCCACTGTAGAGACTTGAGAGACTGTGGCTTTGCACTTCCCAGGATTGAACAGTGGGCAACCCACCCACTGTAGAGACTTGAGAGACTGTGGCTTTGCACTCCCCAGGATTGAACAGTGGGCAACCCACCCACTGTAGAAACTTGAGAGACTGTGGCTTTGCACTCCCCAGGATTGAACAGTGGGCAACCCACCCACTTGTGAAACTTGAGAGACTGTGGCTTTGCACTCCCCAGGATTGAACAGTGGGCAACCCACCCACTGTAGAGACTGTGGCTTTGCACTCCCCAGGATTGAACAGTGGGCAACCCACCCACTTGTGAGACTTGAGAGACTGTGGCTTTGCACTCCCCAGGATACATCAATGGGCATGGAGCCCCCTCGTGGATCTGGCGTGGTGCACTCATCCGGCTGAGGTGCCCCCCCTTCCCTTCCCCCTGAGGTGCCTGTTGTATTTGTATCTGATGCCCCAGCAGTGTTCTCTCCATTTTGATCAGGTATCTTGTGTGGGCCTCGCCCATGCATTTTGGGCCCAGTGGTCAACGGACAATGACTTGTGCATTACCTGCACTACTAATCATGGTGTATATTTTGTTTCATGTGTATATACATATATATGTATATATTTGGTTACTGTATTTTGATATATTAAAATGCTTCCACTCATTTCCTTTTGTCTTTGCATTCTTCCGGGAGGGTTGGGGGTTGTTACTGTAATGTTTGGATATGCATTGGTGTGTGTGTTGTATTGGGTGAGGAGTCGGGGTGGGGGTGGGGGTGTTGCGTGTGTGTGTCCCTATGTTTTTCCCTCCCCCTCCCATATGTCGTAGGTGCAGTACTCACCGTTGTCTTCGCCACCGGCGTTGATGATCGTCGTACAGGAGCAGGAAGACTAGGGCAGGAAGGATATGGAGTTCAGTCTCCATGGTGTCGTCGTTCCTCGTGGAGTGTGTAGAGGTGAGCATTTTCCCTTTGAAATGGCTTTTTCTGCCGTGTTTTTACCCGCGGTGAATCCTCCCCGGAAAAGGTGGCGGATTGGTAGGTTGTGATACTGTGGGCGGTACATTGTCTTCCGCCTGTCTGTTGGCAGTGACCGCCGCGCTGTTTGTTTGTACCGCCGTGGCGGTCGGAGTGTTAAAGTGGCTGTCTTTGTTGGCGGTTTCCGCCACGGTCATAATTCCCATTTTTTTACGACCGCTTTAACACCATACGCCAGGGTTGTTATGACCCCCATAGTGCTCCCTCACAAAATCAATATTCAGTGTTTCAAACGTAATTAAAAACACACACAATAGAAATGCAAATGCTTTAATTTGCATGTAACTCCTGCAAACTATTCTTCAACATTAAAGGTAGAGAACACATAGAGAGAATTTTATGACGAAACATTGCAATGAAATATTTGTGAAAATAAGTGCAAATAGTGCATGAAAACCCACTGCTGAATCTCTTTACAGATTGAGAAATTAGACAACAAATTGTCTAATTAGTTTGTAAGAAATTGTTTGGATTGAGACCAGGGAAAGCAAAGTCCTCGTACTTTTAACCCTATACTAAAAAGCACTTGGATCTTATGAGGACTTGCAAATCATGAGGAAAACGAACCATGAATCAGCTGATAGCAAGATACAGGAAGATGGACGACTTATGAATTGTCCAAGACGCTAGTAGCCTACTGTTCTAGAAATGTTTCTCAAAGCCCGGGTCCCCAATATTTCCTAGTGGGCAAGTGGAAGACAGTGGAAGACTTCTGAATCCATGCTGGCAGTGTTGCCCCCCGCACTGGTGCACAAACATTTTGCCCTTCCTGGTACAGAGATCTGTCCATGCCACACCACTGACCTGCCAGGAGGAAATCTCTGTCTTATTCGACCCAACCATCTGCCAGAATCCGGGTTGTACTGCAAGTGCTGCCGAGTGCGGCTCCTCTTTGTGTGCTGGTAAGCCGCTCTGTACCCCAGGCTCATCACGCAAGAGCCAAGCTCCTCCTGCTGCTCCCTGGTGAGGGAGCAATTCTTTTCAGATAGAAGAAATAGGAGATAGAAAATAATCTTGTGGCTGAAAAAAAATATTTTTTATAATTGTCAAGTTGCATGTGTTGTCATCTCCTTATCCTTTATAATGCTCGGACAAACCATTGATATCCACCACATTGCATCCCTGGTGTGGAGAACAATAACGGGTCATCCAATACATTTAAAACAAAAAAATTATTCAGGTGCAAGCATTTTCTTTTTAAAACTGAAGGTTGGGATGTGAGGGAAGAGATTGCTTCACATCTTGAGTTTGTTATTTGTTTCCTGTGGTTTACAGTGCTCACAGCATGCTAGTGTCACAGTAAACAGACTGCTCCATTAGGCTTGAGTGCCTTTCTATTAGATTGGTGCTTGGGGTGGCTACAGATATGCCATTTGAGCATTAATACCTGTGAGACAGGTAGCACTGGATAGGGGACTGTGTCATCCACTAGAAAGCAAGGAAAATACTTTATGTTGGAATGGCCTACCTGGGCATTAGCAAGTGCTCCCCCATGGAGATGATGTAAAATCTCTCACAATGAAATTAATTTTAGCTTATAACCTTCATGATGAATATGATTTTTGTCTCCTGCCTGTCTAGATTTAGAGAGCCCACTCAGATCATTTTTGTTTGAGCCCTAAGAGATCCAAACTTAAGAATATCTTGCCATATTTCACTGCCTTCATCGCTGGAAGAAACGTTTGTGGAGCGGTTTATAAATAAATAAAGAGTAAAACACACTCAACATTTGCTTTTTGGTCTGATCAGCTATCTGCTGGGTTTCAGAGAGCATGAAATGGGCTAAAGGCCAAATTATTGACTGATTCCCTAATCAGTGAACAACATTCTAAATGTGCTTTCCTGTGTAACTGTGGATAAGGCATAATATTAAAATATTCAGTGTTAAAACATATTGAATAGACAAACAGTCTTCTGTTATTGTTTGGAAATAAATAATGTTAATTACATTTTATTGAAAGCATGTGCCATTAGCCATTAATATAGAATACATGGCCATAATTTGTTTAATTTAGTTTTTTAAACGAGAGGGGAGAGGCTCATGCAGCAGTTTGATTTATTTAAATTATACAACATGAGGAGTAGGCAATATGATTGATATTCAGTCTTCAAAATGCAAATGATGTCACAAGTCAAGGCCGCTTGTCCTTGCGAAGGAGCTGGGAAAGTGTGGGGAAAATACACAAGGAAAGGATTCGTAAATGGGGGCACACAAAAGCATACATTCATTAAAAGTAAAAGAAAACAGAAATATGGACCATGATTTCTATTGCTAGTGACTAGTATGTTATTGATTGCCCTAATGTAGAATCGCTGTAACCAACAATCTTTGCGGAAGGTCAAAGAAAAATGAATGTGAACTGTCATTCAAATAGTAGAGATATTTCCTAGTCTGCTTACAGATATACCTAACAGCAAAGATACAGAAACTAAATTAAGAAATGCAAGGGGCTGAAACGAGGGCTCTTCAATGTTGCTATGAAGAAAAGGTGAAACAAAATGTCAGGGCCCGCAAACAAGCAAGTTAGGAGATGAGAAAAAGTAGGAAAAATGTATTTGCTGGTGACTTTAAATCATGTCCAATTTACTAAATTCCATTTATCCCATCATTGTTTGTCTGATTACAGTCTATTGTAAAAACAAATTCAGGATTTCTAATAGGAGAGAGAAGTCAGAGGTAATTTTCACACAATGCCAAATACAATTACCAAAAATTGACAAGCATTTGCTATGCAACAGGTCCTGCGTTTGCCCGAGTTAGAGCTATTTGCATTTTAAACTCCTAACTGGACTTTTCTTGCCACCGAAACTAAAAATTAAAACAGTTTTATGTAAGCGAACCAACACCCACGATGAAGCGTGACGGAGACACACAAAAGCAAACTGAATTTCGCTCGCAGTGAAACGTATCGGCAAAAGTGCAATTATCCATGATACCTGCAAAAGTTCAGTCAGCCAGGTAACAGGGTCAATGTCATGCACAGCGCTCGACTACTGCCCAGCTGCCTGCGAAATAAAGAAGAAAAGTAGTCCAAAAACCATACGGTTAACGTGGAGCCTCATATGTTTTCAGTAGCAGGCTGGTGGGCTCTGGAAAAGTCATGACATATGCATGCCTTTCACTAATGAAATAAAGCGAATTGTAAAAGGCAAGCCCACAAACCAACCAAACTCATGGGCATGGTTAAAAGCCCATAGAGAGATTACACTAGGGACAGAGCGCTTTGCACTCAACTCTAAAAAGTCTCAATTCTCTAGTTAGGGTTGACAATCTTTAAACAACAAACAAACTCAGAATCTCAAATTGAAAGAAGATGTTATGCCATCAAGACATCAATCTTTTCCAAGATCTATTTTTCTGAAACCTTTGATTTGCACCTCAGGAAACAATAAAGCAGAATCTTAATTGTTTAATTTGGGGTTATACAAATGAAGGCTCAAAGCCAGTTACAATTAAGGGGAAACACCAAACCAGCACTACATAAATGAGTTATTTGTCACTGAAGAAAAAATACAATTTAATAGGCATGGTTAGTATCTTACAATTAATGGATATGCAGGTGAGTTAAATGTTGCTATTTACCCAGAAGAAAGTATGAATATGTTACCAAACATGAGTTGACATGTTGCTTTGTATGCATAGAAGCATTGAAACATAAAAAAATAAATACTTTCAAGTTTAATTCTTGTTGGAGCCTCTCACATTTTTTTAAGTTTAAGATTCAGATGCCACTGGCACACAACTCCCATTAAAGACCCAAATATACAAACCCCAGTTTAGGCCACAAGATCCCATCACAACCCCCTTGTCTACAAAACTCATGCCACACCAAATACCTGCAAGTCCCTTCATGTGCCTGAGATCCAAAGCCTCATTGTAGGCCACAGGTCCCAATTATCATAGAAAGCCCCAGGCCTCCAATACCCATTATCGGTAAGGCAATATGATGTTGCAGTATTTGTACCTCACAAATGTGTACAGTCATCCTCAAAACTATGCCAAATCAGTTAAGGTTTGCAAGATTCTCTGCAGGGCGTTTGGAACTTTTTCAGTGGTTTAATATCATCAACACCTAACCTCCAACATTTGTAGGCTAGTGGGATTTTAAATAGCTTTCTGTCCCATATACTCTGAGTCGTCTGTGATCAAAACGAACTTATGAACAAAACGCTCCTGTGATATGACTGTATGTTGCAAGCATACATGACTATACTTTTAAAGACAGAGTTATCCGACTATTTCTCTCATAATTGCCTGCAGCTGCCCTCTTATTATTACCCCACTCTTACAACTCTTCTTTTCACTGCTTTTCAATTTTTTATCACCTTTGCATGCTAATTGTTTTTTCTTTGTTTTTTTTTTTAATTTTCTTTGCGTTTTTTTATTTCATATTTTCGTTTTTCTATTTATTCAGTCAACATGGCAGAGCATGGCAAGAATACAGTGCCCTCATCATGTGTAACCTATTTTCAACAGAGGAGGGGTCAACTCATTAGTTTTGCCATGCAAGCATCTCCCCAGTGCTAAGTGGAATTGGCAGTCTATGGAAGAGGTACGTCGATTCTCAAAGGTGGGCCCGCTGGTAAAGTTTGTACAGCGACTTGCACAAGATCAGAAGCAAGCATGTTTCAAGAGCCACGTCAATGGCCAATGGTCGCGAGGAGGACCACTGCATCACATCATGCATCTGGCACGAAGGTATGGTGGTAAGTCATGTTTAACGTTTCTTGTTTATTACTACTGACATTTTAATTATTAAATAGTTAAGCCGGGACCTGCGATTTTAAACATACTGCTAAATTTGTTGGTTCTATTACATGTCGCAAAGCTGTAGTTTTAACAGTGTTGCATATTCTTTTTTAAACTTTCACTATATTTACATTTGCGGAGTAGACAGTTTTCAGAAAATTAAAAAGAGGCAGCAAAAAGGGCCCTTCATGAATGTTTAAGGTGTTAGTCAGAGGCAAGGTCGGAGTGGCCTATAAGGCACCTAGACTCTACCCGACGAGCTAGTCTGACAGGTCGCTGTATGGGCTGTTTTTTTGGTTGTTTATGTGTCTGTTTTATGCTCTGCTGGGCCACTCTTTCATTCCTTGAAAAATACTTATACAGTATGTCTTGACATGTTTGAAGCTGCCCCAATAGTCAAACATAAGACACTTTTTGGCTATATAATTCTCTGAATGAGCCTGTTTTATTTTGGTGCCCGGGCCTATTCCTGTCCCAGTGGACCTGCTCAGGGCTGCCTGACAACTGCTCAACACCTGCAGTTTACTGTCTCCCAGTGGGGTCAGTTGTGAGGTGGACTTCCTGCCTTCAACTTTTGGCCGTGCACAGCAGGGGTTGGAAGCAGGGTACTTTTTCTTATATAAATCCTACTCCCTCTCACTGGTACAAGGACTGTGAATAGTGAGTCACTTTATTTATCCCTAGGAAAGGGCCCATTCTGCTAATCATTAGTTATCTGATTTAACATCCGCACTAGACAGCAACACTTGTATGCCTTTCTTACCACTGTGCTTGACACCTTTGTGAAGATCTGTTGCACAGCTGCTAATTTTCAGGTGCAAAGGCCCCTGAGTTAAGAGAACCAATCTATTATTATTAATGTAGCAAAATACAATTGGTGAGCAACACAGTGAGGCTGGCTGTGTGTTGATTAGCGGCAGCAGTGTAACATCTCGTGAATATCTGAAGAAGAAGATATGTGTAGCAACTCAGCTTTGATGCGCCATTTTTCTTGTGCTCCACCTACACCCCCTTAACGACACCATGTGTTCCCCGTATATACAATACGCTGGACAATAGCGTCATGATTTATGATGCTATTGTGGTACTTTGCAGATTAGTGCCATAAATTGTGGTGCTAATCCTGCAGAGTAAAGGGAGGCTAATTGAAAGTAATGGGAGCATCATTTTGACATCTGGCAGGCAGTAAAAATGATGCTAAAAATGGCATGGTGAAATGTAAATTCCGCTGTGCCATTTTTACTGGCATCCCTGCGTGGGAACGCCCTCCTTTGCATACATTATGCCTGGTATAGGCATAATGTGGAGCAAGGAGTTACAAAGTGCACCAGGCATGCATTGCGCCACTTTGTAAATATGGTGAAGGAGAACTGCCTCCTCAATGCGACATTAGAGTAAAAATAATTACACTAGTGTGGCGCTAAGGGGTGCTAGTACCTTGTAAATCTGGCCCATCCATATTTCTGTTCACATTGCAATCATCACCAATGGCATTTCAACTCTTTCAAATTTGAGTGCCATCATCAGTGCTAAAAAAGATCTTTAGATAGAAGAGCAGATCATTGAAGAAAGGTGAAGAAATCAATTGATGGGTGTATCCAAGTGTGTCATGAGCCCCCCCCCTTCAACAGTTACTTTAGGGTGGAGTTCTTAATGGACCTCTTCTGTTTGCAACTCTGACAAAAGCTCATCATTCATTCTAATGAACAATGAGATGATTGAAAAGAGAAATAAGGTTTAGAAGTTAAATGGAAGGATAGATAAAAGGGTGGATGGGTGAAAAGATGGGTGAAGGGATGAGTAAGTGGGTGAAAGGATGGGTGAAAGTGTAGATGGATGAAACAAATGCATGGGTGGGTGCAAGGATGTGTGAAAGAGTGGATGGGAAGAAGAATATGTGAGTTGAAAGGATGAGTGAAAGGGCGATGTGTGAATGTGTGGATGAGTGAAAGGGTGGATGGGTGTAAGGATTGGTGAAAGGATGCATGGATGAGTGAAAGGGTGGATGGGTAAAAGGATATGTGAGAGGGTGAAAGGGTGGATGGGTAAAAGGATGCATGGATGCGTGACAGGATGGGTGAATGTGTCAATGCTTGAAAGAATGTTGGGATGAGTATCAGGAAGGGTGAAAGAATGCATTGGTGGGTGATAGGATGGATTAATGGTAGATAGTGAAAGGATGCATGGGTGGGCATGGGAACAGATGACTGCTTTGACGGGTGAAATGATGCAGGAGGAAATGATGAGTGAAAAGATGGGTGAAAGAATATGTGGGTGGGTAAAAGGATGGGTGAAAGAGTGTGTGGATGAAAGGACGTGCGGGTGGGTGAAATGGTGGATGGGTGAAAGTATGTGTGAGTGGGTGAAAGCATAGATTGGTGAATGAATGGAAGGATGAATAGGTGGGTGGAAGGGTGAAAGGATGGAAGGGTGTAAAGATGGATGAATGGATACATTGATGAATTGATCATGAAAGAGTGAATAATAGATGAAAGAATGGATGACAAAATGTAAGGGTGAAATGGTAGTTATCAGTGAGTCTGTGGCAAGGTGAAAGAATGATTGGATAAATGTTTGGAAGAGACAAGGGAACTCTTCTGGGTAGGGACAGGCTCCGTTCCTTCACTTGCTTGGTTCCATCAGAGCTTAGTTCAAAGTGGGGGTTAATTTAATTTTCTGGCTGATTGTATGTAAGCAAGAATGAATCATTTTCCTGGAAGAAGACTTTGAATAAGTTACTAGGGTCCTCTTATCGATTAAGGATCACTCGGCTGCAGAAATTCAGCATTTGAGTGAGTACGCCCAGATGATGAAGATTGGGATGATCGTCTCAGATTGTAGGTGGGATGCCAGCGCATCCCAATGTCCACGCTCGAATGCTGAAATTCTGCAGCCCAATAATCCTTTATTGATGCTCGGACCCTTGTCACAGTGTAATCACTTGTTTGAAAATGCCTTTGAAACTGTTAATATAAACTATAAACTTTAATTAATGGATCCAGTTCTCTTGATCTTCAATGATATATTCAACTGGTGATTGATTGTGGATTAATGTTAATGTAATTGGTTATCCCACTCAGAACTACTGCCTGTATGTGTTTAAATGTCTCTTGTTCTAGGTTGTTTTTTGGCTGACCCTGTTTTTAAAACATATTTTTAATATTTAACGGAGCGTCGAGGTGACAAGCAATGTACTAATAACATAGAGTCAATGTTGTCACACTTTCCTCAACTATTTCTATATTCAATTCCAAGAACGCTTTTAAGACAATTGCTATGGGATTTGTAGAAAGTTCATATTCTGAAAACAAAACTATGAAAGTGAAACTCAATTTCTACCTGTAAGTTTCAAGGAAATATATTAATTGCACTGGGGAATTGCCTGCATTGCTAGAAAGGTCCGCACCTTGCCGATATCACAATAGAATGCAAATTCTTCTTTCAATGTCTCTTGGAATTTCAGTGTGATTTCCACATGATTTTCAGCCCAATTATCAAGGCAAATTTAGCATAACTCTGGAAATTCCACTTTGATCAGGTATTTCCTTCAAATGAAAAACTGTTTGCTTTGAATAGTCGTCCTTTATTTCTACATACATGTAAGTTAATTCTCATATGTCCTACTTCAGAGGTTCATTTTCGTACACCCAATACAGAATATTTAAATATGTTTGCTGTCCTGCCTCTCTAACCTAATGCTCTGATTTAGTGGAAACCAAAGCCAATATCTGTTTACTATAATACATGAATATGCGCCGCCCTTCCTCCCTATATGAATTCTCTCATCCTGTGGAATACGAAGCTAGCAGCGGAGGGTCCTCCGCTATGGAGGAGGATTGCCACCTCCTCCCTGCTAGCAGCTGCAAAACTTGAAAAATCAAACAATAATAAAGCATGTTTATTATTGTTTTATTTTTGTCCATAGCGTTAAATCTAGGGGCCAGAGCCCTGGGGATGACAAGCACGAGGGGGAGTGGTAGGTGAACTGTTGTCACTGCGCATGTGGGTTTGGCCAGCCGTCTCAGGTCGGGCAACCCGACATGCACACTGAGCTGTCTCAAACTCGAGCTGTGTTGCCGGGTTGGAGACAGCAGGCACAGACTCTGGGAGCTGAAATCAAGGGTGCCCAGGCCAATTCTGACGCTGCTTTCATGCTGTCAGCAGCATGAGAGCAGCGTAGGGGTTGGCCATAGGGTCATCTGGGAGCCTATGCCTGAAGTAGAGCCAGAAGAGCAGCGATGCAGTTGCAATGCAGGTAAGTTATTTTTGTTGTTGTGTTTTTTGTTTTCTCCCCCTGCCCTGCCACTTTTCCCATACATCACTGAGCCTGGAAGCTAGTGAGTATTTTGTAATTTAGTCACACAAAAGGTGATGGAAAGATGTTTGCAATAAGTCATAGTTTATCATAACAAGCATAAAAACAATTAACACAAAAGAATTAACACAAAATTCACAATTGAAACAATTAAAACGACATATCCAAAGATTAATCATTAAATCATTGACCAAATGAGACTTTCTAAGACGGGACCCTTAGATTAATACCACATAGCTGTGATTTTCTATACTCATAATTGAATAACAAGTACATAGTAACACCAAGCAACAATTAGATATGGAGTATGTTTGGCCCATTTATTATGAGTTTCCAAATTATATATTGCAACAACCAGTTCTTGCCAAATAGCACTGTTTTTGTAAACCTTATTTAATCATTTTGAAGTATAGTGACAAGACGTCAAAACAAAATGACAATAGTCGGAGATTAGTACATCGGTAACATAAAAATAGCAGCCCGTCTGACACCTCATACAGCTGTGCATTTCCATTTCACTATATCTTGGATATCCAAAGTAGAATACTTACTGTTCCCTCGAGAAGTCAAATCCAAGGCAGGAACCCAGTTGTAAATTATCATTGCATATAACCACTCTTCAAGGCATGTGCATTTACATCTGGCAAATGTGTTGTTAGATAGAGTAATCAGAAGTCCATTAGCCCAAACCCATGGTCGTTAAATAGTTATGCCAGTTGCCCCATGTGGCCTTTGGTCTCTCAGTTGGTGGCTGCATCAAGAAGTACAAAATAGCCTTATAGCCTACTGTCAAGGTCTATACCGGTTGTTAAAGGCCCTGGTCCTGAGTTACAGGCCTGAGCCTCAAACAAGGCTCTATAAAGAGGGAAGGGGTAATAACCAGTATATTGTGAGGCAGAAGGGCTTAAAGTCTTATAGAAGATTCCGTCCACTGATGATACAATGTTCTAAATTAGAAAGGGAGTGACAGAAAAGCAGAAATTGGAATTCTGAAGCAGCTAGCTTAAACAAAATCATCATAACATAAAACATAACATAACATACCATAGCACAGCACAACACACCACAACACAACACAACATAACAGAACATAATATAACATAACACAGCATAACATGGGTAGGAAAGTACCCTCTTTTTGGCATGGTTACCCCCACTTTTTGCCTGCTGTCAGTGTGTTTTGAATGTGTTCACTAGGATCCTGGTAACCAGGACCCTATTGACTGTGCTCTCTCCCTCTAAATTTGGTTGTTTGAGATTCAGCACACCCACAATTGGCATACTGGTAATCCCATGTAAGTCTCTAGTATATTGTACGCAGGTACCCAGGGCATTGGAGCACCAGAGATTCCCCATGGGCTGCAGCATGTATTGTACCTCCCATGGGAGCCCATGTAAAATGTGCCTGCAGGCCTGCCATTGCAGTCTGCGTGAAAGAGTGCATGCACCCTTTCACTACAGGTCACTGCACCAGGTTACTGTAGGTCACCCCTAGGGTACGCCCTCCTAGTCCAGAGAGCAGGGTGCAGGTACCTGTGTGTGAGGGCACCCCTGCGTGAGCAGAAGTGCCCTATGAATTCCAGCTCCATTCCACTGGACTTCATAAGTGCGGGGAAGCCATTTTATCTGTGTACTGGACACAATGTCCAGCTAAATAATGGTAACTCTGAACCTGGGCATTTTTGGCATCAAACATGTTGGAATCATACCCCAATACTGATGCCAGTATTGGTTGTATGGCTCCATGCACTCTGGGGGTTCCTTAGAGGAACCCCAGCATTGCTCCTACTAATCTTCTGGGGTTTTCTGGACAGCCCGCACTGCTGCCACACCTTTGTGAGAAAGTAGCCTCTTTCTAGCATGGTTACCCCCACTATTGGCCTGTTTCTGAGTGAATGTCAGTGCGTTTTTACTGTGTCACTGGGATCCTGCTAGCCAGGACCCCAGTGCTCATAGATAAAAACCTATAAGTCAGTATGTTTTGCCTGTCTCACAGGGATCCTGCTAGCCAGGACCCCAGTGCTCATAGTTTGTGGCCTAATGTGTATGCCTGCATAGTGCCTAACAGTGTCACTGAGGCTCTGCTAATCAGAACCTCAGTGCTTATGCTCTCTCTGCTTTTAAATTTGTCACTGTAGGCCAGTGACTTCATTTACCAATTTCAATTGGCACGCTGGACCCCCCTTATAAGTCCCTAGTATATGGTACCTAGGTACCCAGGGCATTGGGGTTCCAGGACATCCATATGGGCTGCAGCATTTATTTTGCCACCCATAGGGAGCTCCGACAAACTCTTACACAGGACTGCCATTGCAGCCTGCGTGAAATAGTGCACACACTATTTCACAGCCATTTTCACTGCACTTAAGTATTTTATAAGTCATCTTTAATACATATGTCTAACCTTTACTTGCTGAAGATTAGGTGCAAAGTTACTAAGTGTGAGGGCACCCTTGCACTAGTAAATGTGCCCCCACATAGTTCACGGCCAAATCCCCGGAATTTTTGAGTGCGGGGACACCATTACATGCATGCACTACATATAGGTCAATACCTATATGTAGCTTCACAATGGTAACTCCGAATATGGCCATGTAACATGTCTAAGATCATGGAATTGTCCCCCCATTCAAAATATGGTATTGGGGAGCCAATTCCATGCATCCTGGGGGCTCCACCATGGACCCCCCAATACTGCTAAACCAGCTCTCTGAGGCTTGCACTGCAGCTACAGCTGTTGACACCTCACAGACAGGGTTCTGCCCTCCTGGGGTCTGGGCAGCCCAGTCCCAGGAAGGCAGAACAAAGCATTTCCTCTAAGAGCAGGGTGTTACACCCTCTCCCTTTGAAAATAGGTGTTACAGGCTGGGGAGGGGTAGCCTCCCCCAGCCTCTGGAAATGCTTTGAAGGGCACAGATGGTGCCCTCCTTCCATAAACCAGTCTACACCAGTTCAGGGACCAATTCCCCCCTGCTCTGGCGGGAAACTGGACAAAGGAAAGGGGAGTTACAACTCCCCTATCCATCACCACCTCAGGGGTGGTGCCCAGAACCCCTCCAGTGTTCCCCAGACTTCAGCCATCTTGCTTTGCAAGGTGTGGGGACACTCTGGAGGACTCTGAGTGGCCAGTGCCAGCAGGTGACTTCAGAGACCCCTCCTGATAGGTCCATACCTGATAAGGTATCCCCTCTTCCTCCTCATACAGAGTTGAGGCTCCCACATCCATCCTGGGTCCATCCAGCACCATTTTGATGCAAAGCGCACTTTTGTTGTAGCCAAGGTTTGTTGGTGACTTCCAACACGAAATCTCATCTCCAACAATCTTCACGCCGTGGGACATCTTTTGCATCATGCAGGAATCCGCTGGCATCTTCCTAGGAAGCATTTCTGCAGTCTTCAACTAACTGGGGACTCTTCTTTTGCACCCTCTTCTGGGTTGGCAGGGGCTCCTGTCCTTCCTGAAACTTCTTTTGACTTCTGGACTTAGTCCCCTTCCTTTGCAGGTCTTTAGGTCCAATAATACAGCAGTTGTTCTTTGCAGACTTGGTTGGCTGCTGCAAAATCCCCAAAACGAGGTGTAGTGTGTCCTAAGGAAACTTGCAGTACTTTACTCCTGCTTTTCTGTGCTCTGGGGTGGAGTAATTTACTTACCTTTACTGTATTCCTACTCTCCCAGCGATTCTGCACACGCTACACTTGTCTAGGGGGGGAATTTGTGATTCACATTCCACTTTCTTAGTATATGGTTTGTGTTGCCCGTAGACATATTTTCTGCCATTGCATTCTATAGGATTTCCTACTGTTTGCATTATTCTATGACTATTTACCTCCAGAAGGAGTATTGTCTCTAAGATATTTTTGGTACTGTGTCACCCAAATAAATACATTTATTTTTTGGTAACACTGAGTACTGTCTTTACTTGTGTATAAGTACTGTGTAACTATAAGTGGTATTGCATGAGCTTTGCATGTCTCCTAGTTCAGCCTAAACTGCTCTGCTTAGCAACCTCTATCAGCCTAAGATGCTAGAACACTACTACTTCACTAATAAGAAAAAAGAAAGACGGAAGGGAAGATGGTCATAGGAAAAAGCGCTCACAATGAATCACCAAATTTGCATAATAACAAATTAATTGTATGCACGGTGCTCCTGGCAGGAGGATCCTCCCCACTCCTCCTATGTTTCTACACAAGAGAAACGAAACAACTTGCGTCGCCGGACATGTTTAGGTACTATTTGGCTTTCCAAATGAAAAACATTAGAATCTTATTGAATAAAAAGTCAGAGTATGATTTAGTCTGGAGAGCGTTAACGGCACATCTTGAGGAAGGAGCAGATCATTTCTTACATAAATTCGGACACCCTAGGTACTTTAAGAAGGTTCGTTTGTAACTTCCCAGACATGCGTGCAATGTTTGGATGTATTTTCGGAGGGCGTTAGAGATACCTTACTTCTGCAGTTCAGCTCCCATTTGGGACTCACCTGGTACCCCTGAATGCCTTATCGACAAATTATCAATTCCCTTGAGAGCGAGCGGGATGGTAAGATGGGGCCAGATAACAGATGGATCTGAATTGTTAAGTTGGTGTGCATTCCAGGAAGCTACTGGAGGGACAGTTTCCAGATTCAAGTACTTTCAGATATCTAGTTGGGTAAATTCTCGATTAGCAGAAGAAATAGGGAGGTGCGTATGGGAAGGGAAATTAAACCAGAAAATCATTAATAAAGAGGTTGCATTGTGGTATCATGCTTTGCTGGAAACAGCAGAGGATAGTGCATCCCTTCCCTTGTCGAAGTGGGGGGCGATTTTTCCAACATCAGACGTTATAGCACTGTGGCAAAAGTCTTGTTCAGAACTGTGGTTTACTACTAGTACAGCAGGGTTGAAGAAAAATCACCTGTTTACACTCCATAGGGTTTACTGGTCACCGGCTAGATTAACAGCTATTGGGAAAACCCAGAAAAACTGTCCAAGATGTGGGGAAGACAAGGCAGACGATATTCACATGTTTTGGCAATGTTCTAAGTTGTTGAATTATTGGGGGGATATAGGGAGTACCTTAAAGGTAATCTTTAACGTTAATTTAGTTTTAAATCTATCAACAGTGGTGTTTGGGGTCTGGGAACAGGGTACAAAGTACCGGAGACTGTCAGTACATCAGGAGCATCTGTTGTTTATATTAATCCTCTTAGCTAGACGAGAGATATGTCGTAAATGGATTGATCCTCTCCCTCCCCGTCAGTTGGACTGGCAAACTTCTGTAAATCGAATATGCACAATGGAACAACGAGGTCCCCTCTCTAGAAAAGAAAATTTTTGGATGCACTGGGAAAATGTTTATCAATAGTGTATTATTTTGTGCTGTATAGGTTTTCTGTTTGGTCTCTTCCTCTTGAACTTTTGAACTCTTAAGTCCAATGATTAGAACTCCCCCATACCCTTTTGGGTGCTGCTTTGGTTATGATCAGGTCCTAGGAAATAATAATACTTGATCGATGACATATGTTTGGGAAAAGTACAATTAACAGAACAGGAGGGGCAGCTTAGCTGTGGTATGGGTTATATACCCGGAGGTATGCCGTTGTCTGCCGGGCCTGTGCTTTTGCCCATTAACCAAAGCATGGGTGACGAAATGAGGAAAAAAAAAAGAAAAAAAAGAGAAACGAAACAACGACAGCAGATGTCAAGGCACTCGTGAATAAAAGTTCAATCATCCATGGGTTTTATGTCTTGGTGTCTTGTTCATAGCCATCAAACATAAGCCGGACCAGGAAGATTGGCAATGGTTCAATTTATTCTTGAAACGAGATATCCATTAAAGCAAACAACAGCCAACACGTGTTTCGTTCTGTGAGAAAATAATCTCAAAGACTTCATCAGGGCTTCGTGAATTATAGAGAAAAAGAACTGTGTTCCATGTCTCGTGCGGCGTTGTGTCACAACGAATGGGAGCGCCGCACGATACATGGAACGCGGCTCTCTAGAGGTAGCTGTGGATGAGCAGCCAAGACCTATCTAGGAGACATGCAAAGCTTATGCAACACCACTATAGTCACACAGCACTTATACAAGAAAGAACCACACAGTCTTACAAAAATAAAGGTACTTTATTATGGTAACACAAATACTAAAATATTGTGTAGGGAATACCCCAAATGGAGATAAGTAAACACCCTATTATATATCAGTAAATTGCAATAGGCATTGATAAAAGCAATAGGAAACAGTGAGGGCCCTAGGGGAGGGCCAAACCATATACTAAAAAAGTGGTCTACATAACTGACACTGTCTCATACTTGTCAGATTTGATTAATAGCTCTATGGTGGCTTCCATGATAATGTGCAGCAACTGGCCACTATATTTTCAGGTATTACTGCATGATAACCCTCATTCTGTCAACAGAGGAGGACGGCTGTGGTGCAATGTCTCCAACCTACATCCACATTGTCAGCAAAGCCCTACTGCCCTAATAATGCACAGAACAGGCACCAGTAACTCTAGGATTGTAATGACTTTCAACTTAAACATCAGATACATATGATGGAAGTTGGGTGTCAAGACAAGGCAAAGTTGTGGATGAGAATACCTAGACTGCAAGGTGTACAAGGAACAGGTGTGGTTTTTCTGCAAAGAAGAAAAATCAGAATATCTTAAAAACTTGCCAATAAATGTATGTGCTAAAATTTGAATTATCTGTAGAGAACTGACCAAAAAATGCCTGTTAAACACAAATATCCTGATATAGATCCTCATTCTTGTGATTTATTAATTTCAAAAATATTACTGGATTTTTTCGCTTCACCTTGACCAAATTTAGCTCAAAGTCCCTGCTTCTGTCAGGTGAGTTAGGAATTCAAGGTACACCCAGGAGTAGACCCGGTGAACATTTACAATCTGATCACCTCAAATGCTGTAGCACTACGCAGGGACACCTTATGTTTTTGTGGGGGCTCTGGGCCAGACATAATTTGGAGGCCCCTGTTCGTAACTGCTTCGAATTTATGATCGAGTTTCAGCTCTTTCAAGCCCTCTTTGGCCAAGTAACCGACAGTGCACAGGCACACTGGTCCAAATTGTGAATGTCTTTGCATCTAATGTTCAGGGATAGAGATATGTGTTTTCAATATTGTAATACAGCAGCAGCTCACTAATATTACTGCAAACAATCTCTGTGAAACCCTCCCATTTCTTATATATGATGTCCTGTTTTGATAAAAAAATATTTTTTTATGGATGTTACATGAAAAATAAACTCAACGTTGTCTGCAAAATGTCAGTAATGGGCTCACACCTTAATCACATTAAAAATAAAATAAATGAAAACACTATTTACAGCAATCTGTTTAAGAATTCTTAGAACATTGGAATGTTGAGAGCTCCTGTGAAGGAAATGGAGTGCTCTGGGTTTCTAATGGGTTATTGAAGTCCGGAGCAGCAAAAATCCAATCTTGGTCTGTTGCTATAAACAAAGGCCTCACCAAGCCTGAGGAGATTGAAGTCCCCCCGGGATCCATGAGGCCTTTGTTTTATTTATTAGAACATTTTTCCCTCTAGTGGTGGAATGTTCTAACAGCCTTAGAGCCCACCATAGCTGGGCTATACAGACCATTGAAGGCCTGCTCCTGTCGCGCCGCACCGCACGGCGCGAGCCGAGCGTTCGGCAGAAGCCGGCCGTTCGGCTCGGGCCGCGCTTCGCGTCCTTAAGACGCAGCGCGCCCCGAGCCTTTCCTGCACCCTACGAGGCCCCAGATCTTACATGGGGCCTCGCTCTGCTCTTCCTCTCTGCATTTGATGGGGTCTCCTGACCCCTCTTACCTGTCCTTGCTCTTCTTCTTTCTTCTTTCTTTTTTCTTGGAACTGTTATTTCACTTTCCTTTATGTCTTTTTCCCCTTCCCAGGTTACCTTTCTCTTCCCAGCATTCCTCATTCCCTATTCTCTATGGTTTCTACTCCATTCTATTCTATCTACCTTTCCCTACCTAAGATGGCGTCCTTTTTCTTCCTTTGGGGCACTTCCTGTTTTTTGGTACATAAGGGTGGGGTTTTCTTCCTTTCCTTGCGCTGCAACACTCTCTGTTCAGATGGTGTCCTCGCTCCTGATTTCCTAGCCTTTTGGTTCTGGAATTTGCCAATTCTGTGTTATTCGACTTCAGTTCTTTTTGATTCCTGTTCTTCTGTTCTTGTTTTCAGGAATCTTCCTGTTGGAGGTTTTTTCCCCTTTGGTAGGGGTTTTTTCCCTCTGGCGCTCTTTTCTGAAGGTCACGGTCTGTTCTTGGCGTTGTCATTGCCTACAGCACCGTGGCTACCAGAAAGAGTCGCCCCTTTTTGGGCCAAAGCCGAACGCTCAAGATCCACGCCACTAGATCTGCAGATTCCAGGCGCAAGCAGCACGTGAGTCGTGACAGATTGCAGCGCCGAACCATCCCGACGTCTTCTAACACCATGGATGACACAGTGGTGGCTGCTGCAGATCCGGATCAATCTCTCCTGACTACGATTCAGCAACAAGCTCAAGAATTACAACAACTACGCAGTGAGAATGCTGCGTTACGACAGGCTTTGGCTTTCCGCAGTGGTGATGTTCCGACGCTCTCCGCCTCTACCCATCGATTTTCTGGTGAACCAACCAAACTGCGTGAGTTCCTTGATTCATTAACAGTGTACTTCGCCTTCCGACCCACCCAGTTCTCCCATGACAGAACAAAAGTGGGTTATCTCATCAGTGCCTTGTCCGGTCCTGCCTTGGCCTGGGCCACCCCGATGATATCATCCAACGACCCGGTATTGTCGGACTATCCCGCCTTCGTGAACCGCTTCAAGCAAATGTTTAGTCGTCCGGGATTGGAGGCCTCAGCGGAAGAAGCCTTATGCGACATCCAACAAGGCTCACAAGATGTCCTTCAATACATAACACGCTTTCGTCAGCTAGCGGCAGAGACCACTTGGGTGGAACGTACTTTGGTGACTTTGTTTCGTAGAGGACTCAAAGAAGAAATAAAAGATGAATTAGTACATTCCACCAGAGTGGAAGATCTTCGTGGCCTGATGGATCAAGCCCTTTCCATCGAGTATCGCCTTCAGGAATGGAGATCGGAGAAGAGAAGGAGTAGAGGGTCTTTCCAACCAAGCACTTCACGAGTTTATCCGCATCGTTCTGAGGAATCTCGCCCCCCTGCTAGAGACATCGAAGGAGAACCCATGCAGGTGGATACTACTCGAGGCCCTCTCTCCACTAGCGAGCGGGAAGACAGACGAAAGAAAGGGTTGTGTCTGTATTGCGGTTCTGCCGGCCACATGCTTCGTACCTGTCCAGTACGTCCATCAAGGCCATCGGGAAACGGCACTTCACATCCTCTGTAAGAAGGGAGGGGACGGGATTAGCGGCTATACCTTCCATTAGTTCCTTTAATGACAATACCACATCCTTGTTTTTAGTACCAGTCATGTTACAATTTCCTGTTGGCCGTCAAGAAAAGACTATGGCACTACTAGATTGTGGAGCTAGTGGTATTTATATGGATAAGAAGTGGGCCACTACACAACAAGTTCCTACACAACCTAAGGAAATTCCCGAACAAGTACACACAGTGGACGGATCCTTGATATCCTCGGGTCCGGTTGATACAACTACCCTGATGCTGAGTTTACAGATCGATAACCATCAAGAACACATCTCCTTTGATCTCATAACTTCCCACAACCATACCATTATTCTTGGAATTCCGTGGTTCATCAGACATAATCCATATGTAAATTGGGCAACCCGGACGGTCTCCTTGTCTTCACAGTTTTGCCACGAGCACTGTTATGCTTCTGACAAGTATTGGTCACCTAAGAGATCAATAATCACGGAAGGTACTACCGGTTCTACCATTAATACACTTCAAGGAGTCCCTGAACACTATTTGGAGTTTCAAGATGTATTCCAAAAACCCTCCAGACCTGTATTACCTCCACATCGAGATTACGATTGTGCTATTCCCTTGGAACCTGGCACTATCGTTCCTTTTGGAAGGATGTATTCCCTTACGGAACCTGAAAAGAAAGTACTAAAGGAGTATTTGGAAGAAAATATACAAAGTGGTCTTATTGTTCCATCGTCTTCTCCGGCCGGGGCACCTCTCTTTTTCGTACCCAAGAAGACAAAGGATCTTCGCCCTTGCCTAGATTTCCGAGGCCTGAATAAGATCACCATTAAAGATCGTTATCCTTTGCCTCTCATCAGGGATATTCTAGAGGCAGTCAGAGGAGCTCAACGGTTTACCAAACTGGATCTACGGGGAGCCTACCACCTTTTACGACTTAAAGAAGGAGATGAGTGGAAAACAGCCTTTAGGACTCCATTTGGTCACTTTGAATACAAGGTAATGCCTTTTGGTCTCACTAATGCCCCCGCAATCTTCCAGAGATTTATGGACTCAGTGTTTTCTGATCTTCTGAACCAGACAGTTGTAATCTACCTAGATGATATTCTTATTTATTCTAGAAATCCCGAACTCCATTCTTCCCATGTGAAACAAGTCCTTCAAAGACTCCGGGCTCATCAACTATTTTGCAAACCAGAAAAGTGTGAGTTTGACAAGACGGAAGTCAAATATTTGGGTTATCATTTAAGTCCCACCAGCGTAGCTATGGATCAAGAAAAGGTACAAGCTATTCTAGATTGGCCTTCTCCATCCTCTATTAAGGAAACACAATGTTTTCTAGGACTAGCGAACTTCTATCGGCAATTCATCTTAGACTTTGCAAAACAAACTAGCCATATAACTCACACTTTAAAGAAGGAAAATTTAACTAAAGGGTTTGTCTAGACTAAAGCGGCTGAAACAGCCTTTCAAGAATTAAAGAAGGCATTCACTCAAGCTCCTATCTTAAGACATCCAGATACCAACAAACAATTTATTGTCGTTACCAATGCTTCAGAAAAAGCCATTGGAGCCGTCCTACTTCAACAACAAGGGGATGATGGTCTAGAACATCCTGTTTTCTATTTGTCTCATATACTCTCTACTGCAGAACAACATTACTCAGTACTGGAAAGAGAATTATTGGCTCTGAAGACAGCTTGCATAGAATGGAGACAGTTTCTGATGGGTTCCAAGGAGCCTTTTGAAGTGAGAACAGACCACTGTAACTTACAATGTTTACGGAATTTCGTATGCCTGAATAGTCGTCAAGCTCGTTGGGCCTTCTTCTTCAGCCAGTATGATTTCTACATTACTTATATTCCTGGCTCCCAAAACATTCTGGCTGATGCTCTGTCTCGTCGTTATCCAGATTGTACTCCTGCCCCATCTCAACATCTACTGGAACCTAACAAGATCATTGGGGTAGCTCAGTCTTTTCCGGAGGAGGTACAACTGGAATACTCCAATCTATCTGATGACGAAGTAGAGAAATTAAGGCCTCTATTACATAAGAGACAAGGATACTATTATTATCAAGACCTGTTATTCCTCCCTACTAACAGAGTTAGAGAAAAGGCATTACAAATGTGTCATGATTCACCGGTTGCTGGTCATAGAGGCATCAAGGCCACACAAGAACTTCTTTCACGATTTTTCTGGTGGCCTACCTGGAAACTGGATATTGAAAGATACGTTCAGGCTTGTCCCACATGCGCTCAAGTCAAAATTCCCCGTACCAGACCTGCAGTATTACTCCAGCCCTTGCCAGTTCCGCCAACTCCATGGCACACCATTTCTACTGATTTTATGTGTTCGCTACCACCTTCAGCAGGAAACCGGGTAATCATGGTCACTGTGGATTCCTTTTCTAAGATGGCTCACTTCACTGCCCTGAAGAAACTACCTACATCCCAAGAACTAAGTCAGATATTCATCGACCATATCTTCCGTCTTCATGGACTTCCACATACCATCATATCTGATAGAGGACCCCAGTACATTTCCAGGTTTTGGAGATATTTTTGTAAAACACTTAATATCGATAGAGCCCTGTCATCGGGTTTCCATCCTCAGACCAATGGACAGACCGAACGTCTGAATCAAGGATTAGAGCAATACCTTCGCTGTTTTTGCAATTCTACCCAAAGCAACTGGAACACTTATCTCTCTCTTGCGGAATTCTCATACAATAATTCTGTCCATAGTGCCTCCAAGGTTACTCCTTTTTTCTGTTCCTATGGCTTTCATCCTACCTCTTTCCCTACTTCTTCTCGATCTTCCTCTCCCCTGCCCGCTATCACTTGTTTCTCCAAACGCCTTTTACAAATCCATAGACTAATTCGATCCAATCTATTACGCACCAAGAGATATATGAAGAAAGTAGCAGACAAGAAACTTAGGACCGCTCCGGACTACCATCTACAAGATAAAGTTTGGCTTTCTTCTACATTCTTACCCTCACGTCTTTCTCAGAACAAGTTCACACCTCGTGACTACGGGCCTTTCCGTATTCTCCAGTTGATTAATCCTGTCACTGTCCGTCTTCACTTGCCTCACACGTGGAAGATTCATCCTGTCTTTCATGTCTCTCAGCTCAAACCTTATGTGCCGGACCCTTACTCTCGTCAGTTTTCGTGTCCTCCTCCTGTCTTAGTGGATGATGTTCCTGAATATGAGGTTCAGGAAATGTGTGACTCTCGTCTTTTTCACAAACGTCTGCAGTACCTGATTCATTGGAAGGGTTATCCTCTCAGTAAATGTTCTTGGGAGGATGCATCTTCTGTTCACGCACCTCTTCTGATTCAGCGCTTTCACCGTTTATTTCCTTTCAAACCGGGGCCTTCGGGAGGGGGACCTACTGTTGCGCCGCACCGCGCGGCGCAAGCCGAGCGTTCGGCACAAGCCGGGCGTTCGGCTCGAGCCACGCTTCGCGTCCTTAAGACGCGGCGCGCCCCGAGCCTTTCCTGCACCCTACGAGGCCCCAGATCTTACATGGGGCCTCGCTCTGCTCTTCCTCTCTGCATTTGATGGGGTCTCCTGACCCCTCTTACCAGTCCTTGCTCTTCTTCTTTCTTCTTTCTTTTTTCTTGGATCTGTTATTGCACTTTCCTTTATGTCTTTTTCCCCTTCCCAGGTTACCTTTCTCTTCCCAGCATTCCTCATTCCATATTCTCTATGGTTTCTACTCCATTCTATTCTATCTACCTTTCCCTACCTAAGATGGCGTCCTTTTTCTTCCTTTGGGGCACTTCCTGTTTTTTGGTATATAAGGGTGGGGTTTTCTTCCTTTCCTTGCGCTGCAACACTCTCTGTTCAGATGGGGTCCTCGCTCCTGATTTCCTAGCCTTTTGGTTCTGGAATTCGCCAATTCTGTGTTATTCGACTTCAGTTCTTTTTGATTCCTGTTCTTCTGTTCTTGTTTTCAGGAATCTTCCTGTTGGAGGTTTTTTCCCCTTTGGTAGGGGTTTTTTCCCTCTGGCGCAATTTTCTGAAGGTCACGGTCTGTTCTTGGCGTTGTCATTGCCTACAGCACCGTGGCTACCAGAAAGAGTCGCCCCTTTTTGGGCCAAAGCCGAACGCTCAAGATCCACGCCACTAGATCTGCAGATTCCAGGCGCAAGCAGCGTGAGTCGTGACAGCTCCCTTGTTAAAGATGGAATGGGCCTTTAATGGCCAGTGTATCACGCTATGGCAGGATGCAAGGCTATATTCAAGGTCACCAGGACAAGAGACTCTGCAGAATACAGCTGGCTCTATCAGGGTCCCCATGAAAGGCTGGGGTCCTGAGCCGCAGCCCACTTTGCCCCATGCCTTAAAACGTCTCTGGCACTATGGAAACTAAACATATGTCCTTGGCAAGGGCCTGTAATATATCCAGATCTAAGTTAAATACTGGAAGCCATACCGCAGCAGTGTTTGTTAAAGCCTGCAAAATCCTGGCAATATAAGCCTTCATAAAGGCCACAATTGAGTAGGAACCATAGTTATGGCTGAATCTAGCCAAAGTTCCAGCTAGAGCAACAACAAAATGTCTTTTAGGAAATTATGACAAAAGTAGCCATTAAGCAGAATTGGTACAATTAGGCGAAGAGGCATAACAGACTTCAAGCAGGGTGTGAAGACAGGGAGAGATGACAGGATGAGAAGGTAGGTCTTTTTAGTTTTCTCATCACTAATCTTTAGTGGATAACTCAGATATGCCCCTTCTTTTATGAGGCCATGTACATAGATATTAAACAGAATGGGGCAAGTACATAACCCTGCCTCATGCCTGAATGACAAGCTATAGGAGCAGAGGGTCAATCCCTCTTGCCAGCAAATATCAGGTTAGCTTATTTCTCTGTAGTGAGCTTTGTGATAACATGGAATTACCAACTTGGTGCTCCCTGCTTGAGCATCTAGAACCATAGATTATTCCTGTCCACAAAATTAAAGGCCATGGCATGGCCTGTCAATACACAATACAGTGACCCTTTCCTGGCCCAGGTGGCTCAACAAGATAGCATGTTTAGAGCTCTCTGTATGTGCATTGTGGACATCCCAGTATGAAACCCTGCCTGTGATTAAAAACAGTCTTGCAGCTGTACATCTAGTGCAACAATTGAGGCTTGAGGACTTGAGCAAACAAAAATGTTCATCAGCAGATATCACATTGACAGAGGAGATGTGCATTATATTATTATGGTGTTAGGCTCAAATATAAGGATGAGTGAGAAGTGTGATGCTAACTCAAGCAATGGGCTGGTCACAATATAGCCAAACATTTCACATGCTCCACCAATAGCTGACTGGCAACTCCTTCACCAAATAATTTTCCAGATTCTTCACCACCCATTAACACCCCTATGCCAGAATAATTTATCTTGAGCTTGACTGATAATAGATAACATGCTGTCTCAGTTGGGTTTTGTGCCACAATTTACTTAATTAAGTGCAACTTTACAGAACCCTTTTCTTTCTGACACCCATATGAACACCATATATAATTAGGAGAATCTCCTACACCTATATATTTTCATACAACTCTAACTTCTTTAATGAATCAGAGCAGGCCTTACTTTCTAAAACATTTCACACTTCAGTTTGTACAACCTACTTGGAAGTTCCCCACCCCACTGTAATCATTTAATACCGTTATCAAGTCAGTCATTGGGCGATCTTCTGGTACTATCTGATTCTGCACAATCTCCTATAATTGGAAGGCTGCTGACACCTTGTCTCGTGTCAGTCTAGTCTCCCAAAGTACAACCATTATCACAGTGAGCTCACTGAATGGATGATCGCCTTAGAAGAGACCAAATCTCCCATCTGGAGATCGGTGCACAACGACAGACCTAAAACAAATATGCAGCTGATTGTCACATTCAAACGAAACTAAGAACAATGATATTTCTTGGACTACCCATTTGTGAATCCGAACACCCCCTCAGGTGGTTCTATATTATCCATAAAATAAACTCTTCTGGGATCTGTGGGGGAGGGGCATGAGGGAACTAAGGGAAATGCACTTCCCACGCCAAATATAATCTCTGTTGTTGTATATAAAAAGCAGCGCAACTGGCAATCACGTTGCCTTTGAATATGCAAAGAACATGCAGATATTTTTTTCAAGACGATTGCACATCTCTGTCAATTCACACAAAATAAAGCCTGAAAATTGCCCATCCGGAGGGCGATAACAATTATTATTAACAAATCAGGGGTGTTCTGGGACAAAGATAAAAAGGGTTCTTTTTAAGCAGCAAATATTCTCAACACCTGCCTTTAAGCCACCCCATTGTCTACCTCATACCTAGTGCTTGGCAGCATTGCAATATGTTGTGCAGTTCTCATGCACCAGCTGCTGAATTTCGGATGAAAACTACAATTTGTCTAAGGAAAGTTAGGATATGAGACTTTCGTACACGGCTCTTGGAGCCCATTGGAGACTACATGTATCAAAGTTCCTCACTGCACAGCATCAGCGCTTACTTACAGTTGCTATCAACCAATCCTCTTGTTTTTGGCGCACATAACCAAGCCCAAGTAGTGTTACAATACTCGGCAAAGCAAGAGAAATAACAAATATGTTAAGGTCAGCTTTCATTTATAAAAATCAAGAGAAAGGTTTTCAAAGAAATTGGCAAATACTACCCAATTCCATAAATTGCATTACAACCAAAAAAAGGTCACTGCAGCACTCCTGATTGCCACACCGGGGTGTGATAAGTGCAATGGAATAAAAAAAGTGTGTTCCTGTGGTAGTGTTGATGCACAGGCTTGTTGCGGACACTGACCGCACAATCTTCCATACCAAAGTAGACGCTCTCTGACATGCTGACTAAAAAACCTGTGTCTACCACACCTGGGATCCTTTTAATAGCTGAATTTACTGTTCTGCAGTTGTGTAACTTATCAAACTTCCTATCTAAAAGGAACTTGCCATTATCCGTCACCACTGGACCAGCTTTAAGAATGGCCATTCTTAGCTAAGCAACTCCTCTGAACCTGCTGGCAAGAACTTTGGAGACTGGCACATAGGCCAAAGGAATTACTTTAATTGGAAGGCCCTTCTTCCACTAGTCTCCAAAATTCTTGGAATCTTTTCTGTAGTCAGCAATGATGATGAAAGGTTTTGCACAACCAGTGACTATCTTCTCTTGTGCCAAACAACCTCTCCCACCCTTGGTAAGACTGAGGTGAGTCCACTTCATCGGCTCCATTATTAATAGCAACATCAAGCTTCACGTGGTTATTGACGGCCATGCAGCCGCCAGTCTTTTAACTTCCTCTGCCATCCTGCTGTACACTGCGAGGCCTTCAGCATTGAATGCTTCCAGCAAGAATACCTAGAAGTTTCCATTTTCCCCTCTTCCGTGTGTTAATTACCTTAATATTCATAACCTCAGCTAGCCCCATCAATCTTCAAACCACATTTTTTGGTAATCTAATGTCATCTGTGAGAAGGGCGAAAGTTATATCATCAAGACTGTAATGGGCTGATTACAGCTCAAGATGTTCCTGGCACTTGGCAATGTGGGGTACTTCCCTGCACTCCGTCCACCCAACGATCTTACTTTGCCAGGCACTTTCACATCAAAACTTGTTTGCGCTTCGCTAAGTAGCAAGATATCAGAGTCAAGTGCATAGAAAGCCTTGATGCTATACTGAATGGGCCTCATAAACCCCCCTGAGGCTAGTTTTACATGAATAATTTCAAATTGGGAGCCTTATAGACATGCAACAAAACTGAAACCAGGAGAACTATCCTCATCTGGAACACAAGAGTGTATGTGGTGGCCTGACTCTGCCCTTTGAAGCCCTGCTCCATAGAAACCTAAGCTAGCGAGTCTTCTGTGGATTCCAAAAGATAATAAAAATATGTGGTGTCCTGCTTTCCTAAAGTGATACCCAGATCCACTGTAAGTTAAATCAGACATTTTTTATGGAATGGAATACATGAATGTGTGTTTTGTTTCTACTCCACCACCCTGATTCCCTGGTTCCCTAGAATCTAAAGCTTTTCAGTGTTTTTTAGATTTGATGGCAAAACCAGAGGCTCACTTATGAAGATAAGGCTATGATATCTGACTAGTATTCTTAATTGAAAAAGTCTAGTGTCTAAAATACTAAACATTTAAATAAGGAATATTAACCCACAGTGCATGAGTCTAACCACACTCAAGTGTTTTGTCTATTCTGATGAAGGGGTCCCTTTACTATCCTTCGACTGATGTCATTCCTCCTCTTTTTTTTTTGCTGCTCTTGCAGATACGTTTTTAATTCTATACATTAGCATTATATGCTATTACATTCACTGTTTAATTTCTTTCATTTTTTCATTTGCTAGCACTTGATTGTTTTAATTCACTACTGTTTAATCTTTGACGAGTGAACTGAACCACTGGACCTCACACTCTGCATCATTTGCTTTGCTGCACTTCAGGGCAACCACTTTTCTTGTTTTATGCTTTTTTTTTGTTTGGTACAGGATTCTCGTGCTTTGTGTCTTTGGCTTGTTTCTTCATGTTTTGCGACCAAAGAGCTTCTTTTCGGTAAACAGTGTATAATTTTTTAAACCCCCTTGGATCACAGTACATTTGTTTTGGCCCAGCCCCAGTTTCTTTCCTGTCAATTGGAAGAAGCACAACATTGTGGCCAGGGCTTTCTTCATCAACCTTTCCTGCTTTTCCTTGTACTGAGCTTCTTCCACTATACAATTCTTTAAAAAAGTTAGGCCCATATTTATACTTTTTGACGCAAAACTGCGCTAACGCAGTTTTGCGCCCAAAAAATTTCCGCCGGCTAACGCCATTCTGAAGCACCATGCGGGCGCCGTATTTATTGAATGGCGTTAGCCGGCGTTAGCTGACCGGCGCTGCCTGGTGTGCGTGAAAAAAAACCACGTCCACCAGGCAGCGCCGGCGTAGGGAAAAATGGCGTTTGGGCGTCTAAAAATGGGGCAAGTCAGGCTGAGGCAAAAAAATCGTCTTAACCCGATTTGCGCCATTTTTTTACGACGCCCATCCCCCATTGAAATGACTCCTGTCTTAGCAAAGACAGGAGTCATGCCCCCTTGCCCAATGGCCATGCCCAGGGGACTTCTGTCCCCTGGGCATGGTCATTGGGCATAGTGGCATGTAGGGGGGCACAAATCAGGCCCCCCTATGCCACAAAAATTTTTTACAAAAATACTTACCTGGACTTACCTTAATGTCCCTGGGGTGGGTCCTTCCATCCTTGGGTGTCCTCCTGGGGTGGGCAAGGGTGGCAGGGGGTGTCCCTGGGGGCAGGGGAGGGCACCTCTGGGCTCATTCTGAGCCCACAGGTCCCTTAACGCCTGCCCTGACCCAGGCGCTAAAATCCGGCGCAAATGCGGGTTTTTTAGACCCGCCCACTCCCGGGCGTCATTTTTGCCCAGGAGTTTAAATCCGACGCAATAGCATCGGAGTCATTTTTTAAGACGGGAACGCCTACCTTGCATATCATTAACGCAAGGAAGGTGTTCACGCAAAAAAATGACACTAATTCCAGGAACTTTGGTGCTAGACGCGTCTAACGGCAAAGTATAAATATGGAGTTAGTTTTGCGTCGAATTTGCGTCGAAAAAAACGACACAAATTCGGCGCAAACGGAGTATAAATATGCCCCTTAGTTTGGGTTTTAAATGTTATTTTTAAATGTTCAGAAGTTATATAAAAATGCAATGCATAAATTATTAATGATCAACCAGTTTTAGTTCTTTGTACCATAACACTATACCATTAACATTCATCTTTTTTCTCAAGATCTGCAGGAGAGCGGCTCGCCCAGGTGCGTTTCCATATTTATAATACTAATGTGGCTTCATGAACTTTAGTCCCTCTGTCTCCTGAATGGCTTCTGGGTTTTACTATCTAAATCTTCCCAGGAAGGGAGAAAGGATATAAGAAAAGTTCACTTAATTTTGATGTGCAAACTACAATTTAGTCTTTAGCTAGGTAAGCAATAACTGCCCCTGTGCAGATCATGAAGAGCATAATTGTCAGTTCCATTGTAGAGTCCTTTGAGAAATGTATTGCCCACTTTCCTTCTTGTCCACGTGTGGTACGAATGACTCAGGAAGGTGGATTCTGCAGTCACTATGTTGATTGGAGTCTCAGTCTCTTTTCCAAATGGTGATGTCTGGCCTGACGCAAGGAGCACACTTCAGTGCTACATGGCTTTGATGGGGATCCATTTATCCCCACGAGGCCTACTGGTGATATTCTTCTTCATCTTCAGGATAATGATATTCAAAGCAATCAATCATCAATCAGTTTATTTATAAAGCGCGCTACTCACCCGTTAGGGTCTCAAGGCGCGGGGAGCTACTGGTCGAAAAGCCATGTTTTGTGCTGTTTCCTGAACGTCAGGAGGTCCTGAGTCTGGAGTAACTGGAGTGGTAGCGAGTTCCAGGTCTTGGCGGCAAGGTGTGAGAAGGATCTTCCTCCGGCAGTGGTGCGTCCAGTTGGAAATGGCGAGAAGTCTGTTGTGGAGGTTGTTTTTAGCATTAGTAGAGTCGTTCGTGAGAGAGAGAGGATCAGCTTGGTGTCATCTGCGTATGATATTATGTTGATATGGTGTGTTCGTGCAATGTTGGCGAGAGGGGCCATGTAGACATTGAAGAACCTAGGGCTGAGGAACCCTGGGGGACGCCACAGATGATTCTGGAGGCTTCTGACTGGAATGGTGGAAGGCGGACTCTCTGGGTTCTGCCGGTAAGAAATGATGAGATCCAGTCGAGGGCTTTGTCGCGGATTCCGGTGTTGTAGAGACGTGTATGTAGGGTGTGATGGCATACCGTGTCAAAAGCAGCAGAGAGGTCCAGTAGGATGAGTGCTGCGGTTTCGCCTTTATCGAGCATGATCCTTATGTCGTCCGTAGCAGCGATGAGTGCGGTCTCGGTGCTGTGATTTGTTTCTGAATCCTGATTGGGAGGTGTCGAGAGCATTGCTGTCTTCTAGGAAATGGGAGAGTTGGGCGTTGATGACTTTTTCAATGACTTTGGCCGGGAAAGGGAGGAGGGAGATCGGTTGATAGTTCTTTGGGTCATCCGGGTCTGCCTTGGGCTTCTTCAGTAGTGCGTTGACTTCTGCGTGTTTCCAGATTTCTGGGAAGGTGGCTGATTCGAATGAGCTGTTGATGGTTCTGCAGAGGTGGGGAGCGATGATGCTGCCTTGTTGAAAATGTGGTGGGGGCAGGGGTCCGCTGGGGATCCGGAGTGAATGGAGGCTATGGTGTGTGCGATGTCATCTTTGTTGGTGAGGGTCCAGCTGTGAAGGAGGTTGGTGTTGCTCGGGGGGTCCTGTGTCAGGGCGTCCGGCTTGAGGGTGTCGGGGGTCAGATTGGGTTTGAACCTGTTGTGGATTTCTTCTATCTTGCGGTGGAAATGGGTGGCGAGGGAGTTGCAGAACCTTTGCGTGGGGGGGGGTTAGTCGGAGCAGGTCTTGGGGTTGGAGAGTGAAAGGTATTCCAATCGCTGAACACGAAATAAGTTGCAAGGTTTTTATTTCCAAGATAAAAGTTAAACAGCTTCAACTTCCGTCCTCCCACTTCAGCCACACCGGTCCCAACTCCCCGCAACACTAAAATCCCCCTCAACATTCCCTGTTCCATTGTCTCACCATTCCCTTGTCCCGTCGCGCAGGGATCACGCGATGGATACATCCCAACCCATCTCTTCCCTTACAACGATTTTTACAATATGACAATAAAATAATTTAAAAAATAAAATAAAAAATTACTCACAATACATAAATAACAATTGTCTTATATACATGACAATAATATCCTGGAACACCTATATACAAATCGTCACAATTAATGTTACATCAATACGTAATCATGAAATGAAGTGGTTTGACAATTCTGGAGGAACGTACGCAATGATGCGCAGGTGGATTAATTGTTCCGGAAGAACGATTGTCATCACATACGTCTTGCTTACTTGCATTCACACCCCGCTCGCCTTCCCTACTCACAGCTCTAGTTAAAGATTTTTTGCTCTTGTTCCACCATTTACCATCATCCAGTTTAACTGCACTGTCACCCACCTGAACAATTCTCCTCCAACCACTGAATTTAGACGGGTCTTTAACCATGGCTCTCAGAGACTTCACTCTTACCAAATCGTCTTCCTTCCAATCAACCCTGCGGATATGAACTTTCTGTGAACTTGGCGCATATTTCTGTTGCGCATCCTTTCTTTTTTCCACCACACCATCAACCTTATGCCATGGCACACCAAAATGACCCATCCACTCTCTAGTTAGTTTTGAGGACGGAATGCGACCACGTAATAGGACAAAAGGTGATACATGTGTATCAGAATTATTCGTAGTGCGCACTGCCCACAACAATTTTGCTAATTCGGACTTACAGTGCAGTCCACTCGCGTTGGACAGTTGAATATTATCCTTGAGGACCCTATTAAGCCTCTCCACAAGTCCATTACTCCTTGGATGGTACAGCGAGGTTTTGGAGTGTTTAATACCCAAGAACTTCACAAACTTTTCAAATTGTCCTGAAGTAAATTGAGAACCACTATCAGTCAAAATCTCATCCGGAATGCCTTCCCTAGCAAAAATACCTTCCAGCCACTGGATCACACTGTTAGAGTCAGGGACTTTCACAAATTTTACTTCTGGCCATCTGCTGTAATAATCGATAAGCACTAACCTGTATTCTTGGGATCTGTAGGACAACTTCTCTGGCCCTATTATGTTGATAGCAAGCATACTCCAAGGTTTATCCGGAACTCTTACTGTTTCTATCGGGCATGGTACAGTAACCTGGGACTTGTCACTGGTAGCACAATACATGCAATCCCTTACAAAATGTTCTATACATTTATCAACCCCAGGCCACCAAAAACCTTCTCTGATCCTCCTCTTCATAGCCCGCATCCCAATGTGACCCTCATGCGCTAACTTCAAAACTTTCTTTCTCATGCTATCCGGCACTACTAACTGCTTGGACCTAAATAATAATCCATTAATTACCGACAACTCGTCAAAAACATGTTTGTACTTATCCCTTAGTTCACTTTCGGAGGTCCACTGTGACCACTCCATGACAACTGCATGCATGACTGATCTCATATCATGATCCTCTTCACAGGCTCTCCTCCATTCCTGTTCACCCAGCGCACCATCCAGTTGTTAATTTACAGAACACACAACCACATCGCCATCTTCATCCTTGGGGCCAATATCTGTAGTTAACTCCTCCAAAGGATCAGTGCCAGACAATCTAGACAAGCAATCAGCCAAAACATTTTTCTTACCCGGTACATTCTCCAACTTAAAATTCTGTTCACTCAATTTATATTGCCACTTGGCAATCCTAGGAGTGGCTTTCTACGCACCCTTGGCTGTGAAAAGTTGGACCAAAGGCTTGTGATCCATTCTAACTGTAAACCTAGTTCCCCACACAAATTGTTGAAAGTGAATAATGCCCCACCAACATACTAGGCTTCATGTTCAATTACTGAATACGTAGCTTCAGCTCCCTTCAGACTCCTCGATGCAAAAGCAACTACTTCCTCCATGCCGTCCCTTCTTTGCAATAACACCACACCCAGACCTTTCTGGCTGGCATCAGTCATAATGATGGTCTGATCCCTGGTGTCAAATGGTTTCAGGGGAATTGCCTGGGCAATCTCTTGCTTAATACTCTCAAACTCACGGTTACAGCCATCATCCCACAAAAATTTAACATTCTTCTTTAGAAGATTCCTTAGATTATACGTTTTTTCCGAACAATTAGGTACGAATCTGGCATAAAACTCTATTAAGCCCATGAAAGACCTCAACTGGTCTTTATTCTCTGGACACACAAAATCTTGAATGGCCTTTACTAAAGTTACTTTGGGTTTAATGCCATCAGCCGTCAATTCAAAGCCTAAATAGTTCACAGCAGATATGCCAAAATGACAATTAGTGGGACTGAGAGTCACTCCTTTCAATTTCAACGCATCTAACACACAACTTAACCTCTTGTTATGTTCACACATATCCTTTCCATAAACTAAAATATTGTCCTGAAATGCATTCACCCCACTCATCTCCTTGAACATAATTTCTATTGTGTTCTAGAATACGGCCGACGCAGACGCCAACCCGAACGGCATTCGTTTGAACTGAAATAGACTAAAAGATGTAATAAAAGCCGTGTAATGTCTTGAACTTGGGTGCAGACTAATTTGGTGGTATGCAGATGTCATATCAAACAAGGGAAATACTTTACCACTTTTAACGGATGATAGCATTTCTGAGATGTTCGGTAGAGGATATTGGTCCACCCAAATCTGATCATTAAGGTCGCGTAAGTCTACACACATTCGTAACAACCCATTTGCCTTGCGAGCGAAGACTACAGACGCAACCCAATCTGAGGACTCAATCGGTTCTAATATGTCCTGAGTACACAATTTGTCTAGTTCTTTCTAATCATCTCTCAAGGTGAGGGGAACTTTCCGTACCTTGTGAACTTTAGGTTGAGCATTCTTATTAATCTTGATCTTATGAGCAAATCCCTTGAATAAACCCACACCACTTTTAAATATTTCTGGATGACGCGATTCCCATTTATCACTCACAACAGAAGGTACTTGCATGTATTCATTTCTCACTATAACTTGTTCAGGGTTATTTGGGTCTAACACTAATTCTAATTTGCCCTGATCAAATCATTCTAAGAGGCATGCATTATCTTTGGCTACATATATTGTTGCTGGTGTGACGTTACTCTTAAACTTGAGCTCTGCTTGGAAATCACCCAACATGTCAATTGATTTTCCTCCATATCCAATTGGCTGAATAAGTGACAGATTTAAAGTAGCCCCTTGACCTTTAAACAATTCGTTCCACTTGGTCTCACTCAAAAGTGTAAATGGTGACCCAGAATCAGCCATCATCTGAACCTGAACACCATTTATTTCTACCAAGCAAAACGGTCTTTTCCTGCAAGAATTCTTTATCTCACTGATCAAGAACTCATTGTCATGTGCCATAAATACTTCCCCCTCATCACTACTAGAAGGGGAGTTATTTGTGGTGACACTGTTGACTCGGTTGGAATTAGGTCTGTCCGAATTATTAGTCTTATTAGATTTGCACACCCTCACAAAATGTCCTTTTTTATAACACTTGGCACACATTTTGTCAATAGCTAGACAAAATTTAGCATTACCCAAATGAGCAGTGCTACCACACCTATAACACTCTAAAGGTTTAGAAAACTTTTTCTCGGTTTTGCCTCCCGTAGACTGTAGTGTATTCCCACTCTTCCTGTTTCCTTTTTTATATTTTGTTTTTGCAGCAAATACGTCAGGTCGCGGAGACTGACTTCTGTTGTCAGAAACTGACATTTGTTCCATGAACGAAACCGTGCTTTCAATTCTGGTGGCGATCTCTAATGCTTTTTGTAGATTTAAGTTAGGCGTAGATAATAAGGCCTCATAAGCCTCCTGTACTTTCCTGTTATTTGTTTTTTCCACAAGCTGGTCCTTAATCATTTCTTCTTCAAATTCTTTGTAATCACACGAAACTGCTAAAAGCCTCAAAGCTCCTACATAACTAGACACAGATTTGCCTTCAGCTTGGACCCTTTTGTAGAATTTATGCCTTTCCAAAGTGACATTTCTGCACGTCTTGAATCTTGCGTCCAGGGACTTAATTGCGGTTCCATATTCATCCTCAACACAATCGCTTCACCCTCAATAGTTAATAGTGTTACTTTTGAAATATGTTTCAAAAATTTCCACCCTCCATTCCCCAAACAATGCCTTAGAATTGCAAATTTTCTCTTGTGGGTGAAAGTTTCTCCCTCTAGAGCATCCAAATACGCCTCAAATGCCTCTTACCATTGTTCCCAATCTGCGTCAAACAAAGCCGGATTGGGAAGAAAATTAGGCGGAGGAGAGATGGAATGCTGCATAGTGGGTGCAATCAAGGAATATAATAATAATTAAAACCGATTAATAGAATTGTAGGAATGTACTTTCAATACAGTATGGAAAAGAGTACAAAATGTCTACAGATCTCCAAAAGGTGTGGATGTTAAATTGTCCCAAAAAGGTGTGCGTATCACCATACGCGCTGTTGAAATGTTCGCACAATATTGCTGCCAAGGTGTGCCAATTATAAGTTATATAGATGCAATTAGGTGTGCATGTCACCGTGACACATAAACTTTTTTGTGTTGACTGTAGTGCTTGTTGCCAAAAATAATGCCGCTCGATGTACGTGTAACCATATTATTATTATAAATAAACAAGCAATTTGGTGTGCGTGTCACCGTGGGGCACGCAACTTCAATTGTGATTGCCTGCAATATGACGGCCGTAGGTGTGCGTGTCACCGTGACATGCAATCTCTAACCCAAAATGGCTACGGGGTAGGCGCGCGCACCAGTTTGATAAATGTTTCCCCCAAAATGGCCGCCGTGGGTGTGGGTGTCACCGTGACACACTATCCCTTATCTCAATATGGCCACTGGGTAGACACGCGCTCCAGTTCCCACGATGACGTACTCACATACAGGTTAAGAAGCAGGTTCCGTAAAATGTTACACTCAGCAACACACCACGGCAACGACAGGAAGAAATCAGCAAAACGAGCTCGTCGTATGGACACCTTCGAAAATGGGGAGCTCCAGACACGGAAGAAGAAACTGTCAGAGGATTCTTCGCGTTGCCGTCAGGAAGGAGAGCAGGAAAAATGACACTCCTCGCCACTGAAAGGTATTCAATCGCCGAACACGAAATAAGTTGCAAGGTTTTTGTTTCCAAGATAAAAGTTAAACAGCTTCGACTTCCCTCCTCCCACTTCAGCCACACCGGTCCCAACTCCCCGCAACACTCAAATCCCCCTCAACATTCCCTGTTCCATTGTCTCACCATTCCCTTGTCCCGTCGCGCGGGGAGCACGCGTTGGATACGTCCCAACAGAGAGGTCTCTGACGATGCTGAAGAGTTCTTTACTGTTGTGGGCGTTGTTATCTATGCGGTTTTTTAAATGGGTCCTTTTAGCGGTATGGATTAGCTGGTGATGCTTGCTGATGGACTCCTTGAGTGCGATGTAGTTGTGTTTGCTGGGATCCAGGCACAGGGGCTTCTCTCTTTTTCGGCATTCTCGTTTGGAGAATTGTAAATCAGGTGTGAACCAGTTGGGTTTGGTGCTGTGCAGGGAGTTTGAGGGTTTTTTGAGCGGTGCGAGGGTGTTGGCGCAGTCTGCTAACCAGCGGTGCAGGTTGGTAGCGACTTTGTCGGGGTGCAAGATTGTAGGTGGCGTGGTCTGGGTGAGGGTGGAGATCCGTTCTTCTGTTGAGATTTTGCTCCAGTTGCATCGGGGTGGTTGTGTGCAGTGGTGGTGAGTAGCTGGTTTCTGATAGGAGAAGTGGATGCATTGGTGGTCTGTCCAGCTGAGCTCAGTGGTGTGGCTGAAGGAGAAGTGGCTGTTGGCAGTGAAGATGGGGTCGAGAGTGTGGCCTGCGGTGTGAGTGGGCGAGGTGACGGGTTGTTTGAATCTGAGGTTGGCGAGTAGATGGTTGGTGCTGATGTCATTGTTGTTATCAAGACGGAAGTTCAGATCGCCGAGGAGGATGTAATCTGCTGAGGTGAGGGCCTGGGTGCTGACGATGTCGGCGATGGAGTCGCAGAATTGGGCTCAGGGGCCCGGAGGTCTGTAGATCAGTGTTCCTTTGAGGGTGGTGTTGGCATTGACGTGGATGTTGAAGTGAAGGTATTCAGCCGAGTTTAGTGTTTCGTGGGTGCGAGAGTCTTTGATGGTGCTTTTGTGGACTATGGCGATTCTCCCGTCTGGCTTATTGGTGCGGTCTCTCCTGGTGATCTTGTAGCCTTCAGGGATGGCAATAGCAATGTCCAGTTCAGAGGCCGAATTCGTCCAAGTTTCGGTGTGGAAGGTGATGTCCGGTGATAAGGTGGTCAGCAGGTCCCAAAGTTCGATAGTGTGTTTGTGGATGGAGCGAGTGTTGAGTAGGATGCAGTTGAGGCAGTTGTTGGCGGGTCTGTTGATGCTTTTTAGGGTGCAGGAGAAATGGCAGGCTTGGCAGGCGAAGGGTCCTTTGGTGGTCCTGGGGGAGGACTGGAAACAGGTGGGGGTGCGTCCAGGGTTCAGGGCGTGGAGGTCTCTGGCAGAGTAGCAGTGTCTGGTGGTGTGGGGGGCGAGGACCAGGGGGACTGGCACTGGGCGCGGTCCAGGCGCGGACGGGCGCAGACGGGCTTGCCTCTGGTGCGCCTCCAGCGCGCCAGCGGCGCGGTCGCACAGCGACCGCCATTAAGAAGGGAGGAGGGAGGGAGGAGCAGCTGGGAGGCAGGAGGGGAACAGCGAATGGGGGAATGTGGGGGCGGGGCCGCATGGAGGTAGCGGACAGGAAGCGGGAAGACTGAGGAGCGCACAAGAAGGCAGAATAAAGAAAAAAAGGCAAAAATAAGGCAGAAATAAGGCACAATAAGAAAAGCGAGTGAAAAAAGTCACAATAACCTAGAAATACTGCTCAATAAGAAAAACGAGAGAAAAAGTCACAGTAACCTAGAAATACAGCACAATAGGAAAACGAGTGAAAAAGTCACAGTAACCTAGAAATACGGCACAATAGGAAAAACGAGTGAAGAAAGTCACAATAACCTAGAAAACAGAGCGCAGGTCTAGGGACGCTTACCTGCAGCCCACTAGACACCAGGGATGAGCCTCGAACACGCGAACAGCAGCGTGGGTGGGGACAGGGAACACCGGCACAACAAGGTGGTGCTGCGAGCGTGGGGGAGCGAGCTCCTGTCAAAAGTAGGAAGCAGCTACTTGTGGTCTCGGGGTTAAGCTTGAGTTTGTTGACCTAGGCTCCACACAAAAACACCATATGACTGCCACAGATCTGGTAGCAAGCTCACAGGCAAATGGCCTGGCTTTGCACTAAGGAATGGCCTGGCTTTGCACTAAAGGCCATTCAGCATGGACTTTGGGACAACTTCAGTGGTGATTCTGTCAGAAATGTATCCACCCAGGTATCCCATCTCAAAGTTTGAGACCTACACTTTAGTACCAGTTTAACCCCCAAATATAGCAATAAGAAACACAAAGGTGACCAGTCAACTTTTACAAAGGGCCAACCACTGCACTGCAACACTTCCCCCTGCTTTTTTAGTAACTTTTCAACCGTTTGAGCTAGAAACCCCTGTTTTCTAGAAGCTCCTGATAATGCAAAAGATGAGGATGGTAGCAAATGCAGCAAATCCACAATTATGTGAAAAACGCCACAGCAGTATAATTGTATAATTCTAATGGCCATGGTTACACCTAAACTGCTCTTTTAAAAAAAAATATCTGTTGTAATTTAATCTCATGTCAAGTTACCTCAAGTTATTTTACGTTACTTTACGTTATGCTATATTTTAAACTACGTTTAATGAGATTTTAACCATGCTAAGGACTGAAAATCGACTACGCACTCTTTGTATCTAACTCACGCAAAGTAGTTACAATTTATGAAATGACTAGCAAGCCGTTAATTTGATTTTTAATTGATCGATAAATGTCATGTCATGTCATTTACAGCATGCGTGCACCTATAGTTCGGCATCTGTTAGACTGTGGTGTTTTGCAAAAGAATAAAAGGCTGTTTGTTGAAAATGCTTTTAAATAGTGCGCATTAAAGCACAGAAACACGGTCTGGAAAGTTAAGCTACCCATTTCGTGAAATATATGATCCTGCCAGAGTCGAGCTTTCCGCGGCCAATGAGAGAGCGTCAGCCTTGGCCAATCCCGACGTGTCTGCATCTATGTCTGGAAAGAGTTTCTGCGAAGGAAAACGTGTGGTACCTTTCTGCAGAGAGACGGCTTGCGGAGAGAGAACAATCCAGATACTGGGTGCTAATACACAGGGAAGAGACGAGAAAAGCAGATTCAACTGGAACGCTCTAACAATGATAAGAGAAATAAGGTGACGGTGGTACGACAGAGAAAGGCGTCACTTTGTGTTCTGTTCTCTGGAGAAGGAGGTATATTTACAAAGTAAAAAGCCTCTGAGCAGGAGCGAGATTTAAAAATCCCGAGGGAGCGGTAGGAATGCTCTTGCAGATGATGAAGGAAGATAATGGGTTTTAACTGTGAAGACAGAATTGGTGTCTGCTAAAAAAATAGAGACGCTGTGCCAGGAACAGAACAACTGGTAACTTTCTCCAGGAGGGGAGATCCGAGAGGAAAAGTCATATGTTTTTCATGCTCTATTTTGCTTCAAAAAAGCGATCTTGGTTGCAGACAATCTCTGGAAACGTTCACATGCTTAAAGCTGGGATGGTGCAAACTTTTGAGCATTGAAAAGTACATAGCTATGTGATGACCATTGGAATTAAATCATTCTTGTCTTGGCTGCCCAGCCAGCCTCCGCTTTGGAGTTAGTTCGTGCTTTTTTACAGTTTGCGGCCAGCTGAAAGTGCCAGGGAATCAGCTTAGAAAGGTAGGTTCCCACTGTTCATCTGTTCGCCTATATTATCCTTATGCCCTTGAAGTTCCTCTCCGCTCTCTTGGAAATGCCGCCTGTTTGAAAAGCGTATGTTTTGTACAAAAAACACAGCTAAAGGGGCATCTTCATTGCAATTTGATATTAATGTGCATTTCACACATAGGTCTGTATGTGCGGTTGGCGTGTGTTAAACCATTAACACTATACTAGACGGGTGCCGGATAGCAAAAGACACGGTAGGTCTTTGCACACCCCAGATTTTCCTGTCTAGCGCTTGAACCGAAGTATGTAATTGTAATTACATTTATATAGCGCTTACTACCGCTGACAAGGTGTTGTAGTGCTTTATTCTGGGAAGCACGTCGCTCCAGAACCCAAGAGTAGTAGTTAGTCCAGTGTAATTGGTTATTGTTAGTTATTGGAATTAGTCTTGTGCAAACCATTCATTGCTTTCATTACAGTTTATTTGTGGTTACATTCATAGGACCTAGGCATGATCATTAGTGGAGGGGTTATGTGAGTTCATGCTCCTGGCTGTTGGTGTTAGTGGAATCTGCTTTGAAGTGATTAAGTATTCTGAGTTTGCAGGAATATGACTTTCAAAGAAGGAGGGTTTGTGGTCCTTCATGTGAGTTGTGTGCAGTTTTCAGAAATAAAATAATAGATATTAAGGCAAAGATGCATGTGACTTTCAGAAGGTTATGCTCAGAGAGAGGATGTATGCAGAGGTTGGAAGGAAGAGGGGGCATTTGAAAGTGTAGAGGAAAGTCGACAATCAGAAGTTTTAAGAATAGATCAGTTTCCAGGCAGGATTAAGAAATATTGAGGTTGATGTTGACACAGCATGTTATGTTACCTTCCAGCAGACCCTGCGGTTGCAAAAGTATTAAAAATGTACTTATATTTATTTGAAATTATTAGATCTGTGAGCAGATGTTGTTTGCACATGGTACCGACATCCTCTACACCTACACTAGTGGGGGGAAGGGGTAAATAGAAGTGGAGAAGCAGAACACTCAAATGTCCGAGGTCTATGTGTTGGTAGCTCGTAGGGTCTAGGTCTGTGCTTTGAATGATGGGGATTATATTCCTGGGTTTATGATGGGCAAGCAGAGCTATAAGCCCCCGATTGTATAGCAAAAGCCTGGACTGGGTGAATTTACACATGGAACTGGCAAACACATGGGTTTGGTCACGTGAGCCTAGGAGACTGAGGAAGTGAGAGACTGAATGTGGCAGGGCCTCATTCATAAAGGTAATTTACAGGTTTGAGAAATTTACACTTTTAAGTAAGCTTACTACTTCCACAAAATCCGAATGTAAATTACACTTGTAGAGTCCACTGCACTAAAAAATGTGCAAAACTAATAAAGTTACTCAAAAAGTGTAAATTGCTCTAAAGTGTATAGTCTCCAGACTCTTCAATTTGGACGAGACACACGAGTTTCAATTTTTGAGTAAGTTTGCACTCGGTTTTTGTGAACAGACAAAAAAGTAGTAAACATGCTCAAAAGTGTAAGTTACTCAAAAGTGTAAATTGCCTTTCTGAATCGGGCCCAGGAACATTCCGGAGAGGGAGACAGTCACATTACCTAGAATTTGCAAGCTAGCATAGAACTGGGAGGGAAGGAGTGTTTACTGTGGACATATAAGTCAAGGTGATTGACGTGTCTAAGATTTACACTCATGTGAGATGCCATTCTGGGAATTTCTTCTGTAAATATGTCTGGGTGTCTTTGTGGCCTAACTGGAGGCTTTGTGGTAGCTAAAGTATCTTGCAAATATAAACTGCACAGAGCAAGTTTTGGAATGTATAGAAGTCACAAGTGCCAGATACTGCTGTCTCACTGTAGCAGAGAGTAAGCAGTCATGTACCGCAGGCAAGCACTGAGTGTGTGATAAAGCGTATGGCATGCAGCTCTTTCCAGCAGGTGGCGCCTGTCTCATATTTACAACAATTCCCACGAGATAAATCCGAATTCTGCGGTGTCTTCAATTCTATCCACTTGAGCTCCCGTCCAGTCAAACATACCAAGTTATATCCTCGTTTTCCTCCACGTGTCCCACACTGCAGAGCACACTGTAATTATCTGGCATTAAAAAAGCTGACGTGTTCCTTGGCAAACAAATGCTTACATGAAAATATTGGTGAATTGTTCGAAAGATTTAGAGCTGTTTTGATTACATGGGTCGTGTTAACTCTCTGGAAAGACACTTGAGTGCAATTGCTCTCTATCAACTAAAAAATAATAGAATAATACATGTTTACGGGTATTCTGAAAAATGACTATCATATAAATCTGTTTTCTTAGTATAAAGGTTTCATTTTATGACATATCTGAGCGTAGATCTTCAAAGCAGCAGAACACCCCATCCCAAAAAAAGAAAAAACGCGTAAAGCTGTAGTAAACAGAGAAAACCGTAAAACGTGCATATTTTTCTATTATTATTGGCAATAACCGAACGAGAAATGTTTCTAATTTTACCACTCCTGGTGTTACTGCTTTACAAAAGTAAGCAAAAGATTAAGGGAACTTCAACTGAGACGAAGTCCACCGAGAAAAAGCGGAATGGGAAAAGTTAGGACTTTCCTGATGGTTGTGTATTGTTGTCTTAATGGCTATTATCTACCCCTCATTGTAATTTTTCTTGTCTAGGGACCAGGATTTGGTACTGTTCCAGTGTGAGATGCTGTGACTGGAGAGTGCGCAAGGATGGCAATGCCAGGTAGCAGTCTCTGGGGCCCCATGGTCAGGTTCATCGCTGGTAGTGGTTTCCTGTTCGTCCTTCTTCTTCCTAGTCCTTCCGGGGCATGCCCCAAGCCCTGTGCCTGCTACGTGCCCACAGAAGTGCACTGCACCTTCAGGTATCTTTCAGCCATCCCCGGGCTCCTCAACTCCAATGTGGAACGCATCAACCTGGGGTAGGTATATGCTACGTTACCAGTCTTAGCGTGCCTGTTCTGTTCCTACAGTGAGCTCTACATGTATGTGTGACTATCGGGTATGATGCATGTTCATTCAGAAAATGCTGACTACAGTAGAGTTATTGTGTTCTTGCAGGTGCTGCAACATTTGGAATGATGCTGTAAAAAAGTCTTGCAAGCAAAAAACAATGATGTCAACACAATTCTGTATACACCGAGAGAAATACAGACACAAGGGGTCTGGTTCACAAAGCTTTTTCCAGGAGTTCACTCTAGAACAGTGGTTCCCAACCTTTTGATTTCTGTGGACCCCCACTTTAACATTAATGGAACCCAGGGACCCCCACTGAATCATCATGGGAATCCAGGGGACCCCCGCCTGAGTCATTACTGGAAGCTGGGCACCTAATTTGTCAATATTTATTGATATTTTTTCATTTTTTATGCTCTCACGGACCCCCTGAGAAGGCTTCGCGGACCCCCAGGGGTCCCCGGACCACAGGTTGGGAACCACTGCTCTAGAAGATTCTCAAAATTCTCAGAAGCGTGTACTACATGTGTGTGTTGTACACAACGTAGCCATACATTATGCACATGTATCTTCTTACAGTATGTAAACAAAGGAAGATAGTTTGAGAAGCAGCAAGTGGCAAGCATTGCAAATATAGTGCACAGCAACAATGTAGTAATTGTGGGTACACTCAAAGTATCAGCTTTACAACTTTTAAACTTTTCTGAGCACTTCAGCAGAAGAGTGTACAAAAAACAGAGAAATAGCATTTGCCAAAATGCTGGTGGAGACTTCATTAGAGATGGTCTGGTGAAGGTGGATGAAGTTGAGGGTTTGAGAGAGCCACATTGGTGGGAGGTTTGAGGACGTAAAAACTCTACGGCCTCATTCACAATTGTCCAGAACAGGGCCCATGGGGAGGATACCAAACCAGGTAACTACAAGTGGCCCAGTGTTTCTGGACTCAGAATTACCAGGTCTGGAAATATTGGAAATATTGTACCTGGTAACTGGAAGCCTAGAAACACCAGAATGCTCAACTGGGTACAGATCCACAACTGGTCAAATCACATGTAGGGGCTGAGGGCAAAGGAGCAGCCTGGCCCCCTTCTACTACCTTCAGCACCATAAGGGAAGAAGAAGATAGCAGTCCTGCAATATTGTTCTGCCCTTTCTTACACATCCAAGTACACTGTTTGAGGGGTGGAGATTTAAATTGCACACTTCAAGATAGCACGGATAGATCTTGGATTGTATCAAATATGCCTTTTTTGGCCTTTAGGCACTTATATCTTATAATAATTGACCACAAGTTATTGGATGTTTGGAGATAGTGACATCGCCTGCTCAAAAAGAATACTTTTTACTCTTGAGTCCACAATAAATGGTTAAGGCTTGATTGCTGGTATGCCACCCCCCCGGATGTGGGATTATGGGTGATAGATGCACGACACTTAGCTTGCACACTATCGAACTACTCCTTTGTACTTTTGTGTATCCAGCTGCCAGGGTCGTCAGCTTTTGGTGAACATTGAAGATTCAATCCAGAAATACTCCTGGACAAGATTTTTGCTGAAGAACTATAAAGGCATATTGTTAATTGCTTCAAGTTTAACATGAGTTCAAGAATAGTATGGGGATGGTTTGGGTGGCCTTTAAGGATACAATTCGGGGTTTATTTATGCTAAATGTGGTGGTATGTTGAAACCGCTTTGCATGCACTTGATTCGTCTAGAGAATGAACTCAAAACATTGGAGGAAATCATAGACAAAGTGACCTAGTCCAGATACAAATTAGGGAAAAAAAATCTCTGAATACACTTAGAGTGCAGAGACAGAGAGTAGATCCTTGGGGAAATATGCCAGAGCCACAACATATGGGGGGTCACTGGCTACTAAGATTAAACAGCCCTGTTTGGTTGTTGATATGATACAGATTGTGGATGTGAATGTCATAAATTGTCAGATCATACATACCTTTAACACACACATTTCACAGCTGTACGCTTCCAAGCGGAAACCCCCATATCTGTCAATGGCCGAATCTTGGGACAGTACAGCCCTTGTCTGGCTGAGTGACGTCCACCTCCTTTTTGTGGCTGAAACTTTTACCTTAGATAAAATCAAGACAGTGATTGGTGGCCTTCCCACTTGTAAGACCCCTGGATCGGATGGAATACCAGGCAAATTTATGTGATATTCTAAAACATTAGCATCCCATCCCATGGCACTGTTTGAGAAGTCTTAGCAGCGGCAGATACTACCCAATAATTTGCAGGAAACAATAACTGTCACCATTTTAAAGCCAAGGAAACCAGGGAATGTTAGTGATTCAGATCGAATGACTATCCTACATTGTGATACAAATATTTTGGCCAAATGATTCTCTAATCGCTTTAACCTCTTACTGTTGGATCCGGTTCATCCTGATCAGTCTGGGTTCATTCCAAGCCATTCAACTGCTCATAAACTGCACACCGTCCTCCATTGTATGCAGGATCTGAACCCTGATGTAAATTCAGTCACTGTATTCTTTGATACCGTGTGAGCATTCGAGAAGCTGGAATGGAGTTACCTGATCAGCATACTATATAGAATGACTCTCCTACTTACATTCATAGACTGGATTAAACTACTTTTTTCTTCCTGCTTTGCAAGAATCCGTATAAATGACCACTTGTTGCCCCCTGTCTCCACCTCAAGAGGTATGTGACAGAGATGCTCCCTATCTCTGATTTTAATCAAGTTGGCCATGGAGTCTCTGGGGGCGAAGCTCCACCAACATTACTCAGGATAGGTGATTCGCTACACCAGTAGACACATTCTCATATTCTTCGAAAGTAATATGACCCTATATTTGAGAGACCCTAGAGAGTGCATAAATATGATCCTTATAGAATACATAAGCTTTGGGTCTATGCCATGAATTGTTTATTGATTGGAGCAAATCTTTAATTTCCATACTAACTGACAACACTATCAAATACACATCAGAACTTCTTCCAGAGTGGTGCAGGAACTCAGTTAAGTACTTTGAAATTTGTAGAAACAAGAATATGGATATTTTCCTGAAAGAAAAGTATGAAAGGCACTGCATAAAATAACTGAGCAGATCTCCCCCTGCATCTTGCTGGAAGAATAGGGCTCACCAAGACGGTATTGCTCCCGAAACTACTTTACCTGGTTATTAACATCCTATTACCATAACCTAAAGCCTATTTTGGTTTGGTTTGTGCTCAGTTTGCCAGATTACCAAGTGTTGTGAAACAACCTGGGATTAAATGGAACACTCTCATATTGCTTTTACAATTGGGTGATGTGAGGTGCCAGACCCAGAGCTATTTTATCTCTGAATCCAAGCGCACTTTGTGTGTTTTTGGTTTCAATCCTGTGTAAACTGCATGAGGCCCACCTCGCCCACGCCCAGATAAAAATGCTTCTTGGAACCCTATTTTTCATTTAGGATGGTAACAGTTGCATCTACGTTCAGGGCCTGGAGTGAGTTGGAGAAACGGATGGGGAAAGAAGTTCTCCACTCACACTCACTTCCTCTATATTAACATCCGCTGCTGTCATTAATGCATAAGCCAAAGGTTTTTCCCAAATGTTCACACGAGGATTTAGTACACAGGGAAGTCTCTATGAAAATAAGCAATTTATCTCAATAATAATATTCATTGGGAGTCATGCGCTGCCTTAGATGTCTTCCTATACCGCTTATACCACAGGGTTGGGAGAAAGAATTGGGTCTTTAATCTACCCAATGAGAAGTGGAATTTCTGTTACAAATAAACAGGCACGGTCTCTCCTAGCAGTAGATTGCAAATTATTCCTTAACATTTCTACATTGGGCAGACTACATATCAAAATATTTTCAAAAAGTTGGTTTGTGGCAGAGCGTGAGATGCAACAGATGTGGGCAGGAGGATGTAGGCCTTTTTAACCTAGTATGGATGTTTAATGGTATCCAATTCTATTGTCAGAATGATATATCAGGGATGATTGGACATAAATTGCCCTGTGATCCTCGTGTATCAATACTGGGTTATGGGAGACACCACCCTCTCACATGTGTTACTGTACTCTGGCTCTACTGCTAGTAACATGGCTAATTGCCTGTTGTTGAGGCGGAGGAAGACCCCCAGACATAAACAATGGATTGACTCATTGGTATACTGCAATGAGCCTGCATGCTGAGCTCCTACCACCTGGAGCAGAGATATTTGGAGCCCTCTTTGACAACCTTTTGGTGTCTGCTGATAAGTAGGATGGTCGGGGGCATGGGTTCTATTGCAACAGTCAGACATAACTGGAGGTAATTATGTGTTGCTAAGGTTGGGGCAGATGTGCTTGGGATGTCTCTTGTATATTACATTGCAGGTTTTAAATGTACACCTGCTGGTTTGTCATTTGATTATCTATGCATATACCCCAATACTGAGCCTTTCAGAGAACACTCGGGGTGCATCTTCAGACTATCTGCATTATACACTCAAATCCCAGTACTAAGATATTCATAGTAAGTTCAGGGTTCGCCTGTTTATTGACCTGCATCACTTACTGCTATCATATCTTGGGGGCAGCCACATAACTCATACAGTAGTTCTTTTTATAGTCCCCACAGCATGGGCTAATGTCACCAGTAGGTATGTTGTTTTTCCAGCAGAATCCTGTTACAGCAACACTTCAAACCTATGGTTCCAGACTACTGGGCTCACGTGAAATCTAATTTCCAGTCACTCCAGAAGGTTCCCAGTTGCCTGAAATGATCTGGGAACTCTCAGTTCATGTAGCAAAAATGAACAACCTTTCTAAGATTTTTTTTTTGCCAACTTTGTTTGAAAATCATATTTCACCAGTGAATCACAGTTCCAGTCAACAGTAAAATTGGCAAAGAATGAAATTTCTTTGCAGTACCTACACAAAATTAACAATTTGAGGATCTTAAACATTGAACAGGTCTTGTTAGTATAAGGCTGCCATAAGCCTATGCACTTAGACACTATGGTGGTCATTCCGACCTAGGCGGGCGGCGGTTGCCGCCCGCCCGTCGGAAGCCGCCTGAATACCGCCCCGCGGTCAATAGACCGCGAGGGGTATTCTGACTTTCCCGCTGGGCCGGCGGGCGATCTGATTCAGATCGCCCGCCGGCCCAGCGGGAAAGCGCCTTCCACAAGGAAGCCGGCTCGGAATCGAGCCGGCGGAGTGGAAGGCGTGCGACGGGTGCAGCAGCACCCGTCGCGCTTTTCAGTGTCTGCATCGCAGACACTGAAAAGCCTAGTTGGGCCCTGTTAGGGGGCCCCTGCAGTGCCCATGCCATGGGCATGGGCACTGCAGGGGCCCCCAGGGGCCCCAAGACGCCCGTTCCCGCCGGCCAGGTTCTGGCGGTAAGAACCGCCAGAGCCAGGCCGGCGGGAAGGGGGTCGGAATCCCCATGGCGGCGCAGCATGCTGCGCCGCCATGGAGGATTCCCCAGGGCAGCGGGAAACTGGCAGGAGACCGCCAGTTTTCCCTGTCTGACCGCGGCGTTAGCGCCGCGGTCAGAATGCCCTTAGGGGCACCGCCGGCCTGTCGGCGGTGCTCCCGCGCCCGTTGGCCCTGGCGGATTGTATCCGCCAGGGTCAGAATGAGGGCCTATGAGTGCTGTAAGCACTAAAGCACACACATTTAGAACAAATTCAGTGTTTCATTTCTGAGCATTATGCACCTGGGCTTTTCAGGCTACAAGATATTATTTGAAGGTGAATTATTTAAAGTTAGGGAAGTATTTAAAATGTCAAAAACAGTTTTAGTCAGATCTGCTGTTACTGGAGCTTGGATTGCTGTGCTTCAGTGCTGCTTTTTGTTCGTGCTGTTATGTGCTGTTCTCATCCCTGCTGGTATGAATTTACAATTTGACACGTGGATGGTATAAAGACACCATGCTTCCCAAATTGGCCATTAATGTTATTTTTGCTCATTTTAAGCAGCTTAACTGCAGCCGTAACTAAAAGTAAGTCAAGTATGCTGCCTGATGTTTGCCAATAGTACGACATTAGGGCCCTCATTACGAGTTGGGTGGGCAGCGGAGTCAGCACGCCAAACTCATACCACCATGTTACCGCCAGTGCGGCCAGAACACTGCCGGCCCAATTACAAGTTTCTCGCCATCAGGCCAGCGGGAAACAGGGCCTTACCATTGAGGTCGGCTCGTAATCAAGCCGGCGGCAATGTGGCTGTGTGGTGGGTGCAGCAGCACAAGCAGTGCTTTCCACTTCCCATAATCCGGGCAGTGGAAAGCGCGATGGGGCTGTCCATGGGGGCCCCTGCACTGCCCATGCCAAATGCATGAGCAGTGCAGTGTCCCCCAGGGGCCCCCAATAACCCCATTCCGCCAACCTTCCCATGGCGGTCCAACTGTCATGAAAAGGCTGGCGGATTGGGGTGTCGTAATCCCCAGGGTGACGTTGCATGCAGTGCCACACTGGCAGATTACAACTGCTGAGACCGCCCGCTACCGCTAGTCTGGCGGTCTTAAGACCACCAGACTCGTAATGAGGGCCATAGTGTAGGACACATCCATTTGAAAGCTGGTTAGCTGTCTCCCACTCCCCTATACCAAAATTATGTCTGGGTTATTTTAAGCAGGCAAATCACACAAACTTGTAAATTTTGCCCTTTTTAGAATGCATCAATATTTTGCAAGGTTTTGTGGAATCTTCACCCATGGGAAAGAGGTCTAACCAGAAACTTACTTCACGAACAGTAAAACTGCAACCAATGCACATTGTTGAACCAGCTTGCTCTTTTGCTTTGTTCTTGACATTGAGGGCCATATTTATACTTTTTGACGCACAACTGCGCCAACGCAGTTGTGCGTCAAAAATTTTAACGCCGGCTAACGCCATTCCAAAGCGCCATGCGGGCGCCTTGTTTATGGAATGACAGAAGCCGGCGCAGCTGACTGGTGTGCGTAAAAAAAAATGACCCACACCAGGCTGCGCCGACGTAGGGGAAAATGGAGCTTGGGCGTCAAAAAATGGGGCAAGTCAGGTCTGAGGCAAAATTTTGGCCTCAACCCGATTTGTGCCATTTTTTTTTACTCCCAACCCCCATTGAAATGACTCCTGTCTAAGCACAGACAGGAGTCATGCCCCCTTGCCCAATGGCAATGTCCCCTGGGCATGGCCATTGGGCATAGTGGGATGTAGGGGGGCACAAATCAGGCCCCCATATGCCACAAAAAAATAAAAATAAAAATACTTACCTGAACTTACCTTAAGTTCCCTGGGATGGGTCCCTCCATCCTTGGGCGTCCTCCTGGGGTGGGCAAGGGTGGCAGGGGGTGTCCCTGGGGGCATGGGAGGGCACCTCTGGGCTCCTTCCGAGCCCACAGGTCCCTTAACGCCTGCCCTGACCAGGCGTTAAAAATGACGCAAAAGCGGCTGGATGTCATTTTTTTTGACCCGCCCACTCCCCTGCGTCATTTTTGCACAGGAGTTTAAATAAGGCGCACATGCCTTGGAGTCATTTTTTAGACGGGAACGCCTACCTTGCATATCATTAACGCAAGGTAGGTGTCCACGCTAAAAAATGACGCAAACTCCAAGATCTTTGGCGCTAGACGGGTCTAACGCCGAAGTATAAATATGGAGTTAGCTTTGCTTAAAAAAAAAATGACACAATTCCGGCGCAAACAGAGTATAAATATGCCCCTGACTGTCTTAGCGGGGGTGATGGCATTAGCACATTTTGTGATCCACTGGGAGAAGCTCTTTGCTGCTTGTTCGAGTTTGTGTGCAGAGTCTGGGAGGTGGGAGCAGAAAGTGTTGTCCCACTGATACGTTTTTCCTGCTTCTTTATGTAGATCTGGGGGGCACAGTGTCGGGGTATGTGGGCCAAGAGACTGTGACGTGTAAGCTGTGGTGGTCAGACCAGCTGAGTGGTGGCGTGGATGTACCTGACTCTGTTTCTGGAGGTGACGATGGGGTCAAGCATGTGTCCTATCCATCTCCTAAAGGAGTTTTGAAGGTATATAGAAGAGTATTTGTAGATGTAAGACGTGGCAAGAGCAGAGGTGTTTGCCATGCTTGAAGATGTGGTATTACTTTAGTGAAAACTGCGGAAAGAGTGACTATGATACACACTTTTATTAAGACTGGAAAGTTCTCTTAGAAACTGCAGTATAGGGAAGTCGTGGTATGTGTGCTAATTATTTGAAAGTCAGTAAAACTAAGATATGTTGTCAGAACTGGTTAATGCACTATATGCCTCTCAAAGGCACAGTGAGGGCTATTAATGAGGAGCGTGATGTTGAAGTACATACAAATCAAGAAGGAGCTCTTTAGGAGGTCATCTTCTAGGTACAGTCCTTATTGAATGTGTGCTTACATCCCTTTTTTAACTCAAGGTATTTTCTATGATTGTTTTATTCATTTCACATTGCAGTGGCCTGACTGATTGGTATTTAGTGAATCTTTGATGGATATAGATCCAGGATCCTCTAATAATAGTTCATCATGTAATTTAGTATAGCTTCTGCTGTGCCTACCATATCAAGGTACAAAAGTGTAGTTTGGGAGTAAGTGATGGGTTGCTTTTACGATTAGAGAGTATAGCTTGCCTTGTACAAGTAGTTCTTTTTTGCGAATTTCAAAAGGTGAGGGCCAGAGCACACCCTGTTTCAGTAATTCATATTTGAAATAGGTAGATTTTTTTTTTAAAGCAATTGCACTCTTGTACTGAGTAGATGATCAGTGTAGAATGACTTTGACAATTTGAGTTGGATATTACAAGTTTAATTAACTTTGAGATATGTGGCGTGCAGCTCATTTGTCATCCCAGAGTGTACGACTCCCAGCTCAAAACTCCCATAGTAAACCGGTTCTGGAGCAATAGCAAGCTCTATTTCTCCTATCTCAAAGCACAGTGGTAATATGTTGTTGACTGTCCATTGAAACCTCACATTTGCACAATTTAATAACCGACTGTTTCTCTCTTTATGCCTGTTTGAGGACTCTGTAAAGATGCGGTAACAGTGAGGATCAACGCCATACATACACAAATTACAATATCAAACTGCCACACCTAAACGTCATGAAATGCATGCTTAGATCATTAACGCAAATTCTGTATTTGGCTGACAAAATTATATTTTTGATCTGCCTTATCTGGATCACATTATCTTTCTAAGATTTTGCTTGTAGTTGTTGAACTTAAAGAAAGTTGGTGTTCCTCATTGAATAACTGAATACCACCACATTATGCTTTTGTCTTGATTCATTGGTATGAACTATATAGTTTTTAAGTGGTCAAGCAACATATTTGATTGAATTGTAAATATTGCATATGGTAGTGCCATAAATTGTGTTGTGACAGTACATGATCCAATCAACAAACTTGTAATGCTCATTACATAGAATTTCCTATGTGCCTATGTTCCTATGTTCCTAAATGAGGAAGTGCAATATTAAATGACCAATGTCAATGTTAAGTTCTGGTCATGTTTAGGTCTGTCTTGATTGCAACACCTGTCACTATACAATGTGTGGTTAGCAGCAAAGGAACCCAGCAAAAGATCTGAAGAAGTATAACGAGAGAGGGGCTTTAGTTCCACTCAAATGACGACTTATTGAGTACAAAGTTTGATTGGGTAGAAGGAGGGTCCTTCTGCTGAAAAATAGTATATTGCATGTTTTGCCTTCTGAGAAAGCTAATGCTCTATACAGGAGGATCTAGTTGGTTATGGTGGTAAGCCATTGATCAAGGTTACAGGCCCAATCTGTTTATTATGAAAAGTTACAACAAAGGGCCTGACACATTTTTTATGAAAATCATACTTTAAAGCAAACATACTTTTAAGGGTAGATTCTCATTACACTCTGTAAAGTTAGTAGAAAGGTATTTTGTGAGAGGGAATCTCACAAATAGCCATAATAAGCAAGGGTGATGATTACACCATTACAATCCTTTGCCTAGATTTGTGCTTTGAGATCACTTGTTATGTCATTTTCAGAAGGGTTGTATTTCGCTTTGACAACTGTAATTTTGTACACATTTGTAATTTCATGACTACTGAGAGAGGGGCTTTGGTCCATCTTAAATGTTGATTACTTTGAGTGAGATTTTGATTGTGCCGAAGCTGTGTGCTTCTGCTGAAAAAGAATGCTTGTACTGAATTTTTTCTGGGAAGGTCTATGCTCAATACTGCAGGAATATGGTGGCCAGCCATTAATCAAAGATATAGGCCTGATATGTTTGGTTTGAAAAGCTACAATGAAGAAAGTATGCCTGGCTTATTTACTATGAAAAGCATATGTTAAAGCCAATAGGCTTTAAGGATGGAAGGGTGTTACACTGTGTTAAAGTTGTAGACATGTATTTTGTTACAGGGAGACTCATATATTACCATAGCAGGCAACCATTTTGGTGTTTGTTAGCCCAAGTGATACGTCTTAGCTAAAGATAATTTGCACATTGAGAATCCTTGCTATGTCATTTTAGGAAGGATTGTATTGTATTTTACCAACTGTAATTTTCTTCATATTTCTAACTTTATAGCTTCATACCTATAGTTGCCATGAGTAATATAGTACATCTGTTTTGCTTATGAGGGCAAACCAGTCACAAAGGTTATAGGCCTGAATGGTTCATAGGAAACAATATACATCAGATGCTATAGGTCTAATTTATTAATTATTAAATTCTATGACAGATGTAGAAGGTCTGAGCAATCTATTATGAAAATTATCTGTTAAATCCAGAAGCTCTTTAAGGGAAGATTTCTATTACCCTCTTTTACAGGCTATGAACAGATATTTTGTTACATGGATTACCACAGATTACCATAGTGGGCAAGAGGTTTGTTCTTGTTACCTCCTCTGACAACTCTGTCAGGTCAAAGATATGCACTTCAATAATTCTTGTTATACCATCTTAAGAGGGTTTGTGTATTGTTTTGCCAACTGAAACTTTATACTTATTTGTAATGTTGCACACTGTTCCCCTGATAGCTGCCTTGTGTAAAAGCTTATGCTCAAACCTGTGTTAGTGATGTTGATAAGCAAACAATAAATGTTAAAGGCCTTGTTGGTTAATTTGGGAAAGTTATGTCACATATCTTTAAAATGGAAAGTTATGACAAAGATAGTAATGTCTGGCTTACATATTGCAAAAAACACATGCTAAAAGCAAAAATCCTTTAAGGGTGGTCTTAGACTTGGCATCCTCATCGTGATCTTCCCTAACTTTGTGCCTCTGCTTCCCAGGTTCTTTCTGTGTGCTGGACTCTGTTTTTGCTGTTTTGTTTGCTCTGGACACTTTACCACTGCTGACCAGTGCAAAAGTGTAAGTGTTCCCTCTATAAGGTATGTGTGTAAATTGAGGTATCCATAATTGGCATATTTGATTTACTAGTAAGTCCCTAATAAAGTGCACTGGAGGTGCCCTGGGCCTGTAAATCAAATGCTTCCAGTGGGCCTGCAGCACTGGTTCTGACACCCACACTAGTAGCCATGTAAACATGGCTCAGACCTGTCCCTGCAGTGTCTGGGTGTGCAGTTTTAAACTTTCAATTCGACTTGGCAAGTGTACCCACTTGGCAGGCCTAAACCTTCCATTTTTATACATGTAAGGCACCCATAAGTTAGGCCCTAGGGAGCCCCATGGACAGGGTGCGGTGTATGTTAAAGGTGTGACATGTACTGATGTGTTTTACATGTCCTAACAGTGAAATACTGCCAAATTCGGATTTTAATGTTGCAAGGCCTAGCTCTCTTATAGGTTAACATGGGGCATGCCATTAAATATTATTAACGTGCAGATTCCCTTTGGGAGCAGATATAAATATTGAGTTTAGGGACTCTGAACTCACATTTTAAGAATACATCTTTTGGTAAAGATTGTTTTTAGATTGTTTGTTTGAAAATGCCACTTTTAGAAAGTAGGCATTTTCTTGCTTAAACCATTCTGTGACTCTGCCTGTTTGTGGATTCCCTGTCTGGGTCAGTTTGACAGTTGGGCTGTTTGCACCTATCCTCTAGACAGTGACACAAAGGGAGCTGGGGTGTAGCCTGCATATCCTGATGAGCCATCTAGGCCAGGGGAGTAGGGAGGAGTGGTCACTTACACCTGAAAGTGCTGTGTCTGCCCTCACACAGTGCATTCTCCAAACCCCTGGTGTGTGTCTGGGGCCTGGCCTGGGCAAGGCAGGATCTCGTGAACAACAGAGACTCCCCTTTGAAGTAGGCCTACTTCAAATGCAGAAAAGGGTATAAGTGTGGACCCAAAACCCCTGAAAATCAGATTACTTCTGGAACTAAGAGGAACGTCTGCCAAGGAGAAGAGCTGGAGAGCTGGAGTGCTGGAGGAGGAGTACTGCCCCTTTGCCTGTGACTGTGCTTTGCTGTGTTGGCCTGCAGTAGCTGCTTCTGCCTGAGAGAGGACAAAGACTGACTTTTGTGTGACTTCCCACTGTTGAAGAATCTCCAAGGGCTTAAACTGAGCTTGCCTCCTGCTGTTGGAGTCTCAGGGACATCAAAGACTTCTCTCTGCCAGCACCTTGGCTCTTTGCTGATACTCCTGCACTGCCAAGTGGTGCCCTTACCTGTCTCTGGGCCCATGGAAGTTGAAGCTTGTGGAAAAGGACAGAAATCCATGCAATGACCGCCGTGCGGGGAAATTTTCGACATCCAGCCACAACGCGGCTGATAAATGACACTCCACCAGCCTCACAGCTAAAATCCACACTCCACCTGCATCGCGGCTGGGAGATCGACGCATTACAGCTGGAGAAACAACAAACAACACCCGCTAGCGGCTGCTGATAACAATGCAAGCCCCATGCAGCGCGGTTTCGTGACACTGTGTGACTGGATTTCAATGCAATATCACTGGGTGTAAAAAATTAACGCAAAGCCTGCCCGGACCCGAAGTGCCCGTATGGGAATCGAAGCATGCCTCTCTTAGGGGAGAGAAGAAACAATGCACGCTGACCTGACTGGAGAAGGAACGACACACGGTGTTGCTTGCGAGTGAGAAATTCTCATTGCTGGCCTTTTTTGATGCACGCTCGCCCGTGCAGCTTTATTTTTGACGTTAACCAGGTACTTTGTGTAACAACATAATTCTTACTGTTTTCTATGGATTAAGGCTCTTAGGCCCATATTTATACAAAGTTTGCGCTGGAATAGCATCATTTGTTTGATACTAATTCAACGCAAACTTATCTCCACATTTAGATTTTGTCGCTATATATATATATATATTGGAGTTAAACTCATTTTTTGGATGTGTGAACCCACCTTGTGTCAGTGAGATGCAAGGTAGGCGTTCCTATCCAAAAAATGACTCTAAGGCCCTAGTGCCTTATTTATCCTCCCATGACTAAAAGGTGCACGGGGAGGTGGGCCTAAATAATGGCGCTAAGCCTTGTTTAGCTCCATTATTTAAAGCCTGGGTCAGGGCAGGAGTTAGGGACCTGTGGACCCATTTCCATGGTCAGACACCATGGAATGGGTCCACAGGTGCTGTCCCCGAGCCCCAGGAACACCATCACCCACACCAGAGGGACACCAGCGGATGGGGGACCTCATCTTAGGTAAGTAGGGTAAGTAGAGGTAAGTATTTTTCTACCTTTTTGTAAGTGCCTTTGGGGGCCCTGAAATGGGCCCCCCTACATGGCACAGGGTGCAATGGCCATTCCCAGGGGGCCCTTGTCCCCTGTGCTGGCCATTGGGGTGGTGGATATGATTCCTGTCTTTTCTGAAACAAGAGTCTCAGGCCCATACCGCCTCCCCCACCTGGCTAACTTAATTTTCCAAGATGTTAGCCCACCCTTTGTGCCAGATTGGCCATTCCATAAAGTTGACGCCCAGCTGGCGCTCTGGAATGATGCAAGCTGGCGCTATAATTTTTGATGCAAAACTGCACAAACGTGTCATTCCAGCTTGGCGATGTGTTGATCCGGTGTGGCTGTGCATCGAAGTTCCGGTCACAACGCAGGCATCGATTTCCACTCAGGGAGGCGGGCTGCATCATTTCCGGCAGGCTGTGCGTTGATTTTTGCCACATGAGGAGTTTCCTTGAAGAGAAGTCTTTTTGGCCCTCAGAAACAGGAGCCAAGCTCAATCCAAGCCCTTGGAGAGCATTTCTCAGCAGAGCCAGAGGCCCCCAAGGCAGCAGGGCAACAGCAAGGCAGGAGTCCTTCACAGAAAAGCAGTCCAGGGGAGTCCTTTGGGCAGCCAGGCAGCTCCTCTTGGCAGGTTGCAGGATCTGGCTCAGAGTGTCTGTTCCAGGAATTGTCTGACTTGGTGGGGTCAGGGGCCCATGTTATATATCCAACAGTGCCTTTGAAGTGGGGGAGACTTCAAAGAGTGGTTTTAAAGTGCACAAGGTCTCCTTTCGGTACAGGTCTGTCTGCCAGGGTCCCAGTATGGGGTTTGACAGTCCATTGTGTGAGGGTAGGCCACTAGCCTTTGAAATGTAGGTGCCAGGCCCCTCCACCCTTCCAGCCCAGGAAGACCCATTTGGTGCGCAGATGAGTGCAGGTGTGACTGAGTATCCTGTGTTTGTGGTTGTCTGGGTGAAATGCACAAGGGAGCTGTCAATGAGCCCATCCCAGACGTGGAATGGAGAGAGAGATGTAGGGCACAGATGGATTTTAAGTTCAGAGAAATGCTCACTTTCTAAAGGTGGCATTTTAAAAATAGTAATATAAACTCTAACCTCACCAATAAGCAGGATTGTACCCCTTTCTGATTAGATTCTACCACTCAAACAGTATATGAGGGTAGCTCTAATGTTAGCCTATGAAAGGAGCAGGCCTCACAGTAGTGGAAAATGAATTAGGAGTTTTTCACTACCAGGACATAAAAACACACAGGTATATATCCTGCCTTTTACCTACACAGCACCCTGACCCATGGGTTACCAGGGGCCTACCTTAGGGGTGACTTATATATAGAAAAAGGGGAGGTTAAGGCTTGGAAAGCACTTTTAAATGTAAAGTCGAAGTGGCAGTGAATCTGCACACAGGCCTTGCAATGGCAAGCCTGAAACATGGTTAAGGGGTTACCTATGTGGGTGGCACAACCAGTGCTACAGGCCCACTAGTAGCATTCAATCTACAGGCCCTGGGCACATGTAGTGCACTTTACTAGGGCCTTGCAAGTAGATCAAATATGCCAATTAGGTATGAATCAATGTTACCATGTTTTAAGTCAGAGAGCATATGCACCTTAGCCCTGATTAGCAGTGGTAAAGTGTGCAGAGCCCTAAAACCAACACAAACAGTGTCAGAAAAGTGGAGGGAGGCAGGCAAAAAGTTGGGGGACGACCACCCTAAGGCTGTAAGGTCTAACAGGGTCCTTGGGTGGAGAGGGAGTGACCTGGCTGCCAACCAAAGACCCCATTTGCAACAGATGGCTTGTCATTACATGGAGTTAAATTCTGTAGACAGGTATTGTGTTGTATAGATTCCCATAGATTACTATATTAGGAAAGTGTTTGGTGTTGGTTACTTTTCAGACAAAAAACTGATGGAGAAGATTTGCACTTTTGAGAATCTTTGTTAAGTACTTTTAGGAGAGGTTGTATTTTGCTAGGTAATTGTATACATATTTACCATTTTATGAATTTTATGACTGTATTTGTGTAGGTTCTCTCCTAGGAAAGTGTTAGCACGTCAGACCTTAATAGGTAAACTTACAAGGTGAGGTGAATAAGTCGATGAACCTTTTGACTTGTATAAGATGTTCTCGCCATGGCTCCAGTACATGAACAAATAATCAATTCACAATAATCAACAATCATTAGTAATCAATAAAATCAATAATCAATGGAGTCAGTAAATATCATGCACCAGGACCTTTCAGTCATGAATAACCACGCCTTTGGTAAAGTTTAATACTTTTATTTCCCTTATATTAACAATACTAAAGTCATGTGGATCAATCTCAGTTCCAAATGGAGCACATATTAGAACAATACTGGTTGTCCAAAGCAGCGGAAGAAACGCAATCTAATCAAGGCTTGAATCACAACACATTCTAAGCTTATGATGCAGATCAATAGCAGAATCAGCTGCGATAATGATATATGATACATAGAATTCAGCAAGATTACTCGTCAATCATTAGTCTCTGTATTCGTCAGTTAAGTTTGAGTGCCTTCAATTAGCGTCAGATGAGTATCAGCATGTTGGGCTTCATGCAAAACAATTTAGAACACAAATTGTTGAAAAACATCTATCAATGGATCTGTCAAATCAGCGCAGTTGGTACCTAGAAAGAAAGGGCATAAAATGTATTACAGTCACATTGTCATATCTACCTATCCACAGTATGGGTCAGCAAGCAGAATCGGTCTTCGTCCTTAGTTCACCAATCGTTCAGCAAAGCATCAGGCTCTCAGTCAGAGAGTATGAGTCCAATGACAGAATCTCGAGTCTCTTCTTCTCCTCTCAATATCTCATCTCAAATCGGGGTAAAATCTGCCTAAGTCTGAATAATGCTCCTCTGTCGCATTGTTATATCAAAGTCACCGAAACTATCCCCTAATTCCCTATTGGTCAGTCAATCGTACGTTTATACACTGCCCAATAATATTTCTATACCAAATCTAGGAATTCTAATATTTCGCTCTTCTAACGAAGTTGATTGGTTCACTTTATGATGTCCTCATCATCCGGCTCGTCAGGTAAAAGTTTTGTTGCATTTTCAGCTCCAGTCAGTGTCTTCATTGTTCTCATCCTGGGAAAGTACATCTCACACACATTACACACTATGGTGGTCATTACGACCCTGGCGGACGGTGTTAAAGCTGCGGGAACACCGCAAACAGGCCGGCGGACAAAAAAAGGGAATTATGACCCTGGCGGAAACCGCCAACAAAGACAGCCACTTTAACACTCCGACCCCCACGGCGGTACAGACAAACAGCGCAGCAGTTACCGCCAACAGACATGCGGGAGACAATGTACCACCCACACTATTACAACCCGCCAATCCACCACCTTTTCCGGGCGGATTCACCGTGGATAAAAACACGCCGGAAACAGCTTAGGCTACGGGAAAACGCTCACCTGAACACATCCCACGAGGAACGACGACTCCATGGAACCAGAGCTGCAAATACTCCCTGCCCTTGTCTTTCTGCTCCTCTACAAACAACAGCTACGTAGGCGCAGAAGACACCGGTGAGTACTGCACCTATGACACGGGGGAGGGGGAGGCAAAAGTTAGGGGAACACCCACCAAACACCCCCACCCCCAACCTCGCATATCACAACATACACACCAATGCATTCACAAAAATCACAAGAACAACCCACAATTCCCCCCGGAAGAATGAAAACACAATGCGAAATTCGGTCAAACATTATAATGTGCCAATATACATGTCATACAAAAATATACTGATATATATTAGAAAATCACTCATAATAATATACAATACGAGAAGTAGTGCAGATATGTACACAACAATGTCCGTGCACCAACAGTCCAAAAATGCATGGCCGAGGTCCACAAACGACACCTGACCACAATCGGAGAGAACACTGCCGGGGCATCAGATAGAAATACTACAGGCACCTCAGGGGGAAGGGAAGGGGGGGCACCTAAGCCAGATGAATGCGAAGCCAGATCCACGACGGGGCACCATGCCCATTGACGTATCCTGGGGAGTGCAAAGCCACAGTCTCTCAAGTCTCTACAGTGGGTGGGTTGCCCACTGTGTCATCCTGGGGAGTGCAAAGCCACAGTCTCTCAAGTCTCTACAGTGGGTGGGTTGCCCACTGTGCCATCCTGGGGAGTACAAAGCTACAGTCTCTCAAGTAGATGCAGTTCTCTACTGGTACTGGGTGGGACTGGTGCCCATACTGGATGAGTCTCCATGTGAAAGTTCCTGTCCTGTCACTGTCCCAGCTGCACATGGGATAAGGATGCCTGATGTGGCGGTCCATTCATTCCTACATGGTGCCTGCCCTGTTCAGCGGTGCTTTGCCATAGCGGTCTTTGCCCTGTTCAGCGGTCTTCACCATGGCGGTCTGTGCCCTGTTCAGCGGTGCTTTGCCATAGCGGTCTTTGCCCTGTTCAGCGGTCTTCACCATGGCGGTCTTTGCCCTGTTCAGCGGTGCTTTGCCATAGCGGTCTTTGCCCTGTTCAGCGGTCTTCACCATGGCGGTCTTTGCCCTGTTCAGCGGTGCTTTGCCATAGCGGTCTTTGCCCTGTTCAGCGGTCTTTACCATGGCAGTCTTTGCCCTGTTCAGCGGTGCTTTGCCATAGCGGTCTTTGCCCTGTTCAGCGGTGCTTTGCCATTGCAGTTCTGGTATGGACATTGGTGTGTGGCATGACGTTCCATCATTGCCCAGCGGGGCTGTGGCAGCCGGGGCCCTCTTGGGCTGTGACTCTGGCAGTGGACTCAGGACCAGTGACGATACTTGGGCCCTCCTGGGCTGTGACTCCGGCGGTGGACTCAGGACCAGTGACGATACTTGGGCCCTCCTGGGCTGTGACTCTGGCGGTGGTCTCTGGACCAGTGACAATACTTGGGCCCTCCTGGGCTGTGACTCCGGCGGTGGACTCAGGATCAGTGACGATACTTGGGCCCTCCTGGGCTGTGACTCTGGTGGTGGTCTCTGGACCAGTGACGATACTTGGGCCCTCCTGGGCTGTGACTCTGGCGGTGGTCTCTGGACCAGTGACGACGGTGCTGGCGATTGTGTCTGGACCACCGGAAATGATGGCGCACTTCTCCGCCGTGACACTCACAACAGGCTGGCAAGACTTCCTCTGGACCTTCCCCACCTTTGGTGGAGTCACAGCTGACTCTCCAATCCCCTCCGAACCCAGGTCAGTTGTTGTCCCACCAGGAGTCTTAACACGGTCCCGTCGTCCACTCTCCAATTTTAGAGCCTTTACAGGGGGTGGGCTGCCAGTGCCTTGGCTCCGGGTCCTACTGCCTGCCCTAGTGGCCGGTGCACTCCACAATCCCTGAACTTGCACCACTGGTATTGGAGGCTTTTTGGCTGAGGCGCTACGACGGGACTGATGAATTGGAGGGGTGGGGTGGGGGCAAAAAGGTCAATTTTACACAGGGACAGTTTCTGACGAACACTGGGATGGGTAGCTGGAGGGGGTCTGGGAGTGGAGGAAGAGGAGGTGGTTCTAGGAGGTGTTACTTTAGCTGTTTTGGGTGCAAGTGCAGGTACAGGAGGCTGTCGTGAGGTGGATGGATGTTGGGTGAGTGATTGCCGGCGTTTGGGTACTTTGGGAGGGGGCGTCACAGACACACTGGGAGAGGACACAGGGGACATGTAAATGGCAGTGGAGGTGGTGAGTGCAGGTGAGTGGCTTGTGGTGCTGGGTGTCCTGGTGCGATTCCTGGTTCCTGTAGATGTGGTGCATGCAGGTGTGTGTGTAGACGAGACTGGGAGGGAGGAGGGAGAAGAGGAGGAGGGGGACACAGTGGAGACAGTGGATGTTTCTGTGTCTGTATGGGTGTGATGCTTGTGTGAGTGCCTGTGGTATGTGTGGTGCCTATGTTTGCTTGAGCTACTTTTGGGTGTTGACTTGTGTGCATGCTGGTCTGTAGGTGTGCTTGGGATGGGCTGTGGTACAGGGGATTGGGTCTGGGTGGAGGAAGATGGAGGGGGGAGGCTCGACACAGGGACAATGGATGCCATCAGTGCTGAGGCCAGAGATTGCAGGGTTCGCTGAGGACAGCCTGACCAGAATGAATGCCCTCCTGGAATGCATTTCCATGTTGTAACTCTCGTTCTACACCCTGGATGGCATTCACAATGGTAGATTGCCCAACAGTGAGTGACCTGAGGAGGTCAATGGTCTCCTCATTGAGGGCAGCAGGGGTGACTGGGGCAGGGCCGAGGCGCCTGGGGCGAAGGTGATGCCCACCCTCCTGGGTGAGCGGGCACGGGGCGAACGCTGAGGGGCTGCTGGGAGGGCGGTGCTGGTAGGGGAGGTGGTGGCTGTACCTGTAGAAGTGGTGCGCACAGATGGTGCCGCCACCACAGGGGAGCTCCCATCGGCGGACGAGTCCGTGTCGCTGGTTGGTGATCCGGTGGCCGACGTGAAGCTCCCCTCGCCCTCCGTCCCACTGGTGCATTCAGAGTCCGTGGTGTGGCCCTCCATGGCCATGTGGGATGCAGCTCCCTCGTGCTCCGGTGCCACTGTACCTCCGCCTGATGCTGATGTACAAAAGGACAGGGAGAGCAGGAAAAGGGGGGGAGACAGAAGAATGAGAGTTTTAGTGCATGGTATTCCGCTACTGTTGGCGGACAAGACAGACGCAGCAGCCCCCTGCATTACGCCGTGCTCCTGCACTCTGCACACGCAATTTTTGGGTTATGGCCTACATGGCAATGGTGGACATCTGCGCACATGGATGCCACAGGGGCAAATATACCTCGACTTGGCACTCTGCTGAGGTGGGGTTGAGTGCCACATGGCCTACATAACGGAGGAGCCTTGCCTACCTAACTCGCCCTGGCCTAGGGACACCCACAGCCCACCTCCCCCACCCAGACACCTCCACTGCACGCAAAGTCCACAGAATGAGGTTGTACTCACCCCCTCGTGTCTGCTGTGATGTCCTCAAGCGCCCATCCAACTCCAGGTAGGCCTCCGCCAGGATGCGGAACATCTGGGGGGTCATGTTGCGACGGGCACCCCTCCCACGTTGGGAGGCCATCCCCAGCTGAGCCTCCGCCGTCTTCTTGCTGCAGCGGCGAATGTCCTCCCATCTCTTCGGGCAGTGGGTGCCCCGTCTGTGGTGGGCCCCCAGGGTCCGGACCTCCTTGGCAATGGCACGCCAGATGTCCCTCTTCTGGTGGGCGCTGACCTACATGACATGCACAAGGGAAGAGGAACAGTCATTACCAACTGCACCGTCGTTGTGAGTGGCCCCCTCCCTACTCTGGCCATGTGGCCCATTCATTCGCTTGCATTAATGTTCAATCAACTCTGCCCACTTCCCTCTTCCACCCAGCACTCTCCACCCAGGCCTAGCCCATACAACGTGCTCCCTGTGTTCTAACCTGTTGGTCTGGAGGACCGTAGAGTAGCGTGTATTGGGGGAGGACCCCATCCACAAGTTTCTCCAACTCCTGTGCAGTGAAGGCAGGGGCCCTTTCCCCAGACGCAGCAGCCATCGTCGCTTCCAGACCGAGGTCACAGCAGCACTAGCAGTGTGGGTCCTCTCCTGTCGAAGGTCAGGTATCTAGTGATTGAACAGTTAGAAAATGGCGGTGACGTCCGCGGCGGTGCGCATCATCACCGCCGGCGCACCTGTTCATTGGCTCCTGGGACCCATAGGGTCCACTGTTAACCAATACAGCATTGCGCCGTGGTCTACGACCGCCTACCGCAACGGTGTGCAACGCAGTTACCCCACAATCCCATTGTCCCAGTTTAGAGGTCAGGCAGCCGCCATTTCAGGGGCCCACATGGCTTCATTTACTACTGCGTCACACATAGCTAGGCCTACACTCAACACACATACAGGAAGGGTTTCATGAGTGGTGTAGTCTTGTGTGTAACTGTGGGTACATACCTGGAGGAATAGTGACTGGTTCTTCGCTGTTGTCCTTCGTAGGCACCGTCAGCTGGGACATATGAGAAGATGGCGGAATCCTCCGGTGTACCGACCGCTGGTGGACCTGTTGACAATGGAAGAAAGACATTTAATCGCCACCTACCGGTTTGACCGTGCCACTATCCAGGAACTATGTACCCAGTTGGAGCCAGACCTGATGTCACCGATCCGCCATCCGACTGGAATCCCTGCTGAAGTGCAGGTGCTGTCAGTGCTCCATTTCCTTGAAAGTGGGTCATTTTCAGACAACAGTGGCCATGTCATCAAGGAAGTCCTGTAAGGAAATGCCTCCTTGGCATGGTTGCCCCCTGACTTTTTGCCTTTGCTGATGCTATGTTTACAATTGAAAGTGTGCTTAGGCCTGCTAACCGGGCCCCAGCACCAGTGTTCTTTCCCTAACCTGTACTTTTGTGTCCACAATTGGCAGACCCTGGCATCCAGATAAGTCCCTTGTAACTGGTACTTCTAGTACCAAGGGCCCTGATGCCAAGGAAGGTCTCTAAGGGCTGCAGCATGTCTTATGCCACCCTGGAGACCTCTCACTCAGCACAGACACACTGCTTGCCAGCTTGTGTGTGCTAGTGAGAACAAAACGAGTAAGTCGACATGGCACTCCCCTCAGGGTGCCATGCCAGCCTCTCACTGCCTATGCAGTATAGGTAAGACACCCCTCTAGCAGGCCTTACAGCCCTAAGGCAGGGTGCACTATACCATAGGTGAGGGTACCAATGCATGAGCATGGTACCACTACAGTGTCTAAACAAAACCTTAGACATTGTAAGTGCAGGGTAGCCATAAGAGTATATGGTCTGGGAGTCTGTCAAACACGAACTCCACAGCACCATAATGGCTACACTTAAAACTGGGAAGTTTGGTATCAAACTTCTCAGCACAATAAATGCACACTGATGCCAGTGTACATTTTATTGTAAAATACACCACAGAGGGCACCTTAGAGGTGCCCCCTGAAACTTAACCGACTATCTGTGTAGGCTGACTAGTTTTAGCAGCCTGCCACAAACCGAGACATGTTGCTGGCCCCATGGGGAGAGTGCCGTTGTCACTCTGAGGCCAGTAACAAAGCCTGCACTGGGTGGAGATGCTAACACCTCCCCCAGGCAGGAATTGTCACACCTGGCGGTGAGCCTCAAAGGCTCACCTCCTTTGTGCCAACCCAGCAGGACACTCCAGCTAGTGGAGTTGCCCGCCCCCTCCGGCCAGGCCCCACTTTTGGCGGCAAGGCCGGAGAAAATAATGAGAAAAACAAGGAGGAGTCACTGGCCAGTCAGGACAGCCCCTAAGGTGTCCTGAGCTGAAGTGACTCTAACTTTTAGAGATCCTCCATCTTGCAGATGGAGGATTCCCCCAATAGGGTTAGGATTGTGACCCCCTCCCCTTGGGAGGAGGCACAAAGAGGGTGTACCCACCCTCAGGGCTAGTAGCCATTGGCTACTAACCCCCCAGACCTAAACACGCCCTTAAATTTAGTATTTAAGGGCTACCCTGAACCCTAGAAAATTAGATTCCTGCAACTACAAGAAGAAGGACTGCCTAGCTGAAAACCCCTGCAGAGGAAGACCAGAAGACGACAACTGCCTTGGCTCCAGAAACTCACCGGCCTGTCTCCTGCCTTCCAAAGATCCTGCTCCAGCGACGCCTTCCAAAGGGACCAGCGACCTCGACATCCTCTGAGGACTGCCCCTGCTTCGAAAAGACAAGAAACTCCCGAGGACAGCGGACCTGCTCCAAGAAAGGCTGCAACTTTGTTTCCAGCAGCCTTGAAAGAACCCTGCAAGCTCCCCGCAAGAAGCGTGAGACTTGCAAACACTGCACCCGGCGACCCCGACTCGGCTGGTGGAGATCCAACACCTCAGGAGGGACCCCAGGACTACTCTAATACTGTGAGTACCAAAACCTGTCCCCCCTGAGCCCCCACAGCGCCGCCTGCAGAGGGAATCCCGAGGCTTCCCCTGACCGCGACTCTTTGAATCCTAAGTCCCGACGCCTGGGAGAGACCCTGCACCCGCAGCCCCCAGGACCGGAAGGACCGGACTTTCACTGGAGAAGTGACCCCCAGGAGTCCCTCTCCCTTGCCCAAGTGGAGGTTTCCCCGAGGAACCCCCCCCTTGCCTGCCTGCAGCGCTGAAGAGATCCCGAGATCTCTCATAGACTAACATTGCGAACCCGACGCTTGTTTCCACACTGCACCCGGCCGCCCCCGCGCTGCTGAGGGTGAAATCTCTGTGTGGGCTTGTGTCCCCCCCGGTGCCCTACAAAACCCCCCTGGTCTGCCCTCCGAAGACGCGGGTACTTACCTGCAAGCAGACCGGAACCGGGGCACCCCCTTCTCTCCATTCTAGCCTATGTGTTTTGGGCACCACTTTGAACTCGGCACCTGACCGGCCCTGAGCTGCTGGTGTGGTGACTTTGGGGTTGCTCTGAACCCCCAACGGTGGGCTACCTTGGACCAAGAACTGAACCCTGTAAGTGTCTTACTTACCTGGTAAAACTAACAAAAACTTACCTCCCCCAGGAACTGTGAAAATTGCAGTGTGTCCACTTTTAAAGTAGCTATTTGTCAATAACTTGAAAAGTATACATGCAATTGAAATGATTCAAAGTTCCTAATGTACTTACCTGCAATACCTTTCAAACAAGATATTACATGTTAAATTTGAACCTGTGGTTCTTAAAATAAACTAAGAAAAGATATTTTTCTATACAAAACCTATTGGCTGGATTTGTCTCTGAGTGTGTGTACCTCATTTATTGTCTATGTGTATGTACAACAAATGCTTAACACTACTCCTTGGATAAGCCTACTGCTCGACCACACTACCACAAAATAGAGCATTAGTATTATCTATTTTTACCACTATTTTACCTCTAAGGGGAACCCTTGGACTCTGTGCATGCTATTCCTTACTTTGAAATAGCACATACAGAGCCAACTTCCTACATTGGTGGATCAGCGGTGGGGTACAAGACTTTGCATTTGCTGGACTACTCAGCCAATACCTGATCACACGACAAATTCCAAAATTGTCATTAGAAATTGATTTTTGCAATTTGAAAAGTTTTCTAAATTCTTAAAAGACCTGCTAGGGCCTTGTGTTAGATCCTGTTTAGCATTTCTTTTAGAGTTTAAAAGTTTGTAAAAGTTTGAATTAGATTCTAGAACCAGTTGTAGATTCTTAAAAAGTATTCCAACTTTTAGAAGCAAAATGTCTAGCACAGATGTGACTGTTGTGGAACTCGACACCACACCTTACCTCCATCTTAAGATGAGGGAGCTAAGGTCACTCTGTAAAATAAAGAAAATAACAATGGGCCCCAAACCTACCAAAATACAGCTCCAGGAGCTTTTGGCAGAGTTTGAAAAGGCCAACCCCTCTGAGGGTGGCAACTCAGAGGAAGAGGATAGTGACTTGGAGGAAAATTCCCCCCTACCAATCCTATCTAGGGAGAACAGGGTCCCTCAAACCCTGACTCCAAAAATAATAGTCAGAGATGCTGGTTCCCTCACAGGAGAGACCAACACCTCTGAAATCACTGAGGATAGCCCCAGTGAAGAGGACATCCAGTTAGCCAGGATGGCCAAAAGATTGGCTTTGGAAAGACAGATCCTAGCCATAGAGAGGGAAAGACAAGAGATGGGCCTAGGACCCATCAATGGTGGCAGCAACATAAATAGGGTCAGAGATTCTCCTGACATGTTGAAAATCCCTAAAGGGATTGTAACTAAATATGAAGATGGTGTTGACATCACCAAATGGTTCACAGCTTTTGAGAGGGCTTGTGTAACCAGAAAAGTGAACAGATCTCACTGGGGTGCTCTCCTTTGGGAAATGTTCACAGGAAAGTGTAGGGATAGACTCCTCACACTCTCTGGACAAGATGCAGAATCTTATGACCTCATGAAGGGTACCCTGATTGAGGGCTTTGGATTCTCCACTGAGGAGTATAGGATTAGATTCAGGGGGGCTCAAAAATCCTCGAGCCAGACCTGGGTTGACTTTGTAGACTACTCAGTGAAAACACTAGATGGTTGGATTCAAGGCAGTGGTGTAAGTAATTATGATGGGCTGTACAATTTATTTGTGAAGGAACACCTATTGAGTAATTGTTTCAATGATAAACTGCATCAGCATCTGGTAGACCTAGGACCAATTTCTCCCCAAGAATTGGGAAAGAAGGCGGACCATTGGGTCAAGACAAGGGTGTCCAAGACTTCAACAGGGGGTGACCAAAAGAAAGGGGTCACAAAGACTCCCCAGGGGAAGGGTGATGAGACAACCAAAACTAAAAATAGTAAAGAGTCTTCTACAGGCCCCCAAAAACCTGCACAGGAGGGTGGGCCCAGAGCCTCTTCACAAAACAATGGGTACAAGGGTAAAAACTTTGATCCCAAAAAGGCCTGGTGTCATAGCTGTAAACAGCATGGACACCAAACTGGAGACAAGGCCTGTCCCAAGAAAGGTTCCACTCCAAACTCCCATCCAGGTAACACTGGTATGGCTAGTCTCCAAGTGGGATCAACAGTGTGCCCAGAGCAAATCAGGGTCCACACTGAAGCTACTCTAGTTTCTGAGGGTGGGGTGGATTTAGCCACACTAGCTGTCTGGCCGCCTAACATGCAAAAATACAGACAGCAACTCTTAATTAATGGGACTAGAATAGAGGGCCTGAGGGATACAGGTGCCAGTGTCACCATGGTGACAGAGAAACTGGTTTCCCCTGGCCAATACCTGACTGGAAAAACTTACACAGTCACCAACGCTGACAATCAGAGAAAAGTACATCCAATGGCAATGGTTACTTTAGAATGGGGAGGGGTCAATGGCCTGAAACAGGTGGTGGTCTCCTCAAATATCCCAGTGGACTGTCTGCTTGGAAATGACCTGGAGTCCTCAGCATGGGCTGAGGTAGAACTAAAAACCCATGCAGCAATGCTGGGTATCCCTGAACTGGTGTGTGTGAAAACAAGAGCACAATGCAAGGCACAGGGTGAACAAGTAGAGCTGGAGTCTGGAAGAATGGCCCAGCCTACCAAGAGAACAGGAAAGTCAGTTGGGAAACCAACTTCAACACAGCAGAAGAAAGGGAACCTCTCTTCTCAGGAAGAAGTTCTGCCCTCTGAGGGAACTGGGCCTTTGGAGCTTGAACCTTATCAGGTTGAGCTCTTAGGCCCAGGGGGACCCTCAAGGGAGGAGCTGTGTAAGGGACAAGAAACCTGTCCCTCTCTTGAAGGCCTTAGGCAGCAAGCTGCTGAAGAGTCCAAAGGCAAGAAAAATGGAACACATAGGGTCTATTGGGAAGATGGACTCCTGTACACTGAGGCCAGAGACCCCAAACCTGGTGCCACTAGGAGAGTGGTAGTGCCTCAGCTGTTCAGGAAGTTCATCCTAACATTGGCCCATGACATTCCCCTTGCTGGACATTTGGGACAAACCAAGACGTGGGAGAGGTTAGTCAACCACTTCTACTGGCCCAATATGTCCAACATGGTTAAGGAGTTTTGCCTCTCCTGCCCCACCTGTTAAGCCAGTGGTAAGACAGGTGGGCACCCAAAGGCCCCCCTCATTCCACTTCCAGTGGTGGGGGTTCCCTTTGAAAGAGTGGGTGTGGACATAGTTGGTCCACTAGAACCTCCCACAGCCTCAGGAAATATGTATATCCTGGTAGTAGTGGATCATGCTACCAGGTATCCTGAAGCTATTCCCCTTAGGTCGACTACTGCCCCTGCAGTAGCCAAGGCCCTCATTGGTATCTTTACCAGAGTAGGTTTCCCTAAGGAGGTGGTGTCTGACAGAGGTACCAACTTCATGTCAGCATACCTAAAGCACATGTGGAATGAGTGTGGGGTGACTTATAAATTCACTACACCATACCATCCACAAACTAATGGCTTAGTTGAGAGATTCAACAAGACATTAAAGGGCATGATCATGGGGCTCCCAGAAAAACTCAAAAGGAGATGGGATGTCCTCTTGCCATGTCTGCTTTTCGCTTACTGAGAGGTGCCACAGAAGGGAGTAGGATTCTCACCCTTTGAACTTCTGTTTGGTCATCCTGTAAGGGGACCACTTGCTCTTGTTAAAGAAGGCTGGGAGAGACCTCTCCATGAGCCTAAACAAGACATAGTGGACTATGTACTTGGCCTTCGCTCTAGAATGGCAGAGTACATGGAAAAGGCAACCAAAAACCTTGAGGCCAGCCAACAGCTCCAGAAGTTTTGGTATGACCAAAAGGCTGCACTGGTTGAGTTCCAACCAGGGCAGAAAGTCTGGGTTCTGGAGCCTGTGGCTCCCAGGGCACTCCAGGACAAATGGAGTGGCCCTTACCCAGTACTAGAAAGGAAGAGTCAGGTCACCTACCTGGTGGACCTGGGCACAAGCAGGAGCCCCAAGAGGGTGATCCATGTGAACCGCCTTAAGCTCTTCCATGACAGGGCTGATGTGAATCTGTTGATGGTAACAGATGAGGATCAGGAGGCAGAGAGTGAACCTCTCCCTGATCTTCTGTCATCAGACCCAAAAGATGGCACAGTAGATGGAGTGATCTACTCAGACACCCTCTCTGGCCAACAGCAAGCTGATTGTAGGAGAGTCCTACAACAGTTTCCTGAACTCTTCTCCTTAACCCCTGGTCAGACACACCTGTGTACCCATGATGTGGACACAGGAGACAGCATGCCTGTCAAGAACAAAATCTTTAGACAATCTGACCATGTTAAGGAAAGCATCAAGGTGGAAGTCCACAAGATGCTGGAATTGGGAGTAATTGAGCGCTCTGACAGCCCCTGGGCTAGCCCAGTGGTCTTAGTCCCCAAACCTCACACCAAAGATGGAAAGAAAGAGATGAGGTTTTGTGTGGACTACAGAGGGCTCAATTCTGTCACCAAGACAGATGCTCATCCAATTCCAAGAGCTGATGAGCTCATAGACAAATTAGGTGCTGCCAAATTCCTAAGTACCTTTGACTTGACAGCAGGGTACTGGCAAATAAAAATGGCACCTGGAGCAAAAGAGAAAACAGCATTCTCCACACCTGATGGGCATTATCAGTTTACTGTTATGCCCTTTGGTTTAAAGAATGCCCCTGCCACCTTCCAAAGGTTGGTGAATCAAGTCCTTGCTGGCTTGGAGTCCTTTAGCACAGCTTATCTTGATGATATTGCTGTCTTTAGCTCCACCTGGCAGGATCACCTGGTCCACCTGAAGAAGGTTTTGAAGGCTCTGCAATCTGCAGGCCTCTCTATCAAGGCATCCAAATGCCAGATAGGGCAGGGAACTGTGGTTTACTTGGGCCACCTTGTAGGTGGAGGCCAAGTTCAGCCACTCCAACCCAAGATCCAGACTATTCTGGACTGGGTAGCTCCAAAAACCCAGACTCAAGTCAGGGCATTCCTTGGCTTGACTGGGTATTACAGGAGGTTTGTGAAGGGATATGGATCCATTGTGACAGCCCTCACTGAACTCACCTCCAAGAAAATGCCCAAGAAAGTGAACTGGACTGTGGAATGCCAACAGGCCTTTGACACCCTGAAACAGGCAATGTGCTCAGCACCAGTTCTAAAAGCTCCAGATTATTCTAAGCAGTTCATTGTGCAGACTGATGCCTCTGAACATGGGATAGGGGCAGTTTTGTCCCAAACAAATGATGATGGCCTTGACCAGCCTGTTGCTTTCATTAGCAGGAGGTTACTCCCCAGGGAGCAGCGTTGGAGTGCCATTGAGAGGGAGGCCTTTGCTGTGGTTTGGTCCCTGAAGAAGCTGAGACCATACCTCTTTGGGACTCACTTCCTAGTTCAAACTGACCACAGACCTCTCAAATGGCTGATGCAAATGAAAGGTGAAAATCCTAAACTGTTGAGGTGGTCCATCTCCCTACAGGGAATGGACTTTATAGTGGAACACAGACCTGGGACTGCCCATGCCAATGCAGATGGCCTTTCCAGGTTCTTCCACTTAGAAAATGAAGACTCTCTTGGGAAAGGTTAGTCTCATCCTCTTTCGTTTGGGGGGGGGGTTGTGTAAGGAAATGCCTCCTTGGCATGGTTGCCCCCTGACTTTTTGCCTTTGCTGATGCTATGTTTACAATTGAAAGTGTGCTGAGGCCTGCTAACCGGGCCCCAGCACCAGTGTTCTTTCCCTAACCTGTACTTTTGTGTCCACAATTGGCAGACCCTGGCATCCAGATAAGTCCCTTGTAACTGGTACTTCTAGTACCAAGGGCCCTGATGCCAAGGAAGGTCTCTAAGGGCTGCAGCATGTCTTATGCCACCCTGGAGACCTCTCACTCAGCACAGACACACTGCTTGCCAGCTTGTGTGTGCTAGTGAGAACAAAACGAGTAAGTCGACATGGCACTCCCCTCAGGGTGCCATGCCAGCCTCTCACTGCCTATGCAGTATAGGTAAGACACCCCTCTAGCAGGCCTTACAGCCCTAAGGCAGGGTGCACTATACCATAGGTGAGGGTACCAATGCATGAGCATGGTACCACTACAGTGTCTAAACAAAACCTTAGACATTGTAAGTGCAGGGTAGCCATAAGAGTATATGGTCTGGGAGTCTGTCAAACACGAACTCCACAGCACCATAATGGCTACACTGAAAACTGGGAAGTTTGGTATCAAACTTCTCAGCACAATAAATGCACACTGATGCCAGTGTACATTTTATTGTAAAATACACCACAGAGGGCACCTTAGAGGTGCCCCCTGAAACTTAACCGACTATCTGTGTAGGCTGACTAGTTTTAGCAGCCTGCCACAAACCGAGACATGTTGCTGGCCCCATGGGGAGAGTGCCGTTGTCACTCTGAGGCCAGTAACAAAGCCTGCACTGGGTGGAGATGCTAACACCTCCCCCAGGCAGGAATTGTCACACCTGGCGGTGAGCCTCAAAGGCTCACCTCCTTTGTGCCAACCCAGCAGGACACTCCAGCTAGTGGAGTTGCCCGCCCCCTCCGGCCAGGCCCCACTTTTGGCGGCAAGGCCGGAGAAAATAATGAGAAAAACAAGGAGGAGTCACTGGCCAGTCAGGACAGCCCCTAAGGTGTCCTGAGCTGAAGTGACTCTAACTTTTAGAGATCCTCCATCTTGCAGATGGAGGATTCCCCCAATAGGGTTAGGATTGTGACCCCCTCCCCTTGGGAGGAGGCACAAAGAGGGTGTACCCACCCTCAGGGCTAGTAGCCATTGGCTACTAACCCCCCAGACCTAAACACGCCCTTAAATTTAGTATTTAAGGGCTACCCTGAACCCTAGAAAATTAGATTCCTGCAACTACAAGAAGAAGGACTGCCTAGCTGAAAACCCCTGCAGAGGAAGACCAGAAGACGACAACTGCCTTGGCTCCAGAAACTCACCGGCCTGTCTCCTGCCTTCCAAAGATCCTGCTCCAGCGACGCCTTCCAAAGGGACCAGCGACCTCGACATCCTCTGAGGACTGCCCCTGCTTCGAAAAGACAAGAAACTCCCGAGGACAGCGGACCTGCTCCAAGAAAGGCTGCAACTTTGTTTCCAGCAGCCTTGAAAGAACCCTGCAAGCTCCCCGCAAGAAGCGTGAGACTTGCAAACACTGCACCCGGCGACCCCGACTCGGCTGGTGGAGATCCAACACCTCAGGAGGGACCCCAGGACTACTCTAATACTGTGAGTACCAAAACCTGTCCCCCCTGAGCCCCCACAGCGCCGCCTGCAGAGGGAATCCCGAGGCTTCCCCTGACCGCGACTCTTTGAATCCTAAGTCCCGACGCCTGGGAGAGACCCTGCACCCGCAGCCCCCAGGACCGGAAGGACCGGACTTTCACTGGAGAAGTGACCCCCAGGAGTCCCTCTCCCTTGCCCAAGTGGAGGTTTCCCCGAGGAACCCCCCCCTTGCCTGCCTGCAGCGCTGAAGAGATCCCGAGATCTCTCATAGACTAACATTGCGAACCCGACGCTTGTTTCCACACTGCACCCGGCCGCCCCCGCGCTGCTGAGGGTGAAATCTCTGTGTGGGCTTGTGTCCCCCCCGGTGCCCTACAAAACCCCCCTGGTCTGCCCTCCGAAGACGCGGGTACTTACCTGCAAGCAGACCGGAACCGGGGCACCCCCTTCTCTCCATTCTAGCCTATGTGTTTTGGGCACCACTTTGAACTCGGCACCTGACCGGCCCTGAGCTGCTGGTGTGGTGACTTTGGGGTTGCTCTGAACCCCCAACGGTGGGCTACCTTGGACCAAGAACTGAACCCTGTAAGTGTCTTACTTACCTGGTAAAACTAACAAAAACTTACCTCCCCCAGGAACTGTGAAAATTGCAGTGTGTCCACTTTTAAAGTAGCTATTTGTCAATAACTTGAAAAGTATACATGCAATTGAAATGATTCAAAGTTCCTAATGTACTTACCTGCAATACCTTTCAAACAAGATATTACATGTTAAATTTGAACCTGTGGTTCTTAAAATAAATTAAGAAAAGATATTTTTCTATACAAAACCTATTGGCTGGATTTGTCTCTGAGTGTGTGTACCTCATTTATTGTCTATGTGTATGTACAACAAATGCTTAACACTACTCCTTGGATAAGCCTACTGCTCGACCACACTACCACAAAATAGAGCATTAGTATTATCTATTTTTACCACTATTTTACCTCTAAGGGGAACCCTTGGACTCTGTGCATGCTATTCCTTACTTTGAAATAGCACATACAGAGCCAACTTCCTACATGTCCCATCCTATGTTTTCCAACGTGCTGTCCAGAGTGTTGTCTGCCCTGCTGAAACACGTAAGGCGCTACATCATTTTCCCTCAGGTGGAGGATTTGCCTACAGTGAAGGGTGACTTCTATGCCCTTGGACATATCCCCAACGTCATAGGTGCCATTGATGGGACCCATGTAGCTCTGGTCCCCCCCGCAGGAGTGAACAGGTCTACAGGAACAGGAAGAGTTATCATTCCACGAATGTCCAGATGGTCTGTTTGGCAGACCAGTACATCTCGCAGGTAAATGCTATGTTCCCTGGCTCAGTGCATGATGCCTACATCCTGCGCAATAGCAGCATCCCTGATATGATGGGTCAACTCCAGAGGCTATTGGGGGACTCTGGTTACCCCAGCCTGTCCTGGCTATTGACCCTAGTGAGGAATCCCAGGACCAGGGCAGAGGAACGGTACAATGATGCCCATGGGCGGACTAGGAGGGTGATCGAACGCACCTTCGGACTCCTGAAGGCCAGTTTCAGGTGCCTCCATATGACAGGTGGATCCCTATTCTACTCCTCACCGAAGAATGTGTGCGACATCATCATCGCCTGCTCCATGCTCCATAATTTGGCTTTGTGACGCCAGGTGCCTTTTCTGCAGGAGGATGATCCAGATGACGGTGTTGTAGCAGCTGTGGAGTCTGTGGAGCCTGTGGACAGTGATGAGGATGAAGCTGAGGAAGAAGAAAACGACAACAGGGAGTCAGTCATACAGCAATATTTCCAGTGACACACAGGTGAGAACATTTTCAGATTTTACATTACATTCACTGTCACACGTCTACACGTCTACCTCTATCCTGTTTGTCTATTTCAATCACAATTTGTTAACTGAGTTGTACCCTTCCATTACGGTTTCACAGGTGTGGTAACCTACACGTCAACTGCTTGCATCCTTCAAGGGCTTGTGATTTGTGACATAGGTATGTTAGCCTTACAATGGTACAGCCATTATGATACTGTCATTGATAATACAAAGTACGAAATCATAGACTGACTCCAGATTGTTTTGTGTTTCAAGGGTGTTTATTTAAGTGCAAATTATTGGAGGGGGTGGTAAAATGGAGAGGGGGGATGGTGGAGGAATGTCCATGGCAGAGTCCAGTCTATTAGTCTCACAGGTGCACTGCCCATCTGGGAATAGGAAGTGGATCTGGGGCAGTTCGAATATGGACAGGGTAACAAAGTGGGACAGTGGGAGGACAATCAGGGTGGTCTCATTTCCTGGCAGGGGTCTTGCCATCTTGCTCTGTCCTGTTCCTGGATCTCAGGGACCGCTTGCGTGGTGGTTGTCCGTCTGCAGGGGGTGGGGTGCTGGTGTGTTCGTCCTGTGGTGGGGGGTCCTGTCCACTAGCGCCGGCGGAGGTGGTGGGCAGTTCATCGTCCTGGCTGGTGTCAGGGGCCCCATGGAGTGCCACGGTGTCCCTCAAGGTCTGCTGCATGTCCTTCAGCACCCCTACGATGGTGCTCAGGGCGGAGCTGATGGTTCTGAGCTCCTCCCTGAACCCCAAATACTGCTCCTCCTGCAGCCGCAGGGTCTCCTGCAACTTGTCCAGGACCGTCGCCATCGTCTCCTGTGAGTGGTGGTACGCTCCCATGATGGAGGAGAGGGCCTCGTGGAGAGTTGGTTCCCTTGGCCTGTCCTCCCCCTGTCGCACAGCAGCCCTCCCAGTTCCCCTGTGTTCCTGTGCCTCCGTCCCCTGGACCGTGTGCCCACTACCACTGCCCCCAGGTACCTGTTGTTGTTGGGAGGGTGGGTTACCCTGGGTGCCCTGTAGTGGTGGACACACTGCTGATTGACCTGTCCTGGGTAGGGAGGTTTGGGCCCGCTGGGTGGGTGCTGTGCTGGTGTTCCCAGAGGGTGGAAGGTTGGTGTTGGGCTGTGCCTGTGCAAGGGGAACCGACTGTCCCGAGGTCCACGATGGTCCGGGCTGGTCATCAAGATCCAGTAGGGCAGAGCTGCTCTCGTCACTGTGGGCCTCTTCTGGGGGTGGAGTGGTGTTATCTGGACCCTCTGGTGTGGTGACGGTCCTTCGTGTTCCTGCAGGGGCATAAGATCATGATTATTGCATGTGTGTTTGTAATGGTGTGCAATGGGTGGCTGTGCGTGATCCCCAGTGCAAGCATTCCTGTGTGGGGGCTTGTGTGATGATGGGTGGGAGGGTGTTCTGGGTATGTGCAGTGAGCATGCTTTGGTGAGGGGTGACCATGCTTAGTTGTGTCATGCAGGGCTTGGTGTTGGGATGTGTGATTTGTGTTATGGGTACATTAGTGATGAGTTGTAGTGATAGGGGAGGGTGTGAGGGTGGGGGTGTGTGATAGCATGCAGGTAGGGTGGGGGATCAGATAGTTGAGATTTGACTTACCAGTGTCCCATCCTCCACCGACTCCTCCGAGGCCCTCAGGATGCAGGATGGTCAAGACTTGCTCCTCCCATGTTGTTAGTTGTGGGGGAGGAGGTGGGGATCCGCCGCCAGTCCGCTGTACGACAATGTTGTGCCTGGAGACCGTGGAATGCACCTTCCCCCGTAGGTCGTTCCACCTCTTCCTGATGTCCTCCCGATTTCTTGGGTGCTGTCCCACAGCGTTGACCCTGTCAACTATTCTGCGCCATAACTCCATCTTCCTGGCTATTGATGTGTGCTGTACCTGTGAGCCAAATAGCTGTGGCTCTACCCTTACGATTTCCTCCACCATGACCCTTAGCTCCTCCTCGGAGAAGCAGGGGTGTCTTTGGCGTGCCATGGGGTGGTGTGTGTGATCTGTGGGGTGGTGTATGTGTTGATGAGTGTGGTGAGTGTAGTGGTGTGTGGTGTTTTGTGCGTGGAAGTTGTGTGGGTGATGGTGTTGTGTGCCTCTGTGTGATGGCCTTCTTTCAGAATTTGTGATCGTAGGGGTTTGTGGGTGATGTGGGTGTGTGTTTTATATAGTGTTGGGTGTGTGGGAGTGTTGTTTGTATGTGTATCAGGTGTGTGTATTTGGAATTGTCCAATGTGGCGGGGTTTTGTAGATGTGTGTGTATTTTGAGCGCGGCGGTCTTTCAACCGCGGTATTCCATTGGCGGTACACACGTGGATCGTAATAGCATGGGCATGTTTCTGTTGGCGTGGAGGTGGAGGATTTGTTTCCGCCAGTTTATCACTTACCTTTGGTGTGGCGGTGTTGTGTGGGTGTCTGAATTTGGGCAGATTCCGAGAAATGTGTCATAATAGCTGTGGCGGTCTACCGCGGCTGCGGCGGTGTATTGGCGGCCTTCTGCACGGCGGTAAGCGCCTTTTACTGCCAATGTTGTAATGACCACCTATGTGTTACATTAGCAAGAACATCATCTCCTGTTAGTTGGTTCTCACGGAAAGCTTCTGTTAAGCACTTTTAACAAGACGATGGACATTTCTCAGTTTAGTTCACTCTGTCAGCATTTTTATTAACCTCTAAGGAATACAGCTTCTGCATGAGGCCTGACAAAACTAGGCCAAGACACTTGCTAAGTTAAGGCCTACAATTAATAAGCTAAAGCATACTTCATAACCCTAAATATGACATATTACTACATTAATCTAATAAATGTTCAATATTTCTTAAGTATTAATCATTAATTAGTACATATCGTGAAGACTGGTGGCCATTCTTCGAGGTCACATTTTCAAAACGCATGCATTATTTTTCTACATTATTCATTTTCTACATAATTCAATTATTTAAAATACATAAACACTCATTAATTATTTGTAGTTAAGATACCTGCTTCAGCAAAAGCTTATGCTGAACATAGTAGACGTGAGCTGGTTATGGTGATGAAGCAATGGTAAGGGCTATAGGTATGATTAAGTCAGTAAGTCAGTGCCAAAGTTTTTTTCAGGCCACTGGTCTGATCTGTTCAGTATGCATATAGGTATTTATTTTATTTTACATTCTGATGTAGGGCAGTACAACCGTAGTGTCAGCTCACTTCACAGATAACCAAACATTAGGGAAATGTCTCTCTTACACTGACCAAGAGCTATAATAAAGACTAAGATAATGTGTTAACTCTAGAACAAATATTCATAATGAATGATTAGTAAAGAATTTGAGGAGTGTACAACTTTGAGAAGCAAAAACATAATGGAGAGCAGAGCTTAGAAAAGTGAGAGGAGAATAGATTGGATTATGACAGGGCAATGATATTGGACCTAGAGAAACGTAGAGGTCTAAGATTCAAATAGAAGTGTTAGAGAGAGAGATTAGAGGAGAGAGGGGAGGGAGAAGATACGGGATTCAGTCCGAACAGAGATGTTAAGCATACTATGGGAGAACATACAACAGAAAGATGGGTAAAGCGAGGGAATGGAAGTGATTCTTAGAAAAGAAAGGTGACATTTAGTTCCTTCAAAAGCACTTTGCTATTTATTTGAATCACAAACGAGGGAAAGACGTGGAATCACAAGTGCAACAAAAAAGTGATTGATAAGGCAGGACTGTATTGTAAATGAAGAAGGCTTAAGCATTTCGAGAGAGCTGAAATAGATGCATTTTGATTTTTTTCTGGAATAAAAGTAAGTCTTCAGTAAACCTTATGTTGTCTTTCAGAGAATTCCAAAGAGTTGGAGCACCATAAGACACATTAACAACACAATGATATACAAATATTGGTATTTCTAGTTGGAAAGTGTTTTTGCTGCTCTAGTTGGAAAGTATCATTTTTTCCTGATCACTAGAAATTTTCAATGAATTGTTCAGGTTTTCTGACTGATTTATGAAGAACTTTGTAAATAACTTCTACTTCTACTCTATGATGGTTGCTACCCACTGTGCCAGTAACATATCTGACCAATATGTTATACATTAAACTACATTTGCTAGTAGGGAGCTAACCTCTCTTTCATCTTAACTTACTACTAAAAGACCCCTCCATATATTTTCATTTATATTTTCTATGTTGAAAGACTATCTAAAATATCTTTGTTTCTTAGTGAAATCACATGTGTATCCCGTTTGTAGAATATTTTCAATACATGAAACACCTCTATTTTACCTAGGTTTTATTTATCAGTCCAGTAACTGGTTTTTTTATAGTCATAAGAATCAAAATCAACATTAATGCCACAGCCAACACGTGTTTCACAGTTAACGAATAATTTCTTCTGGGCTCAGATGTAAGAAATCCTTCTCAGGATAATCCTGGGGTAACATGTGCTGAGATCTATGCCATCTAACGGCAAATCAATCTTAATGGGGCCACATCAGATCAATGGATTTTCACTGTCCTTACAGCGTTAGATTTTGTTCTACGCCCAATGATTAATCACTCTTCATTCCAGTTTTCTCAACTGTCTGTGTTTTGTACGGGGCCCTAGTTCCCTATTATTGATCTATCCTTAGTTCACAAAATTTACTGCTATTCCTACATTTAAGCACATGCATACTTTCCCCACCACAATATATCTCCTCATTAGTGGGGGTGACACTGAGAGCACTCAGATTTGCTCTCCTCTTAACTTTAAAACTAGATGGATTTGGACAAACATTTTCCTCTAATAACATTTTTCAAGGGAACCAAAACATCTGATATTCATGTGAGAAAAGTGTACAGGAGAATCCCTAGTAGCTTTGCACACCCCTAGAACTAGTACAAACTCTGCCTGGGAATAATTAATAATATAGAACAAGGGTGACACCTATGATTATCGAAAATCTAGGGTGATACAGTATACACAAAGAACAGAGGCCCTCATTCTGACCCTGGCGGTTGGTGATAAAGCGGCGGCCAAGCCGCCAACAGGCCGGCGGTCTAAAATATGCAATTCTGACCCTGGCGGGAACCGCCAACACAGCCCGCCAACTTAACACTCCGCCCGCCACAGCGGTACAAACAAACAGCGCGGCGGTTCCCGCCAACAGCCAGGCGGCAGACAATGTACCGCCCACCCTATTACGACCCACCAATCTGCCACCTTTTCCGGGGCGGGAGCACCGCCGATAAGAACACGGCGGAAACAGACTACGAACGGGAAAACGCTCACCTCTACGCACTCCACGCGAGATTCCGGCAGCATGGAACCAGAGTTGCAGGTCATCCCCGCACTCCTATTCCTGCTCATATACCAGGAGCACGCCCGGCGGCGCGGAAGACATCGGTGAGTACTGCACCTACGACACAGGGGAGGGAAAAGATTACCGGCACACACCCACCCACCCACACCCACTACAACACACACATCAATGCATTCCCACAGATCACTGTCACAACCCACAAACCACCCCCCTCCGAAATAATGCAAAGACCAAAAGAAGAGATCATAAACGGGCAGATATATTGAAATATGGACACCAGTAATCGCAATAAATAAATAAACTATATACAAAATATATACAGCTACTAAATGTAGTCCAACCACTGTCCGTGGATCACAGGGTTCCTGTGCAAAGGGGCAAGGCCCAGTCCCACGACAAGAACTCCACGGAGAGAACACTGCAGGGGCATCAGAAAGAAAATCGGACAGGCACCTCAGGGGGAAGGGAAGGGGGGGCACCTCAGCCACTTGAGTACACGACGCCAGATCCACGAGGGGACTCCATGACCACTGGCCCATCCTGGGGAGAGCAAAGCCACAGTCCAAACAGTCCATACAGTGGGTGGCCTGCCCACTGGGCCATCCTGGGGAGAGCAAAGCCACAGTCCATACAGTCCATACAGTGGGTGGCCTGCCCACTGGGCCATCCTGGGAGAGGAAAGCCACAGTCCATACAGTCCATACAGTGGGTGGCCTGCCCACTGGGCCATCCTGGGGAGAGCAAAGCCACAGTCCATACAGTCCATACAGTGGGTGGCCTGCCCACTGGGCCATCCTGGGGAGAGCAAAGCCACAGTCCATACAGTCCATACAGTGGGTGGCCTGCCCACTGGGCCATCCTGGGGAGAGCAAAGCCACAGTCCAAACAGTCCATACAGTGGGTGGCCTGCCCACTGGGCCATCCTGGGGAGAGCAAAGCCACAGTCCATACAGTCCATACAGTGGGTGGCCTGCCCACTGGGCCATCCTGGGGAGAGCAAAGCCACAGTCCATACAGTCCATACAGTGGGTGGGCTGCCCACTGGGCCATCCTGGGGAGAGCAAAGCCACAGTCCATACAGTCCATACAGTGGGTGGCCTTCCCACTGGGCCATCCTGGGGAGAGCAAAGCCACAGTCCAAACAGTCCATACAGTGGGTGGCCTGCCCACTGGGCCATCCTGGGGAGAGCAAAGCCACAGTCCAAACAGTCCATACAGTGGGTGGCCTGCCCACTGGGCCATCCTGGGGAGAGCAAAGCCACAGTCCATACAGTCCATAACAGACCCCACTGCCACTGGAGGAGGCAAGTTGGCCAGAGGACATCCTGCAGCCCTGCCCGAGATAGATCCTGCCCTGCCACGTCTGCCAAAGGGCCAGCGGTTCTTGCCTTGAAGGGCCCAGTTCAGCAGTTCTTGAGACGGCGGGGCCCAGCGGAGCGGTGCTTGAGACGGCGGGCCCAGTTCAGCGGTCCTTGCCCTGAAGGGCCCAGTTCAGCGGTTCTTGAGACGGCGGGGCCCAGTTCAGCGCTCCTTGCCCTGAAGGGCCCAGTTCAGCGGTGCTTGAGACGGCGGGGCCCAGCGGAGCGGTTCTTGAGACGGCGGGGCCCAGCGGAGCGGTGCTTGAGACGGCGGGGCCCAGTTCAGCGCTCCTTGCCTTGAAGGGCCCAGTTCAGCGGTGCTTGAGACGGCGGGGCCCAGTTCAGCGCTCCTTGCCTTGAAGGGCCCAGTTCAGCGGTGCTTGAGACGGCGGGGCCCAGCGGAGCGGTTCTTGAGACGGCGGGGCCCAGCGGAGCGGTGCTTGAGACGGCGGGGCCCAGTTCAGCGCTCCTTGCCTTGAAGGGCCCAGTTCAGCGGTGCTTGAGACGGCGGGGCCCAGTTCAGCGCTCCTTGCCTTGAAGGGCCCAGTTCAGCGGTGCATGAGACGGCGGGGCCCAGCGGAGCGGTTCTTGAGACGGCGGGGCCCAGCGGAGCGGTGCTTGAGACGGCGGGGCCCAGTTCAGCGCTCCTTGCCTTGAAGGGCCCAGTTCAGCGGTGCTTGAGACGGCGGGGCCCAGTTCAGCGCTCCTTGCCTTGAAGGGCCCAGTTCAGCGGTGCTTGAGACGGCGGGGCCCAGCGGAGCGGTTCTTGAGACGGCGGGGCCCAGTTCAGCGGTGCTTGAGACGGCGGGGCCCAGTTCAGCGGTCCTTGCCCTGAAGGGCCCAGTTCAGCGGTTCTTGAGACGGCGGGGCCCAGTTCAGCGCTCCTTGCCTTGAAGGGCCCAGTTCAGCGGTGCTTGAGACGGCGGGGCCCAGTTCAGCGGTCCTTGCCTTGAAGGGCCCAGTTCAGCGGTGCTTGAGACGGCGGACGGTCTATGGCCAACTGCTAATTGCCTGGTGGTGCCCTCCTGGGCAGCGGGGATGGTGCTCCTTCACTGCCCACCTGGGCTGTGGGTGGTGGGGCCCTCCTGGCCAGCTGGGCTGGGTCCTCCCTGGGCAGCGGCTATGGGGGTGGTGGGCTCTCCCGGGGCAGCTGTGCCGGTTCCTCCAGGGGCAGCGGCTATGGGGGTTGTGGGCTCCTCCTGGGCAGCAGGCCTGCTGCCTGACCTCTCCGACTTGCTGCCCTTGCCCTCCTTAGTCGTCGGCCTGTGGCCCTTTCCTCCCTTTGGAGCTGTGGCTGGTGACTGTCTCTGGGTGGTGTCCGGGGGGGATGTAGAAGGCGGGCTCCTGCGGCGCCCCTTCCGCCTTCTGCTCCTCTTCCCAGGGGGTGGGCTGGCTGTCCCCTTGCTGCTGGGCGAAGATCCAGACATGCGGGCTGGCGGGCTCCAATACCCCTGCACCCTTGTCAAGGGGGCTGCAGGGCTGGTGGTGGCTGAGGTGCTCTTCTTACCCCGACGAGAAGGAGGGGGGGGGCTCAGGGTCAGGAAAGAAGTTAGTAGTGGCGAGGAAGAGCTTCTTGGGACAATGGAGAGTGGTAGGTACAGTGGGAATGGGAGTGGAGGGAGAGGATGTGGTTGTAGGTGAGTCACGTTTGCTGTCTTTGGGTGCAGGTGCAGGAGGGATAGGCTGTCGTGAGGTGGATGGCTGTTGGGTGGGTGGGTGGCTGCGTTTGTGTGGTGTGGAAGAGGGGGTGACAGACACAGTGGGAGAGGACACAGGGGACGTGTAAATGGCAGTGGGGGTGGTGACTGCACGTGTGCGGACTGGAGTGGAGGGTGTGCTGGTGATGGAAACACTGGCTGATGGTGAGGTGAATGGATGTGTGAGTGTAGACGTCACAGGGAGGGAGGAGGGAGACGAGGAGGTGGGGGTCACAGAGGTGGTAGTGACTGTTGGCATGTCTGCATCGGAATGTTGCGTGTGTGAATGTCTGCGTGATCTGTGGTGCTTATGTTTGGATGAGCTTCTCTTGGGTCTTGAGGTGTGTGCAGGCTGGTCTGATGGTGTGGGTGGGACAGGCAGAGGAACAGGAGACTGGGAGGAGGGAGTTAGTAGAGGCAGGCAGGAGACAGGGACAATGGCTGCCGTCAGTGCTGAGGCCAGAGCCTGGAACGATCGCTGATGGGCAGCCTGACCCGAATGAATGCCCTCCAGGTACGCATTGCTGCGATGAACCTCCCTCTCCACCCCCTGGATGGCATTCAAAAGGGTAGTCTGCCCAACAATGAGCGTTCGGAGGAGGTCAATGACCTCCTCACTGAGGGCAGCGGGGGTAACAGGGGCAGGGCCTGAGGTGCCTGGGGCGAAGGAGATGCCCGGCTTCCTGGCAGAGCGGGCACGGGGCGAACGCTGAGGGGCTGCTGGGAGGGCGGAGATGGTGCGCTGGGTGGCGGCTGTACCTGTAATGGCGGGGGGCACGGATTGTGCCACCCCCGCAAGGGAGCCCCCTTCCGAGGACGTGTCCGTGTCGCTGCAGGCTCCAGTCGTCCCCGTCGTGGAGCTCCCCTCGCCCTCCGTCTCACTGGTCCAGTCTGACTCTGTGGCATGGCCCTCCTGGGCCATGTGAGATGCAGCTCCCTCCTGCCCCGATGCCACTTCTCCTCCGCCTGATGATGCTGATGCACACAAGCACAGAAAGACAAACAAAAAGGGGGGGGGAGAGAGAAATAAAGGGATATTGAGTACATGGATCTCCGGTACAGTTAGCGGACATGACAGACACAGATGCCCCCTGCACTAAGTTGCGCACTTGGGGTCCGCTACGCATTCCGTGGAACATGCCCTACACGCCTAGAGTTGACAACTGCACCCATGGATGACACGGCCCAGGGATGGCTGTACTGACAAACTACTGAGGGTGGTGGCTGGGGACACAGGGGCTTACGGGGGTGCCCAGCCTACAGATATCGCCCTGGCCTAGGGGGACCCCCAGCCATCCTCCCCCAACCAGACACCTCCACTGCGCGACAACAGAGTAGATAATGCTTGTACTCACCCCCTTGTGTCTGCTGTGCTGCCCTCACGCGCCCATCCAATTCAGGGTAGGCCACCGCCAGGATCCGGAACATCAGGGGGCTCAGTTGACGGCAGGCACCCCGCCTACGTTGGGAGGCCATCCCCAGCAGAGACTCGGCGGTCTTCTTGGTCCCACGGCGGATGTCCTCCCACCTCTTGCGGCAGTGGGTGCCCCGTCGATGGTGGTCCCCCAGGGTCCGGACTTCCTTGGCGATGGCACGCCAAATCCCGATCTTCTCATGGGCGCGGACCTATGTGACACGTACAGGGAGGGAGAAATACCACGTTCAAGTTTGTCAGCATTTTCCTTTCCAGTGGCCCAACGCCCCCCATCCCCGCCAGGCCCCCCGCCATGCCCAACATGCCCCCCATCCCCGCCAGGCCCCCCGCCATGCCCCCCGCCAGGCCCAACATGCCCCCCATCCCCGCCAGGCCCCCCGCCAGGCCCAACATGCCCCCCATCCCCGCCAGGCCCCCCGCCATGCCCCCCGCCAGGCCCAACATGCCCCCCATCCCCGCCAGGCCCCCGCCAGGCCCAACATGCCCCCCATCCCCGCCAGGCCCCCGCCATGCCCCCCGCCAGGCCCAACATGCCCCCCATCCCCGCCATGCCCCCCGCCAGGCCCAACATGCCCCCCATCCCCGCCAGGCCCCCCGCCAGGCCCAACATGCCCCCCATCCCCGCCATGCCCCCCGCCAGGCCCAACATGCCCCCCATCCCCGCCAGGCCCCCCGCCAGGCCCCCAAGCCAGCCAGTGGCCCCAAATCCAGATTGAATTAAACTCACTTGTTGGTCTGGAGGACCGCAGAGTAGCGCATACTGGGGGAGGACCCCATCCACGCGTTTCTCCAACTCCTCTCCAGTGAAGGCAGGGGCCCTTTCCCCAGGTGCAGCAGCCATTGTCCCTTCCAGACCGAGGTCACAGCAACACTTGCAGTATAGGTCCTCTCCTGTGAAAGTTCAAGTCGCAAGTGGATAAGTAGATAGAAAATGGCGGTCACGTCCGCGGCGGTGCGTACCGCGGCGGTGCGTCCCGCCACCGCCGGCGCCCTTCGCCATTGGCTCCTGAAACCCATAGGCTTCAATGTTAACCAATGCGGCTTTGCGCCGCGGTCTTCGCCCGCCGCCCGCCGCGGTGTGCCACGCCAGCGCATTGACCTCACATCCCATTGTCACACTTCACAGGTCAGGCAGCCGCCATTTCCAGGGCCCACATGGCTCAATTTCAACTGCGTCACACAGGCCTAGGCCTTGCATAGCCACTCAGACACGCCATTCACTGCATAGAGAATCGTATACTGTGCTAGCTGTGAGTACGTACCTGTGGGTTGCTTGACTGTGTGCTCCATGTTGTACTTCCTAGGCACCGTCCGCTGGGTTGGGCGAGGAGACGGATGAATCCTCCCGTGTACCGACCGCTGGTGGACCTGTCGACAATGGAAGAACGCCACATTATCCTGACCTACCGTCTTAACCGTGCCACTATCCATGAACTGTGTGCCCAGCTGGAGCCCGACCTGATGTCCCCCATCCGCCAACCCACAGGGATTCCCCCTCTGGTGCAGGTCATGTCAGTACTCCATTTCTTGGCAAGTGGGTCATTTCAGACAACCGTGGGAATTGCTTCTGGGATGTCTCAGCCCATGTTTTCGAAGGTGTTATCCAGAGTGTTGTCTGCCCTGATGAAATCCGTGAGGAGCTACATCATTTTCCCTGAGGTGGGCGAATTGGCTACAGTGAAGGGTGATTTCTACACCCTTGGACATATTCCCAACGTAATTGGTGCCATTGATGGGACCCATGTGGCTTTGGTTCCCCCAAGAGACAGGGAGCAGGTGTACAGGAACAGAAAAAGTTACCATTCAATGAACATCCAGGTGGTGTGTTTGGCTGACCAGTACATCTCGAATGTAAATGCCAAATTCCCAGGGTCAGTGCATGACGCCTACATCCTAAGGAATAGCAGCATCCCTTACGTGATGGAACAGCTACAGAGACACCGTGTATGGCTAGTGGGGGACTCTGGGTACCCCAACCTGTCGTGGCTACTGACCCCAGTAAGGAATCCCCGGACCAGGGCAGAGGAACGGTACAATGAGGCCCATGGGCGTACTAGGAGGGTGATCGAACGCACCTTTGGCCTCCTAAAGGCCAGGTTTAGGTGCCTGCATATGACAGGTGGATCCCTAATGTACTCACCTAAGAAGGTGTGTCACATCATTGTGGCCTGCTGCATGCTTCACAACCTGGCTTTGCGCCGCCAGGTGCCTTTCCTGCAGGAGGATGGTCGAGACGGTGGTGTTGTGGCAGCGGTGGAACCTGAGGAGAGTGACGAGGAGGAAGACGACGGGGCTGAAACAGACAACAGGGACAGAATCATTGAACAGTACTTCCAATAGGACACAGGTAACATTTCAAAGATAATTTAGTAAATGTTAACTACTCTCCAGCATCTCTGCTGCCTGTCTATTTGCCCCAGTGTATGATGACTGAGTTTTGGCTTTTCCCTCCCTATTTCAGATCTGGGGTCCCCACTACGAGTCCTGTGCTTCGTTTCCCCATGGACTACAGCTTTGTGGCAGCTGTTTGTTGACTTCACCATGTACAAGGACATATTTGCACTGTCATGTCAATTACAATCTATTGAAATCACAGCCAGACTCCAGATATTTTGGTGCAAAATAGGTGTTTATTGAAGTGCTCAAAATGGGATGGGTGGTTTCAAGTGGGTGGGGGCTATGGTGAAGGAATGTCCATGGCAGAGTCCAGAGTAACAGTCACACAGGTGCATTGTCCAGAGGCCTGTGGAGAGATGGAGCATGGGCAGTTCAAGGATGGACAGGGTGACAATGTGGGACAGTGGGATGACATCAGGTGGTATCCATTGCTGGCGGGGGTCTTGACATCCTACTCTGTCTTCTTGCGAGATCTCAGGGCCCTCTTGCGGGGTGGTTCTTCTCCTGCAGGAGGTGGGGGTCTGGTGGGCTGCTGCTGTGCGGGGGCCTCCTGTCCACTAGCGCCGGCGGAGGTGGTTGGCTGTTCTTGGTCCAGGCTAGTGGCAGGGGCCCTTGGGTGTTGTTCAGTGTCCGCCCTGGTGTTTACGAGGTCCTGCAGCAGCCCTACCATGGTAACCAGGGTGGTGTTGATGTCTCTGATGTCCTCCCTGTACCCCCGATAGTGTTCCTCCTGCAGTGCCTGGATCTCCTGGAACCGGGCCAGTACCGTCGCCATCGTCTCCTGGGAGCGGTTGTATGCTCCCATGATGGTGGTGAGGACTTCGTGGAGAGTGGGTTCCCTGGGCCTCTCCTCCCCCCCCTGTCGCACAGCTGCCCTCCGAGTTCCCCTGTTTCCCTGGGCCTCTGCCCCCTGGCCGGTGTGCCCACTACCACTGCCCCCAGGTCCCTGTTGTTGTTGGGGTGGTGGGTTATCCTGGGTGCCCTGTAGTGGTAGACACACCGCAGATTGACGCGCCCTGGAGACAGAGGCATGGGCCCGCTGGGTGGGAGCTGTGCTGGTGTTCCCAGAGGGGTTAGGGTCTGTAGTGGCCTGGGCCTGTGTGAGGGGAACCGACTGTCCAGAGGTCCCCGATGGTCCGGGCTGGTCATCGGTGTCCAGGTCGACAGAGCTGCTGTCATCGCTGACGGCCTCTTGGGTGGGGGGTGTGGAGAATTCTGGCCCCTCCGCCGCGGTGTGTTGACGGTCGGGTCCTGCAGGGGTATAGAGGTATGGTTATAGTTTCAATGTGTGGCATATGGGTGTATCTGTGGGTTCTCGTGTCCCCAAGTGCTGGCATTCGTGTGTGGGGGCTTTGGTGAGGGTGGCTTGTGGGGGGGATGTGTATATGCATTGGGCATGCTTTGGTGATGGGTGTCCATGCTTAGTGGACGCATGCAGGCCTAGGTTTTGGGATGTGTGGGTTGTGATGGTGAGACATTGGCGGGGAATAGGTGTGCTGGGGGTGGGGGTGAGGATGGTGGTGGGGGTGAGGATGGTGGTGGGGGTGAGGATGGTGGTGGGGGTGAGGGTGGGGGTGAGGATGGGGGTGGGGGTGAGGGTGGGGTTCGAGGATGGGGGTGAGGGTTGGGGTCTGATTTGGCATGCAGGTGGGGGGGAAGCAGTATTGAAGCTTCAACTTACCAGTATCCATTCCTCCGCCGACTCCTGCGAGGCCGTCAGGATGCAGGATGTTCAAGACTTCCTCCTCCCATGATGTGAATTGTGGGGGTTGAGGTGGGGGTCCTCCGCCAGTCTTCTGCACGGCGATGTTGTGCCTGGATACCATGGAACGCACCTTCCGCCGTAGGTCGTTCCATCGCTTCCTGATGTCTTCCCGATTTCTGGGGTGCTGTCTCACTGCGTTCACCCTGTCGACAATCCTCTGCCATAGCTCCGTCCTCCGGGCAATGCTGGTGTATTGTATCTGTGTGCCGAACAGCTGGGGCTCTACCCGAACGATTTCCTCCACCATGACCCTGAGTTCTTCGTCTGTGAAGCGGGGTTGTCTTTGGGGTGCCATGGGGTGGTGTGTATGATGTGTGGGGTGGAGTATGTGTATTTAAGTGAGTTGAGTGTGGTGGTGTGTGTTGTTTTGTGTGTGGATAGTGTGTGGGTGATGGTGTTGAGTGGCTGTGGCTGTTATTTTTTGGATGCTGGTGTCTCGCTCTTGCCTTCTTTACGAATTTTTTAGCGTAGGGGTTTGTGGGTGATGTGGGTGGGTGTTTTATATTGTATTGTGTGTGTGGGAGTGGTGTGTGTATGTGTATCAGGTGTGTGGGATTCAAATCGTCCAATGTGGCTGGGTTTTGTTCGTTTGTGTGTATTCTGACCACGGCGGTGTGTCCCGCCAATGGAATACCGCGTTTGAATGACCGCCGCGTGGATTCGTGGGTTGTAATGGCATGGGCGTATTTCTGTTGGCGTGACGGTGGAGGTTTTGTCACCTCCACCTTTCCGCCGACCGCTGGTCTGGCGGTCTGTTGTGGCGGTCGGATTTTCGGAGGTTTGCCTTCTGCGGGTCAGAATGACCGTGGCGGGTTTCCGCGACCGCGGCGGGATTATGGAGGATTTCTGACCGGCGGTAGGCGCCTTTTACCGCCGAGGTCAGAATGACCCCCAGAATTCCCAATGCTTGTGATCAAGACAACACATCGACTAGTCTCTATCTAGAGTGTATAGGCCATATGGTATTTTTAAATGTTCGCTGAAAATATATGACTCTAGCCTGTAATAGTAATTGGCTTATTTATGAGACCACTACAAAAATCGTTATTTGGTATTTTTTTCTTAGAATAAAATAGAAAATATATCAATATATTTTATATCTTTTAGAACTGAAGTGTTCTCACATGGAAAGACAAGTGCAGTGATAGGTGAAAAAAACAGTACCCAAGAATGGGTAAAAAGACATATGACTCCTTCTTCCTCATGTTACGTGTGGATGAACATACAATAAAAAGGACAGTTACAGACAGTATGTCACAAAAAATGAAATTATATAAATTTAAACACAATTCTATACTAGCCACTAAAAACTGATCATTGAAGTAAATTTTGTTCCATACTGTAATATAATAATTTTGGGATTATTATGGATACAATGTTTCACCTCATGAAATGATAATATAGTGCAAACATATTCATGTAAGGGTGAGCGAGCAGTAAAATCAGGCAGTTACAGATGCATTTATAACTAAACAGCAAAACAATTAAAGCTAAAAGCAAGAGCTCAACAAGGTGGAGAATCTGAACATAGATTATACTCAAAACATTTAGAGTATGGCCTTCCATTCTTCCATGGTATTTAGACCTTCTTGTTTGGACTGGCATTTGTACATCCAATTACACACCAGTCAATTTAACAGATTTTGTACATCCCCTCCTCGAGGATGGGGCTTGATTATGTCAATAGCCTGCCAATAAAAATCTATTTCTGTGTGATTGGCCTCAATAAAGTGTCTAGCTAAGGATGCAAAGGGTACTTTGCAGCAGATTCTGCTCCTATGTTGACAAATCCTAGCATTAACATTTTGAGTAGTTTGACCAATGTAAATATGATTACAAGTACAACAGATACTAAAGATTACATTGTGCAAGTTACAATTGGAAAGAAATTAAATCCCTGGAGTATATCTTTGTATTGAAAAGTTTATGTGTTCACTGTATTATTGCAGCTATGCAGTATCTGCATTTGAAGTGTCCTTTGATTGCGGGACTCAGCATTGTGTGGATGATTGTGTCAGCTGATTCAGGTTTAAGTGCTCTCACCAGATGATTCCTGCGATTGTGTTCACTTCTGAAAGAGAAAAGTGCTAATTCCATTGAAGGAGAGAGCACATTCCAGTGTTTTAATGCTTTTATCAGTTTGTTGCTTGAAGAACAAAAAGTACTAACACCGATGACTTTAAGAAAGGGTGGTTTGTTTTACAGTTGTAATAGAGCGTTCCCGTGCGAATACCAAGCCTGTCTTAGTGGCCATTTTATCCGTTTTTGGGGGTAGCCTTGTGCATGGAGTTTGCATAGTAGGGTCTCTGCTTCCTTGAAAAAGTTTTCTTTAAATTTACAGTTGCATCAAATGTACAAACATTGTCCATAAGGGAGGCCATCTCATAAGGCTCTTGGATGATAGCTAGCGTACTGAAGGAGCATGTTTCTTTCTGTTGGCTTATGAAATAAGGCAGTGTAAAGGTGGTTGTTCTAAATTTTAACAGTGACATCCACATAGTCAATCTGGGCATTCCTATGTGGTGTGTGAAAGTAAGAGCTGGTTGGCAGTTGTTGAGCTAAATCACAAATTGTTCAAGTTCAGTTTCATTACTGGACCAGATCATAAACACATTACCTATGTATCTTTTCCAGGGATGGATCTGTTGGAAAAAAGATTGTCAATGTTCAAAATATATTTGAACCCAAGGTTGTCTACAAACAGAATAGCAAAATCTGGGGCAAAAATGCCCCCATAGAAGTGCCTTTTCGTTGTTGGTAATACTTATCCTCAAACAAGCAGTCATTCTCCTAAAGGTTCTAGGACAGAGCCCCAGCCTGAAAGGATTGGTCTGCCTAGTGGTGGTTCCAGATTTTTAGGTAAGAAGTAGAGAACCGGGGTACATGGGGTTTGTTATTGAGAAATAGATACTCATTGTGGCTCAAGTACCCTTCTTGTTGCGCTTCCTTTGTCAAATCTTTAATAGTATTATGAATCTCCAAGGATTTCGAGCCAAAAATTTATAATGCATGGTTTTATTATTTTGGCTGTTGATTAGATGGTTATATTTAGTTATACCCCTAGGACAATCCAGTGCCTAGAGCAGGTGGCTGCTATATGGTTGAAGCTGTTGTGGAATTTTTTGTCCAGTATTAAAATAGAAGGAATGTTTTGGACTTGGAGGCATAAGGGGATTATATAAGCTTTTCAGTCCTCTGTAAGCATCTGTGCTTGTCACTCAGTTCGGACATGTTTCTTTTTAAATTTTTCTATTTGACTCAATGTGTCTAATGTAGGTTTAGAGGGTATCACTACCAATTGAGTAGTACCACTCAACCAATGAAGGACCACTTATCACTTTGGTGATACATTCTTCGGTATATGTAGGAATTTCATTATTGGACATGATATAAAGAAAAAAACAATCAATGTCACACCAGACAAAACTTTGCGAACAACATATATGGATATAGGTAGTGATACGATCCATACAGTAACCCTTGCAGTTTAGCAACTGCGCCTAAATAATAATATAGAACAAGGGTGACCCCTATGATTATCAAGAACCTGTGGTAATACATAAACGGGGAAATTTGGACCCTGGCGGTACATGACCGCCAGGGCTAAAATGACGGAAGCACCACCAACAGGCTGGTGGTGCTTCCTGGGTCATTACGACCGCGGCGGAAGCGCCGCAGTCGCACCGCCGGGGCCGGCACCACATTGGCCCCGGCGGTAGTAATCCGCCAGGGCAACGCTGCTAGCAGCGCTACCCTGGGGGATTACGAGTCCCCGACCGCCAGCCTTTTCCTGTCGGTTTAAAGTCGCGGGGCCCCCTGACAGGACCCCATGCGGCTTTTCACTGTCTGCTATGCATACAGTGAAAAGCGCGACGGGTGCAACTGCACCCGTCGCACGGCCGCAACACCGCCGGCTCCATTTGGAGCCGGCTCCCATGTTGCTGCCCACATCCCCGCCGGCCCAGCGGGGATGTCAAAATGGGCACCGCGGGAGTGCAGCCGCATTGGCGGCCGCATGCGTGTTCGCCCGCCAATGTTGTAATGAGGCCCAGAGTATACATAAAGACAAGCAGTTCACAAAGCTCTTGATCAAGAAAACACATATACTAGTCTCTATTTAGAGTCTAGAGACCATATAGTGTTTTTTAATTTAATTTTTCAAAATTCTATGAAATATATAACTCTAACCCACAATTATACTTTGCTTATTTATGTGACCAATATAGCATTCATTATTTGGCAATTTATTCTTACAATAAAATAGAAAATATTTCAATATATTTGATATCTTTCAAGACTCAAGTGCTCAGACTTGTGAAAAACAAGTTCAGTGACACGTGACAAAACAGTGGATCAATAAAGGGTAAATAGACATATGACCTGGGTATGGGCCATAGAGCAGTGCTCTCTCCACAGCTATGAGCCACCAGGAGGCAACCCTCAAAATCAGCAGCTCCTGGCTCCAAATTCAGTGGGCGCCACAAGTCCACAGGCAGGAGAGGGCACCCACTCGGTCTTGCACATCATCTGACTCTGAGCGTCCTGAACTACTTCCATCCCATGATGACTGTAACACCCTCCCACAACCCAGGGACTCGATGGGGGCAGATGACTTCATGTCGCCAGAGGAAGCAGACCCACACAATGAAACTCCTTGTGCTTGAGATAACCTGATATGCTCCCTTGACCCAGGGTGTCTACCAGTGTTCATATCCTTTGCTATGATCCTTTTATATTGAGGTGGACCTCTTTGAATGCCTAGTTATGTTTTCTATGATTTTTGGAGACTATTGTTGGGTGACAGGTCCTTTCAGGGTGAAGGTGTGAGGAGGGGGGTGTTGGGGGTCTATGTTGCAGATGTTGTATGTTGCTTGATGATTTAGAGGTTTCTTTTGGGTTTAATGCTCCCAGCAACAGCCTCGTCTCCCTGAGGACCCTGCTTATGCTCCTGTTTAGGTATCCACCTCTCTTATGCAGACACTAACCATGATGGCCTAAAGTCTCCTGGCCTGGAACATAAACAGTCTTTTAGACCGAATTATTTGTACCAATGTCCTCCGATTTCTCCATCGACAATGCCGAGCAGTGGATTTGTTACACGAGACCCACCTTATGGGTACTAATTGCCCCTTTCTTAGCAGATTCAATATAACCCGGTCTTTCACGCTGGCTTTAGCAGGGGGTCAAGGGGGATGCAATCCTTCCCCATAAAACCTTTCCTATGGTGGTCACCCAGATGATACAAGATCCCATAGGAAGATATGTGGGATCCATTCGTGAGACAGAGGAGAAAACTTACACTCTCCTTAGCATGTATGTTCCTCCCTACCTACAGGCACAGACTACACAAGACCTTACTCAGCTGGTTGCAGGCCTACCCTTGGGAACTCTGATACTTGGAGGTGACTTTAATTTTATCGCCAATCCTCTTCTAGATGTATCTGGCCCTGTTTCTCATGATGGCTGTGCTCATTCCCACTCCCTGACTAATTGGACGCTTTTTCTTGGCCTTTGTGATTGGAGGGTCTGGAAACTGCAATTTATGGCATACTCTCACACATGGGCCTCCACCAAGAAGATGTGCAGGATTGACTATATCTTTTTGCAGTGGATTTGCCCACCGCCTCGAGCACAGTGATGCTCCCTCGGGGTATATCTATATTCTCCACAATTGTTTTACTCTCTATACTTGCCAATGAGACTGGGATAACTAGGGCCACCACTGAAATGCTCAGCCGCCAACTCGACCTAGATGAAACCACCTTGTGACAACTAGTCACTTGTACGGCAAGCTGCAGCTTGCGGGCAACTATCCAATAAATTTACAAACACAGTGACAAAAATAGATCCCTTCTGTATAGAATAGTGACCAGGACATAGAGCCTGATTTAGATCTTGCCTGTATTACCGCCAAGGTTGGTGACGGATCCCCCAACACTGGCAAGTTGAAGGTGTTCTGCCCACCATATTTAGTTGTTACATCTCTGCAGGCGGTGTACTGGGAACAGATTTCTGATGGCGGTAGTTGGCCGTGGGACCCAATGGACATCGTACAATGGCAGTGGCTATGAAATAGAAGTAGTTCACACACACACAGGCACACACACACTGTACCCTAGCGATATGTTTCCTCCTGCACTACACACCATACAACACACCACATACACACCATCCTCCATTACTATTCCAACACAACACAACTCGTTCATGCTGAAAACACGCATTGACATACATCCATGACACAACATACACACACCATTGAAAATGCACTCACACATGACACAACCATAGCAACCAACACAATTACACACTCAACTACACAAACACACTCACAAGAGGCACAACTGCACACATCACGACAATATCCACCACACAAAAATGACATTCACCTGAATGTTACACACAGCAACACAACACAAACTAACAATACACAACAACATCAGACCCATATGCATGTGATACACCAACTCCAGCTCCCTCCACCACAAACAGCCAGTCGCATTGCACACATGCATACACGTACAGACTCACATGCACTATGGGAAACACAACAGAACATCACAGGTATAGGTTCCATTTGAATGTGCACACATGGACACAGTTGACAACATGGAATGTACTGTCATTGTGGTGTCAGCATTAACTGGTCAATGAATACTGACCTCACAATGACAGTTGCGTATGTGTGTGACATATGTCATGTGCCAGAGTGTACTTATCCATGTCTGACTCACTCGTGCTCCCCACATATGCAAGTCACAGTAATTGTAATAAATTACTGTGATATGTATATGCCTGTAGTATTACTGACGCCTGCAGTGATCTCAACCTCATGTGCAGTGCCCACCCAATGAACCATGGCAATTCAAGTTCTCTACCTTCGAGTCCATTGCCGAGGGGTGGTTGGATTTTCTCTGTGGGTCAGTGACAGCTGTAATGGCAAGTCTTGTCCAGTCATGTCCAGTTGAAACTGGAAGTGGATGCAGGGCAAAAGGTAAGTTTTTAATTCCATCCTCCTCCAATCCGCCAGCTCAGAGGTGGAAGCAGACTGCCACTTTGGCCTTGCGCAAAGGCACATCCAAATCTGCACTGCAGTAAAAGTGGCTAGAGTTCCGCTGACATCTACTCTTTCCAGTGGCGCCATAAATGCGGATGAAGTTTCTTGGCGGAGTCGGCTGGACTAACCTATGAGACCGTCAACATCTAAATCCGGTGGGCAGACTGTCAAGGCAGCGGATGACTTTTCAGTCAGAAAACTGACAGCTGGACTGTTACCACCAAGATCTAAATCAGCCCCTTAGTTTATTCCTGCAGTGAGAGACACAACAGGAAACATGGTCCCTGCACTCCTGACATTGCAGTGGCATTTCCCACCTACTATCCACATCTCTATGAGCATAGTCCATGACCCCCTATTGAAATCACACACCTACTCCTCGACAACATGCTGCTCACTTTGCGGACTCCATCCCAGCAGAGAGCCCTAGAGGAAACGAATACAGAGGATGAAATTCTTGCCACCGCCAGGGACCTGAAGTCCAGTAAGACTCCCGGCCTGGACGACTTTCCCCTTGAATATTAGTCCAAGTTTTGGGATGTCATTGTTCTGAATCTGTTGAGCTTCACACGGAAGCTATTGACAAGGGATCATTTCCCTGGGATCTAGAA